>NC_079333.1:42910926-43226592 GCF_029582105.1 Oenanthe melanoleuca
GATCTATTTTTGCATAGAATTTGCACCATCACAGAAATACTGTAGAGATTTTTTTTTTAAAAATGCAAGAAAGTACCATTTCTACATTTGTTTGTTTGTTTGTTTGTTTTTTTGTTGCAAACTCTACCTCCTTCTACTCCTTCAGCAGCATCCTGATACAGATTTCTCCAGGGCAGAGAGAAGCAGGTGAGCAAAAAGACCCTTGGGGACACAGGACCGTCTATGAGTTTTATGCTCTGCCTTCCCAAAGGCACAATTGTTACCAGCATAGGGAAGGAGTTAAAGGGGGGAGTTGTGTCTTGCTGCTGTCATCTTCTGAGATGAAAATTACCAGGAGGAAGATTTCTCAGTGCTGTTGTCATCCTCATACATACTAAGGATGCACTAAAGGGGGCTGCATTTGGGCTCAGGTGCTGCAGCTGATTCCAGATGTGCCTGTCCTGGGAAACACCAGCCCAGTTTAGTGTTTGCTCTGGTGTTTGGCTGCTCGTGTTCCTTCTCACTAACAGAATAATTCCCATGTCCTGCTGGAAATGTCCCAGTCACAAGGGGTGAAGCAGTGGCAGCTGCACCAGTCATGCCTGAGAACTCCTGATCTTGGTGCCTCTGGCAGAACCCTGCCAGCTCCCCTGGCTCTGGTGTTCCTGGCAGACCCTGGGAGTGCATGCGAGGGACAGGGAATTTGGCATGAGCTGGCTCATTTGAATGCAGCTCTGAAAGCTCTGCACTCTGTTTGTGTGTGATTCTCAACTTTCCAGGGGGAATCAGCATTCATTTTCCCAAACTGTGTGTTTCAGAAAACGCAGGTTTTTTCCGAAACCATGGAGAGTTCTAGGAAACCTTTAAGGACTGGGGTTGTTTTTTCTTTTAAAAGGTTTTGAAGTTGAGCATTTATAGCCCATAATTTCTAGTTCATGCCAGTCATTGCTGAACTGTTGCTAGAGGAAACAATAGATCCAAACTTCCTGTTTCAGGAAGGTAACCAACACAGGAGTGATTGCCTTTGAAACAGCTTTACTAGCTCTGGAAATTGAGACCATGACTATGTGAAAGGTCCTGTCCATTGAGACTATGACTCTATAGCAGGTCCTGTCATTTCTCTGTCTGTGGTAAAGAAAGGTGAAGAATTGCCAGGGTCAAAGGGAACACTTAACCCAGGATGCCCAGTAAGGTTCCTGGGTCCAATTCAAGAAAACTCAGTTTTCATCTGGACAATCAGCTTCTGAGAAAAGCCTTACTTAGTCATAGCAGGGAGATCAGGCACAGAAAACGGATCTTTTCATGCATCATTTTCAGTCCATGGGTTTGTATCCATCTCTAGGATAGGAAAGGCATAAACCTGTGGAATCAAGTCCAGAGGAGACCTATAAAAATGCTCAGGGCTGGATCACTTCTCCTTTGAGGAAATACTGAGAG
The DNA here is from genome assembly GCF_029582105.1 of Oenanthe melanoleuca. Taxonomy (NCBI): domain Eukaryota; kingdom Metazoa; phylum Chordata; class Aves; order Passeriformes; family Muscicapidae; genus Oenanthe; species Oenanthe melanoleuca. The sequence continues at coordinate 42,912,343 of NC_079333.1, forward strand.
AGCTGAGGTTGTTCAGCCCGGAGAAGAGAAGGCTCTTAAAGAGAGAGTAAGGGGGCTTATTAGAAACATGGGAACAATTTTCTTTTAGCAGGGCCTGTAGTGATTGGACAAGGGTAATATTTTTGATTTAAGAGAGAGTAGATTCAGACTAGATACAAGGAAGACATTTTTTACAATGAGGGTGATGAAACACTGGAACAGGTTCCTCAGAGAGGTGGTGGATAGTTCATTGGTGAAAAGTTTCACAGGTTAGGTGGGGCTCTGAGCAGCCAAACTATTCCATGATTCTAAGATTCCAAGCAGTTTCTCCCACTGGGATCACAATTGTTAGTGAATGCTGAGCACATATAACACACCTGAGACAAATCAACCCTTTTCTTTTTAACAAAAAATAATATTTTCAAACTAATCATTTTGCATGATAATTACATTTTTTTCCCAAAGCGAAACAGTATTTCTTAAATACAGAAATGCTACATGTCTTTTATTTTAGCTGTATCACCTGCTGCAGTGGTGGCTGCAGGAAAGGAGAGCAGTGACAATGGCTTTCATGAGCTTTGTACATAGATCTGCAGGCATAACATGGTGACTCTGTTTCTCAATTACAGTAAGAATTAAATCAGGTTTTTTTCTGTGTAAAAGGTAAGATTAACACTGCTGTAGTCTCTGCCAGGTTTGGCTTCCATATGTCTTGAGTTAGAAGTTTGTCTGTCATCTTCACAGAAGAAGCAACATGTCAGCAGGCAGGTGGCTTATATAATGCTACTCCATAATTTGTAGTAATTTTCATCATTGTTTTTAGCTGTTCAGTGTTCTGAGAGCTGTAAAAGAACCCAGGTAGGTGGCAGTGCCAGCTGAATTAGCTGGTGAGGGAAGGCAGACCACAGTGCAGCCATTGCATGTTTCTCACTGAGGCAAAAAAGCATTAAAAGACAAATGATATATCAGAGCTTTTAGTAAAATATATGCTATTCCAACAGAAGACAATTGTTTGAAGTCTTTTCCTTTCTTTTTTTGACAGATTTGGTGCTGCTGACGAGACCAGAGCCTTTTATGCCATTGTGTGTGGTGTCTGAGACGGTCACGCGGGCGCGTGCGCGGCCAGCGCCCAACAAAGCCCACAGAGCATCACTGACACCACGCACAATGAAAGCCTGCTGTAACCACATTCTTGTCAACTCTGAAAGCTCAGGAACATGGACAATGCAGGTCCCAGAGAGCTTCATATTAAAGTGAAATGAGATACAACAATTGCATGGTGCTCTTAACAAGCAAAAATTTCAAGAAAAAAAAATCAATTTCATTTAAGAATTATGGGGACAATAATTATCCAATTTCAACTCTGTTACTTTCCTGAACTTTATTTTCTGTGCTGCTGGATTCCAGGCACATCAATGTGCTGTAATAAAGCAGGGCAAGACAAAGCCAGTGTTAACCAGATAAATTCAAACAAAAATATATGATTAAAAAGCAGTCAGAGAGTGGTGGGAGTTTTACACTGCATGTTTTTCTTTCTGATTTGACAGACAAGAGATAAATGAAATGAAGCAGCAGAGCACTGCAGGAGGCCTGCAGCCACCCCCAGCCACAGGGTGTGTGGGTACCTGGTGTGGAGAGGGACTGAAACAAGCAGCAGTGATTTCATCACTGAATCCCTCAGCATGGAACAAGAGGTTTTGGGAGTCCAAGTCCACTTGGAGAGCACTGGGTGCATGGGGATAACTCCACCTAACGTGCACACCCAGCAGCCTAAGAGACCAGGTTATATTCATAAAGCCGTTTCTGTTACATATTCATTACATTTCCTGAATACATCCATATATATGCTAGTTATATCTGTGAATTTATTTGGATACGGGTAAGGGTCTCTTGAGGGTCTTTGGTGGTTGTTTGGGAACATCCCATTTCCTAAATTTCCTTTTCATGGTTCCAGATCTTCTAATGAATATTTTTTCCTTAAGAGTATCTCAAATATGTGGTCAGGTCATGATGCACTTTTCTTATCTTTTTTTGCTTTGGCACATTATCTTTGTTTTCAAAACTGAGTCATCTCCCAGTACATGTTAATCACTGATATAGGTAAATAAGGAAGCTCTAACTGGCACAGAACTTATTAGTCACAGATGTAGAGAGTTAATGAAAAGCCACATTAATCTCTGGCATTTGTACTAAGCACTATATGGTACAAAAATAAGCATTAACCACGCATATAGGGATCACACACCATTGTGCTAAAGTTAAAAGAGTTTTCCAACATCTTCCCCCAGTGCTGCACGGACTCCTTTTTAAAGAAATATAACTTGTTTGTTTCCACTGTCATGGAGGGCTGTTAGAGGATCATTTCTGTGTTGATAGCCATATCTCAGCTGGTTCTTGTCAAAGCCCATATGAGCTTGAGTTTCCTGAGCTGGCCACACTGTGGATTTTCTGTATGGCTGTGCGCAAACAAAATTAAAACCAGAAAACCAAAGTAACAAAATTCCCCTTAGTCGCCTGGCTGCTACAGAGCATGAGGAGGTTGGATAGTACAGTAAGTACCTCTTTGTAAGTGCTGGAAATTATCATTTAACTGTTTAACTACTGATTCAGTGGTAAAATAGCACCAGTGGGGGATGGATTCTGGAAGAAACAGCAGATCTCTGTGGTAGCCAGAAAAAGGATCTGGGTTTGGTGGGCAGGTTCCTTTCCCCTGGGAAGGGAACCTCTGATAGCTGCAGGAATGGTCACACTGATTTCCACACCATTCCCTACTCACATGTTACCCTGTGCCTGCTCCATGGCCCAGGTGAGTGCAAAAGGGGACAGCAGCTGACTGGCCAAAGGGACTGGATCCAGGTAGGAGCAGAGCTGAGATGGAAGAGGACAGTGAAATCTATCATCAGCCATGCTGGAAGATTGAAAGATATCCACTATACGGCAGTCCTGAAAAATGAACTTTAGAAGATATAATGAAAAATATGTGAAACAATGTGAAAAAAAGAAAAAGTTCCTGGCATGATAACCAGTCTCTGCAAAATGAGCAGAGAAGATTTTGTTGAAATTTGAAAACCTGGGCAATGTCCCCCATGGGAGATGTAAAATACTTTGGACTGTGGAATGTCTCATGTGGTTTTTCTGCTTAAGGGAATTTGTACACAACATTTTTTGGAGAACTAAGAGAGATTTGGGGAAAGCTCAAGCCTACCTTGCTTTTGCCAAGTGTAAAAGAGGCCACTAGGACAGACTATCTCTACATCACAGATGAAAACATGAGCAATTGAGAGAGGAGCAATAAGACATGGAATAGGATTTTAAAATGAAGGAACTGAGGTGCTCTGATTCAGATTGGTTGGGATTTTTTCCCCTCAGGAAGGGAAACTGCCATTGGGTAGACACTGGCCATCACTGAGCACTGGATTTCAACAAAGTTGAAGATTTGGTTCAGAAGATGAGCTAAACTGGCTGAGCCAGAGGTGCAGCTCAGACAGGTGCAGATGCACACCCAGAAGCAGGTACAAGGGCAGGGGGATGTTGCTGCCTCACCACTGTGCTCAGCCTACAGCTTGCACTCACACCTGCTGCTGTGAAGCTGTTCTAAACATGCCAAATTTTAAAAAATCAGGACAAAATCCCCTGCCCTGAGGCACCAGGAAAACAGTGCCCACAGTGCCCACAGGACTGGTGCCACAGCCTGTTTGCCATGTATTGCACCAAGAGCTTCCAAATGGAAATAGGGTGAGGAAACCCAAGCTCAAAAGAGATCCCAGCCTGAGGTTTAGCTTGGACATTTCTGCTTCTCTGCTACTTTCATTTGGTTATCATTATTTGCCATGTGCACACTGCTTTGCTATGGGCCTTGCCACTCACCTCTGCATGGCAAACCTGCTTGAGGTGGGGCTGGCTTGGAGATGAAATCCTCCTTCCCTGTCCCACAGCAGGGAGAGCTGCCTGCCCTCCAGCACCAGCAGCATCCTCTCTGCCCCTCACCCTGGGCCCAAACCTGCCCATGGTTCAGCTCTGGCTGAACTGTTTTCTCAGCTTCAGACAGCACCTTGCTATCTTTTACTTTCACATTGGTTTGATCTGTAGATCTCTTGAAAGATAGTGAAAAGAAAGAGCTAAACGAAGAAAGATCTGGTTTTGTTGTTCATATCACTCAATAAAGACATGGAAACCATTTTAATTTTGTTATCAGCATACCATCTGTGACAAAACTGACACACAAAGGTGATTTTTCCTTTATTATATCTTGCTGTGTTTCCTAAGCAATACATCAATGCTGCATTACCTGTTAAAAACCTAGACAGAGAGATCTACTCAGTAACCAACCTTTTAATATTTATCCTCATCCTATTTTACTGGTGTGCCAAGAAAAAAATATACACTACTAAACAGTGATAGTGCATAAAGCATGAAGCTGATACTGTATTAAATCAGGCTGTCTTCAGTGGTGTCCTGTAGTTCTGTGAAAGAAAGTTCTTGCTCACTGGTTTAGCTGGTCACTTTATTTTAAACACATCAGGACATTTTTTTTGGAAGATGGAGATTTCTATCGAGCAGTGTTGGCCAGACTCCAGATTTCTTCTATTCATTGAGAGCTATAACAGTACTGAACACATAGCTGTGAGTGTGAAAGCAATGTTCACCCCTGCATTTTTGTTTCTGTTCAGTCCTCTTGTCCTTTTAGACAGCATAATAGAAGTGCTGCAGTAAGCAGGGTCAAGTAGGATATGCCAGTGAGAAATGTTAAAATGAGACTATAGGCTGCGATTATGGGCTCTAATGTGTGATGAATCCTTTTTAATCACATGATATGAACTAATGTCACCATTTATTATAAAACAACAAAGTGTTCAGCTACAGGAGGAATAGAATGGATGACAACTGCATTTTTCAATGTTTTGTTAAGCAAGTACAGTGTGATCTTTTTAGATAACTAGGAAAAACTGAAGTTAAAATAAGTGCAAGTATTTCCAGATGGTTTTGGTTAGAACAAGTGTCTTTTCAGGACATGAAGATTTATCCCCTGAAAAGGGGATATGTAGTCAGTATCCACCTGCATCTCTGAGCTCAAGTGAAAACTAAACTTGGTTATTATACTAAAAATATTTTAAAAAGTTAGTTCAATATGTGTTTTTAAAAACATAAATACAAAAGCCAACTGCAGTTCTGCTCTAAAGTGATTTCTAATAGTGATTTAAATGTAATTTTCTTAAGTGATAGACTTTGTTCCATGCCAGAACGTCAGAGGAAAAGTCTGAAAATATTGTCAGTTTTGACACATCTTTAACTGCCCATCCAGTATCCTAGGTACATATATTACAAAATATCTCTGGTGTCCAAGATGGTTAAAAAGAGCTGTGCCTGAAGATAGCATGATGAGGCATTCCAGGGCCTTATCATCCCTTAGGAATCATGGTTACATGGTAACCAAAGTGGAGGTCAGTTTGCACAGCCACCCCAGATCCTCTGCTCCAGATCACAGAGCTGATCTTCTCAGTGATATATATCCTGCTTTACATGACTAATTCTGTTCATTTCTTATCTAGTTTAATTCATAGGACTAGGAAAGGTCAGTAGCTCCTGACAGGGGGTAGTGGGACTATCAGTGGGAAGCAGTCATTTGACTCAAATACCCAGCAGCCTGGTAAACTACTTTGATGATAAAACTGGGGACAGAATCTCTCTGGATGGCCTTTTAAACTGACTGAAAGTCCTGATTGGAAGCACAAAAGCATTGCTATGATTTCCTCTGCCTTCTGCCACCCCAAACCACCCCAGACCTCCCCTCTGCACTGCACTGCCCTGACTCCTCAGCTTTCTGGAGCAGGAATATGCACGGTTTATCTCCTCACCCTGCTCCCTAATAATCAGAATTTAACTGGATGTTGCTATAAATTGCTTTAAAGTTGCTATGGATTGTCCCCAAGACTGGCCTCCCATGACTCTGTGTATCACTAGAACTTCAGCACCAGGACATTATTGGTTTCACAGGTTTAAAGTGCATTGATTAGAACAAAAAGTGGCAAAAAAAATCTTCGTGACTTGTGCTGTAAAATAGTTTTGTAAGAAAAGGTTTAGAAGTATATGAACCAGGAGATTTAAATTTGGAAGAGGTGGAGTGTCTTATGGGGAGTAACACTGCAGTGACAAAGTGCAAGAGTTTCTTCCATTTCAGGTTCATAAATAAGAACATGTCACCATTCCTGCACTAACCCTTTCTTGTATCTGACTGCATTTTTGGGTTTTGAAAGAAAGCTCTGCCTAATATTGTCTGGCTTTGTTCTTACAGGATCTTTGCTGATAGATGATATAAGCATTGTCAGAGATTCTTCTGTTTCACAGCCTTTCACAGAGTCACAGAAAGGTTTGAAGTAATCTGCAGAGACCACCTGGTCCAGCCTCCTCTTCCAGCAGGGCCACCTAGAGCTGATTGCCCAAAACCATTCCCAAATGACTGTTGAAAATCTCCACATGATGGAAACCTCATAGCCCCTCTCAGCAGCCTGTGTCAGTGCTCAATCACCCCCACAGTAAAAAAAAAACTGTTTCCCAATGCTCAAAGAAAACTTCCTGTGTTTCAATTTGTGCCTGTTGTCCCTGAGAAGATTCTGGCTCCATCTGCTTTGTACTTTCCCTGATGGTATTCATATATATTGATAAAATCCCTCAGAGCCTTCTGCATGCTGAGCAGTCCCAGCTCTCTCAGCCTTTCCTCCTAGAAGAGATGTTTCCATCCCTTCATCATCTTTGTGGCCCCTTATTGGACTCTCTCCAGTAACTCCCTGTCCCTCCTGTACTGGGGCACTCATCACTCCAGGTGTGGCCTCACCAGGACTGAGTGGAGGGAAAGGATCCCCTGTGACCTGCTGACAGTGCTCTGCCCAATGCAGCCCAGGATAACATCAGGTTTCCTTGCTGAGAGGCCCCACTGCTGGCTCGTGCTCAGCCTGGTGTCTACCAGCATCCCCAGGTCTTTTTCTCCCAAACTGCGTTCCAGCTCTCTGGTCCCCAGCACATGTTGGTACCTGTGGTTGTCCCTCCCCAGGTGCAGCACTTGGCACTTCTTGTTGAACTTCATGAGGTTCTTGCTGGCCTGTTTCTCCAGCCTCTTAAGGTTCCTCTGGATGGCAGAAAAACCAGTGGTTTATCAGCCACTTCTCCCAGTTTGGTGTAATCTGCAAGCCTGAGAGTACACTCTGCTCCACCATCCAGATCATTAATGGAAATGTTAAGAAGATCCACCCAGCTGTTGTTCTCTGGGTTACACCACTAGTTATTTGCCTCCAACTAGATTTTCTCCCACTGGTCACTACCCTCTGGGTCCAGCCACAGCAGTTCAGACAATTTTCAACCCACCTGACTGTCTGCAGATCCAGACAGTGCTGGAAACCCTACTGAAGTCTAGGTAGGCAGCATCCACTGCTCCATGCCCCTCCTAACAAGCCACTCATCTCATCATAGAGGTTTGTCAAGTGGTCAAACATGACTTCCCCTTGAAGCTGTGATCTTTTTGTTGCAGCAGACAAGGTGGGCAGACATCCTCAGAAAAAGTTTTTTTTCTTGCTTACATGCTTCTGCTGACTCTTGCTATTCCAAGCCTGTAGAAGAGCTATAAATAAACCAAATCAAACCAGAGTATAACTGGGTGTTCTGCAGCACTGTCTTTCTTGGCAAGTGAAGCATAAGACTGACAAAGTAATTATGAATAACAGAGCTGCACCTTGGTGTTCTCTCACATTCAAGCTTTACAAGCACACATTAAGAGAATTATAAAGTTGAGGCTTTTCTAAAATGAGAAATCAGGACAAAACAGGGCATTGAAAAGGAAAGAAAAAACAGTAATTCTGCTCAGCTCAGGTTGGACAGGTAGCCAGCAGCAAAGCTGGAGCTGAAACCTGTGTCCAAGCCTTTCTCTAGTTCCACAACCATAAAATCATTCTTTTTTGATTATATATGGAAAATTTCTCCTAAATTCTCGATGTCTTTTATGCTGACTACAATCAAATACTTTAAAGAGTATATTTACAAAGTTTGCAACTGATTGACATTCATGTGTGCCAGAATTCCCAGGGGAAATCCTTATGTCAAGTTAACATATGAAATGTCTGAAATCAAAGAGAGCTACTGTCTTCCCTGGAGACAGGAAAGTGCAGACAGGATGTCTATGATGAAACAGGAGTTACAAAGATGGACATGGATCTGGCTGCACATCAGAAGATCTGTAGCTCTGCAGCCAGGAAATATGATTCACATGCCAGCTATGTATGATTTGCCTTTTTCATCCGGGCTTTTTCTTGATGGAGACCCCTTTCTACCATTATTTACTGAATACCTGCCAACTGCATGGTGCAGCATTCTGTGCTTGAGAGACAAGCCTGCAAAAAGCATGGGTGGAATGAAGATTGTGGCTGCTGACTGCTGTGCCCACTGTACTTTCTCTGCTTCATTGACTTCTGCCTCCTCTATAGTGATGACAGCAACGGGAGTTCAAAATATGGCTTCAGATCAGAAACATTTTCACACAACTCTGCTAGAAGGAAAGGGAAATTAAGGTCAATAAGAAAGGAATACTACAGTGTGTTACCAGAAATCACGTCCACAGTTTCCCATATCCTGGAGTTACATGATTTATTGAACTAAAGACAATACTGCTAGAACATTGCAATACAGTGCTCCATCTAAATGGTCAACATGGATTTTTTTTGTGCTTGAAAACATAAAATTGGAAAGGCATAAAGGAGCTAAAGGGAAGACAAAAAGGACAAAAAAATTTCCCTGAAGAACTCAAAGTTCATTTAGAGTGGAACAACATTTTGTTCTTCATTGGGTAATCAGCATGCAACATTTTCTTCCTGCAAAGGTCCCAGGAGAATTAATGCCCAAGGAAAGGTGCTGCCCTCTGAAGCTGGAGGAAGGAAAATGTCAGAGGTGATTTATCCTCATTACCTCCTCAAGAGCAAGAACTATGTTTTCCACATGAGTAGAAGTTTATAAACCCAGATACTCCATGGGGAACTAAAAAAGGCTGTCTTGATCATTCAGCAGTTGGCACCTTTTTGCCCCAGCACAGGCTTCTCAGAGAAAAGCTTTTTCTGCTCTGTAGGCAGCTTCACATAATGTCCTTACAGTGACCATGGCCTTCACATTCAGCTGGTTTGCTCTTGGCAGCTCTATTCTGATGATGTTAGGTGGGGACATTACGTGATATCAGTGTGTTTTGAACATTTGGCCTTCACAAAACAATGATTAAAAGCAGTATGAACAGTTTAAAAGGCAGGAAGGATGCCTGTAGAGCCTCATAACTACGGCAAAGCACTAAAACTGCAATCACTGTCTGCAAACAAGTGAGCCAGAAAAGTGAATTATTTATTAAAAAAATATGACTTCTCCTAAAAGATGCTGAGTGGGACCTGAGTGGGTTTCCAGCCCATAGCTCACCAGCCCTGGGAAACCCCTGATCCCTCTGCCCTAGGTTAGGAAAGCACTTGCCAGAGAAAAAGATGGGAGAAATAAAGAGTTTGTCATGCACTGGGGAATCAGAGGGCTGAGGAGTAAATGTGTGTCTGGAAATACCAGCGTCTCCCCATTGGCTACTGGAAGAGCCTGTTTGAATGGGATGGACCAGCTGTGCAGCACTTTGTCAACCAGCACTGGATGGGATATGTTCCACCCTTCACTCAGGAATAGGGGTGTGGGAGTAAGACATGTGACCTGGGGACTAGACTTTCATGTTTGTGCCTTGAAACAGCTCTGTCTGTTGTAGCTGGGCCTTTAGAAACCTACTTGCCATTCCCCAGTCCAGTCATCCTCTGCATCTGATGAACTGCTCTGGGCTTTACTGTCAACTATTCTTAGACTTCTGAGCCCTTCACAAGTCATAGGAGATGTGATCAGCTCTCTAGGGAGGCAGGAGTAAAGCACACAGAATTTCCAGGAAAGGGGCTATTGTTGCTCCTTGCCATTTTCTGAGAAAAGTAGGAGCCTAGCAGCCCATATGAGACCATAGACATACAAAACCTTGGTAGATTCATGACTGTGTTTGAGGTGTGAAAAGATGAACAACACAGACTTCTGCTTTGTGTACATGGAAAAGCCAGATAGGATCAGAACTAGGAAGAATAATTACTTTTTGCAGCAGAAGAAAGTTTGTTCAGGTCTCCAGCAGATAGGTTCTTCAGAATAATTCAGAATAATTCTTTATTTTCTTGTGAAAAAAAGTGAATACATATAAAACATGAAAAACAATAGCAGAAAAAAAAAACCAAAAAAACAAACAGAAAAAACAAAACAAAACCAAAAAAACCAAAAAAAAACCAAAAAAAAAAAAAAAAAAAAAAAAAAAAAAAAAAAAAAAAAAAAAAAAAAAACCCAGCTGAGAAGCTGAAATATATCAGCATTTTATAAAAATGGGACCAGATTTATTTTCTCAGAAAACACTTGTGGATTGTAGTTTTCTTTTGTTCATGACTTATTTTGCCTAAGATAGCAATAACTTGTTTCATCTTAAAATCTTTTCCTGTGAGCAGATATCCTGCATACAGACTATGATCAAAAAGATTGTGGTGTTGATGTTTAAGTAAATTAGTGCAAAATGCCAGGACAGCCTGTGCTAATTGCCCTAATGATGTTGTGTGCTTTGTCTCTAGCAGTTTTAGACATTTATTTTGCAATCTGCCTGAGGCCAATGTAGTAAACACAATGGCACAATAGTGTTAAATGAGATTTAGGTATGAAAATGATAAAATGGTACAACATCCTACTTTTTATCTCATTTGAATATTTTTTTATTTTCTCCAAAAGTAAAGCTGAAAGAAACAGCTTCTCTTCTGGGCAGTAGCCACAACATAACTTCCAAATCTCATGTGCTGGCAACCAGCTTGTCATCTGTTCTGTCTTTACATCTCTCATCATTGCATCTTTCCAGTGTCTTTGCATCTCTTGGTCTTTGCATTATTCATCCTTGCACCCCTCAGCCTCTCCTGGTGTTCTAGTTTAACATCAGCCTACAGCTGCAGCACACCAGCCAGATCTGTGCAGCATCTACTGTTAGTTTGTTCTAGGACAAATCATCTCCAATCCCCTCTGTGTGACAAAGCATCAAAGGAAACATATTTTACCATCTGCATCCAATGCCAAAATAACTTCCCAACAAGATACTAAAACATTTCAGGTCTCTTTTCATGTTAACCATTTTCCCTCTAGTGTTCTGTCAAAATTGGTAGTTGCTGTCTACTGGGAACAGCAACTTGATGATGCTGAAGTTTTCTTCAACAGACCAGAAGCATCCTCTTCCATCCACACCAATTCACAGTACTTCCTCTCAAGTGCCAGCATAATGGAGGAGAATGAGTGAAGGACTGAGTGTTGTTGCACTTTCAGTGCTTGACCTCATCACTAGCACTGTCAACAGGTTGTCAACATCTGCACAGGACTGGGGCATCCTTTCCGTTGCTGCAGGCTAGACAAAGTCACCTCCACAGCCCAAAAGTGTCAGTCCCCCAGTGCCATCCTGCCCAAGGTCTAGTTCTTGTCCAAGACTACACCAAAGCATGTGTCCTCCACTTTCTGAGATCCTCCAGAAATAGATGACCATCTGCAATTGCTTTCTGAAACCAACCATATTTCCCACTGTAAGATTCCAGGGCAGAGTTAACAGGATCTAAAAGACAGGCCAAAAATGCAGAATCTATCACACATTATAAAGACAGTTGTCTTGATCTTGAAATACATTTTCAGCAGTAACCCCCTGAGACATGACCATTATCTCCCTTTGCCTGTGTTAGCTGTCCCAGTTTCATGAAGCCATTGTGCTTGGATTTTATGCCAGACATAGAGATTCCTCAAAAATAAAACCTCCCTTCTTGACAGATCCCACAAAATGAGGTCTTTCAAAATGTAGGCAGTTTCTTGATGTTTTCTAGTGCATGAAACAACAGTTAACACAGATAACCAGTGACACAATGAGTTTTCTTCTCAGAATGGACAAAAGGAGCTGGAGAACCACAAGTTTGCCTTTCAGCTCCTTTTGCTATGTGGCACTATCTCCCTCAGCCACATCTTGGTGCTTTCTTTGTTACATTGAACATCCACTGCCCATGGCAGGTCTTTAAATTCTTCCTCAGTTCGGGTCTTCTCTCTAAAATTACCCTGTCTTGTGTCTTAGGGGCTTGACACATAATCCTTACGGAAGGTGACTATGTTAATTGTCATGGAATGATATGGCACACTTCAAGATGTCTTTAGCTAGTTAGTGAAGCTATAGACACATGGCAGACATTTTTAGAGCTATAGTAAGGGATAAAGTGATATACAGAATCAGCAGTGTTATGATTAAAATTAAGTTTTTTTCATAGGCTCTTTTCTGCAAGATTTGTATTTTGCCCATCATATTCAATTTGCTAAATCACATTTACTTAATTTGAAATATTATTTAAAGCTTAAACTTCAAAGCTTATACTAATTACCACAGTCCGTTCTTAAAAGTTCAGAGTCCTTTCCTATGACTGAAAGTATCTCTGTACACATAAAGCTTCTCATCTGCAGATGTCAAAGCACTTCTTAAAGCAGATGAATGTCATGGGTCCCGTTTGCAGATGGGGTAAGGGAGGTACTGGGCAGTGACAGGACTTCCTCAAGGTTAGCATGAAGGCATTGCTAAGACAAATGAGACTTCACAGCTGTTGGATTAACACTGAGCACAAAGCACTAAAATACTAGGGAATCATTTTGGAGGGAAGTCAGTATAAAAGTAAGGTACTACACTTACTCCATAAGAAGGGCAGTGAGCACCAAAGCTTGCCTGTAGTGTAAATCTAGTCTTGGCAGGAGGTCATTTTTAGAAAAGGTTAATCCAGCCAGAGTAGTAACCTTCAGAAACCTTGGGCTGACATACTCCAACAGTTTGTAATTCCTTGCCATAGGACATAACTCAGACATACAGAACAATGTTCAGTCAAGTCAACAATCTGTTGGATTTTTCTGGCCTGGTATCCTGTACTTTGCAGTCTTTCTTCAAACAGAGCAGCTGAGCTTGCAGGAGAATGGGACATGGAGCTAATTATGTTTCCCAGGCCCACTTCACTGTGTCATTCATGCCTATCTCTGAGCAGCACAGTGATAAAAGTGCTCCATACGGAGAAGGGAAAATAGCTGCTCGGTGACTACTCTGTTTTATATTTAACCCTTTAGCTCTCCTCTTTGGGGTTATCCATGTTTGATGCATATATTAGGACAGCTGACAAATTGCACTTTGACACTAAAAGATAGAATTTGTTGTCTCAGTTTTCTAAATAACTCATATTTTTAAGTTGATGAGCAGATTTAAAGCAGGGATTTCAAGAAGCTGTAGATAATTTAGAAGCAGAAATCGACATCGATTTTCACCAGAAATGTGGAAGACTCACTAGCAATGTAAACAGAGGTTAAGGAGAAAACAAAAGAATTTCAGAAAGAAAGAAAGAAGACACAACTTTTCAAAAACAGAATGGCTCCTGAGGGGCTGAAGAGTGTAAGTGGGAAAGAACAACTTCAGGCTTTGGCCAGGAAGAGGGCATTAAAGGCAGCTTAATATGTGTTAGCAGTAGGGAAAGAAGACAGAGTAGAGAAAGGCAAGAGTGGGAATAATTTAAAAAAAGAAGTTACAGGAACAAGTTCTGAACTTCAGTGGTTGAACTTCAAGGTACAGGAAGGTGGATGACAGACATCAGAGACCCAAAGGTTTTCTTTTTTTATGGGCCGGAATGTGCTAAAGCTTCTTGTGTATGGGGAAGAGCTGGAGGATAGCGAGAAGAGAATGGGTTGAGGTGGAGTAAGGAAGAATAAGAAATTGGGCAGGGGGGACAGGAGACCACATGTGCAAATGGAGTTACTAGAAGAAGAGAGCAGAACACAAACTACATTTTTACTGGCTGTTGAGTAGAGGAAGAAGAAATATAAGGTGGATAATGGGGGAAGCTGGGGTGGGGTAAATTGGGAGAACAATTCTGCAGAGACTGGTAAGATCCTTCATGAGAAAAATGATCTGATGAAAGGATAGTTTGAAAAGTGAGCCAAAAGACTTATGGAAAGGGGAGATGTTTATCTGAAAGAATGAGGAGTTACAAAGGACAGCACAGGAGAATGTAGTAACCAACACTGACATTTTTGGAGATGAACTGGGTTGCAGAGACAGCAGGAGAAGGTAGGAAAGAGATGGACACATCATAAAATGGTGAGGATGAGTGTCAGGCAGAAAGGACAGAAATAGGAATGGCTTTGGTGCTTACCAGCATAAATAGGGAATGATGAGGATGTGGGACTAGCTCTGAGCTGTTAAGGTAAAGGTAGAAGAGCAGCAGGCAAGGGAAGAATTGTAAAGGGATGAGACTGCAGAGTATGTGTGGACAGGAAAGGGAGGAGAAAGAAGCACAGAGTTACAGCAAGAGTCAAAAAGAATAGCCTAGATAAGGTTTCTAAAGAAGTCTGTCATTTTCAGTGTGATATTTTCAGCTGTTCTTGTGAAGCCAGGAGGCAGTGACCTCTGCCTCTGGAGCAGGCTGGGAACATCCTTGGATGTGATGATGTGATCCTCTAAGGGCTCCTCAGCAACCTGACCCAGAATCTCAGTCCACCCACAGTACTGGCTGCTTCTCTTAAACGAGACCTTTAATCTCTTAACATGTGACACAATATCAAATTTTAGGAAAACCAAACCAGTAAAAGCCCCTCTGCTGTGGAACTGTGGAACACAATCCTGCAATTAAAATGTTCCTTTGCAATCATAAAAATGAGGATCAATTTTACAACATGTGGTTTGGTTAAATTTTAAATTGATGAGTTAGGGGCTAAGACTGAGAAACAAGTTCCCTTTTTCTGAACATTACATTTAATGATGAATTCTTCAGCAATTATGTAGGTCCCATAGCTATATCAGTGCTACAGGGGGTGGCTATAAATTCCCTAAGTGGGGGTGAGGTACTTTGTACCAGCTAAGCTGGACTCCAGTCCTTCTGAAAGTTGGTTCAAATCAATCTTCTACACCCTTCCTTTCTTCCTTAGCAGGATTTTACTTCCTGATACTTAGTATCAGAATTTTCCAGGATCTCTGGACAGCAAGAGATCTCCTGGTTTTATTCCTTAATGGATTTCTACATGGCTAGCAACTGCAGTCACTAAAAGTAGTTCCCCCAGGTTTTATGGCATGTTGTCTCTGTCCCTATCCACTGAAGAGAATATTCCCCAAGTCTCAACCCTCTTTAGTACACCCTGGTCACTGCCTAGCCAAGCTCTAGATATGTGGGACAATATTGTTGAGAACTCCCAAGAATCATCAGTATTAATTCCTGCCTAAATTCTAGTTTGCCACAGTAGCCATGCAGGAGAAAACCTGCCAAGTTGCCACCGTGCCAGAGGCTGGAATGCAGCTCAGTCCAAACATGTCAGTGCAGTGTGACCATTGACCTGACTGCAAGCAGGGCTGCAAATTGCAAGAAAATATTGTCTGGAATTGCAAAGATGAGACTAACCCTTGAGCAAGATTGTCTCAGGATGCTGAAAATTTAACAGTATTTATAAAAAAAGGGGTGTGAGCAAGTTGCGTGGACAGATCTGCTGGACCACAGATACTATAGTTGCAGCTCTAATCATACAAAAAGCATCACAAATTGCAACTCTGAGAAAGGCTAACTTCCTTTCTCTCTGCCATTGATAGTTGCCCTGAGCTCCCTAGTTATTTATAAACCATGCTGCTGTAGGAAAACCTATAAATATCCAGAGCGATAAGCATGCCCTTATTATTCTTAGAGTGGACAACTAAGTAAAAATGGAAATCACCCTTGGCCTACTTCAGCAGCCACATCCTCTGTCCCCACCCCTAAAAGCAGCACTGCCAGCTCAGGACTTGACCTCACCATCTCAGTCAGCTCTTTGGTCACACCTCAACCACTGTATCTGATATGGTGGCAGCTGGGTGTCTGACCACCACACACAGCCACTGAACCCAAGGGGAGAGGCAGGGCATTCCATAGACAATGCAGGAAAATGGACAATGCACAGCATAGAAGATTATATTATTTTAAGTGCAAAGATAATTGCTAGGAACAGCACAAATAGGTCCAAATCTGACCCTAGCCATGATACAAAGCATCTATAAAAACTCAGTTTTCCACAGGAGTGTTTGTTGCCTAGTTCTTCTAGTTTGCAATGCTTTCACTTTACCAAAAAAAAAAAAAAAAAAATTTACACTTTTCTGGACTCAGTTGTTTCTCAGTTGTTTTTGTCCTCTTCTTGCTGCTGAAGTTTTTAAAAAAACTTATTTCAAATCTACCTGTGAATGAATGAGAAATCTAACCCTGTTCCAGCAGAGAGCTCACAGCATTTTTCTCTGATTGCTCACTGCAGCTCAGGCTGCAGCTGCCCTGGGAATTATCATCTCAAGGAGGAAAAGGAGAGCAAGTTGCTTGATTTTATTTGAGCACCAGCAAGAGTACATCACCTGGAGTACTGTGTCCAGTTTCACAGCTCAAGGGAAATGTGGAGGAACTGGAGAAGGCACAGCAAGGGTCAGTAAAGATGATCAGGGGCCTGAAGTCCCAAAGAGAGGTTGTAGGAGATGGGTTTATTTAGTTTGGTGAAGGGAAGCCTGAGGGAGGATGTAACAGGAATGTAAAACTGGTTATAAGGGAGTTACAAACACAAAAGCCAAATTCTTCTTGGTCAGGGCAGATGATGATGTAGAAAGTGGCAAAAACATGAAGTACCAAAAGGCATTTATGAAACTGTGACAGATAGTGACCGCCTAAAACATTCAACCCATGTGTTCCACTAGCAGAGTTTGAACAGACAATGATCTCCAAAAACACCGTGTTCACTGTTGGCTGAGGGACTCAGCAGCTGTAGCAATAACACTGCTGGTATCATAACATGTATAACTGAAAACTATACAAAATTCATGCCTGAAACCAGAAAAAAGTTAATGTTACATTAACTTATTGAAAGCTGAATTAATATTTTCTGGATCTGACACTCCTTGACTACTTCTATTACTTATGAAGTCTTTTCCATTTCAACCCTGTTTGAATTAACTGAATAACTCAAAGAATTAAACTCAAATATTTCAGAATTGGTGAAACTAAATCTTTCTCTCTACTTTGTTATAATATTATTTTAAGTGCACAAAAGAGCTAAGGCATAAACATCCCAGAATAAAAATCGTGTCTGACAGCTATAATGTCACTTTGTAGCTAGAGGGAACATTCTTGCTGTCACAAAAATACCACGGATGTAGCCAATTGAACAAAAATGGTACTGTCTAAACAACCTCAGCACACAATGGTTAGTTCCTAACTTCAGAGATTCAGCAGACCATCCATGCTCCAGACAATGTTGAGTTTGTTTAAAGTGTAATACATTTAGTTGTGCATGCTTATATATGAGTTATTGTAAAGTTGCTCCGGGCTAAATTCATTTCTGCTGCAACACCACTGAAATGAATGTACTTACAACAGAGATTCGTTTGGCCCATTATGTACTAAACTTGCAGATTTTTCTTTCTTTCTTTAAAAAAGAACTATTGTTTTTGCAATTGATCTTATTCACTGTAGTCATTTAAACACAAAGCAAGTCTTATCTGTATCACACCGGTGTGGTGGAGTTATACCGGATTTACGTTGTTACAACCGAGGTAATTCTTTCAGCTCAAAATAAAGACAGCTGCCCAAATTACATGCAGATCACTGCACTTCTCTTATACACCAAAAACTTGTAATGCACATTTCAGTGTCATGCATGACTTGCTACAGCAGTGTAGGGAAAAGGAATTCCTGATACACAAAACTTTGTTAGAAAGTTAGGTCATGGCTTTAGCTGTAAGAGATTTCAACATCTAAGCAAATATGCTTAAGCTTTTCTATTATGCATGGACGGTAAGCAGTCCATACTCTCTCCAAGTTATGGGCAGCAATGGAATTATTTTCTCATCTGGATCACCTACAGAGATGTCACTTCAGCATTCTGGGTATGAAAACTGGGTTTGAACTCAAGGATGGAGGAATAAGATTCAAAATAACTAGGTGTCTAAAACAAGACTATAAATTAAATTACTGAGGCATTTTATGGTCTTATCTTACACAGGAAGACAACAATTTCTTTGTAGTCTTGAGGAAGTTCTGACCCTGAATTAAGCCCCACAGCTGGAATGAGTCAGGAGCAACCTGTGCTGCCAGGCTGCTCGGAAGGACTGATGTGCCTGCAGCAAGGAGAATGGCATGGAGGCAGCCCAGAGGCGGGCACTTGCAGCTCCACCTACAGCCACAGACATGCTGGAAAGAGAGTCCACTCCTGTAAACAATAAAAAGCACAGATTTTAAAAATATATCCTGAAAGTTAGACACAGAATTCTCATGTAGTCCACAGCAAGAGGCTGGTGCATACTGCATCCTTCCCCATGCTGCAAAATCCCAAAACACTGCAATCACTAGTACATCCCCATCCACAGACAAATGTAAATACAGGCATTATTTTGTAGACTCCTGGCCAAGAATTTTGCTCTTAAAGCACTGGGGCTGCACCACTATTTGAGTGCAGAGTTTAAAAGTCTATAGGATGTAGAAAATCCAGGGAATCAGCCATGTGTGTTTCTGGTATCCCAGCCAGGCTGGCTTTGCTGCAGGTTTTTCTCTCACAATGAAAACGATTCTTTCCCCTCAGAGTATCCATAATCCAAACACAATGAGTTTGCTTAGGCAAAACCTCCTTACCTGCTTACTGCTGCATTTTTTACAGAATTTATGTGGTAAACCCCACTACATGTAAAGCAAACAGTGAGTTCCTCTGTGGGGCAGGATAGTTCAAGTATAATTATCCCTTAGTCTTTGCTCAGAAGACCACAACATTCCTTAAAGCCAAAATCTTTAGAAAGTATAATCTTCTCAGATAGGAAAGTGAGATATATGATAGCTGATAATTGCTCTTCCTATTTAGTTTACATTGAGTATAGACATAGAATCCATATTCTCACATGATTTTATTTCACTTTACTCCATCAATTCACCTGCTTTGGTGGATCTTGTGCAAACACAAGAAAAATGTATCCCAATGAAAAATGTATTGTCTTTTTGGGAGTCTGAACTTCTAGAGCCCTTTCTATTAAAAAAAATATTGCCTACAAAACCATAGGAACTCTTTAAAAAGCCATGTCTCATGCCATTTAGAAATGCAAAGGTCTGAACCTTTTAATATATTTTATCATACTTTAATGTGACAAATAAATAAGGAGGGTGAAGAACTCCAAGTATTTGATTTCTTTTTTTCTCAGGAGGCAACCTCTAAAATTACAGAGATCTGTTTGAAAAATGGTTAGAGTTGGCTATATTACTGATGCAAACACAGTAAGCCTGGGTAGTTCTTTGTGACCTTGATGTCAGTCTGCTCATTGCCACTGTCCATGGCATGAGGAACCTCAACTACATCTGTAGCCACTGTCAAAAGTGCTGAGGACGGCCCTTAAAAACAAGGTATGGCAAAAGCCCACACACTGAATACCCTCCTCTAGGGACTAAAACTAGTTCTGACAGGCACTCTTCTACCACTAGTGACTCAAAGATACGCAAACCACACACTGCACAAAAAACAAAAGGAGGTAGCTACTCAGGAAGGACAACATTTTGTTGCTATGTACCACTAATCTCTCTTTAAAAATTAAAAAAAAAGCTTGCACAATGAACAACAGGTAGTGCAATTCAACTGTCCTACTAATGCATCAAAAGTAATTAATGATACCTGTAATTCTGGCATAACATCACATACCTGTACATGCTAAAATGTGTACTTCCTCAAACACCCTGTTTTCCTGGACTATGACACTCTAAGAAAAACAGTCTTCCTAGATCATCTTTATAAGAAGGCTCTCTTCAGTTTTGTGGGTTTGGATAAGCCATCTGCTTACTCTATTGTCTGCTGAAAATAGACACAAAGACAATTAGACTTGATGCACCTCCAGTTGCCAAAAGTGATCAAAATGTCAGACCTATTAAGATCTCACTATCTGACATCTGTTTCCTTGATGTGCATTGCCTTCATTGCCTTCATTCCTGTTCCAGCTGCAGTGTGGGGAAACACTGATGAGGTTAGTTAAAGCCCATTCTTAGTACAGTCACAGTGAAAAGGCTTGCTAAAGCCCAGCTGATTGTTCCTGTGCCAAATCCCTGGGAACAGCAGCAGAAGTGCAGGGGTGTGTGGAATGCTCTTCATTTGGCTTTCAGCAGAACTGTTCAGACATTTACTGGAGCAGATTAGGGTTCCCCTCAGTACACCTCTTTTCATTATTATCAGAATCTTCAGGGTGCTCTGGCACAGCTGTAAATGAGAAGGGCACAACTTTCATGCTTTCTCCAGAAACTCACATGAAGCTGCCTTGCTCAATGTGGCAGCACAAGGTACCCACACCATCACAAAGGCCTTCAGAGACCAAGAGTAGCAGCATTTGTATCTCCTACTCCAGGCAGAATTTCTTTACAGACAGTGGCTGCGTCCCAAGGGAGGGAGAATCCATGACCAAGCTGTATCTGCTCCGCTGACACACTCAGCTACCTTGGGAATACTCTGCCTGTTCAGTGACAAAATTGTGGAATATACATTTAAATAGAAAGTTTGCCAGATTCATTTGTAGCAAAAAGAGTTCTTGGTCAGAGGAAACTTTATGCACTTCCTTAGCTTATTACTGCTAAGCACAATCTTAGTACTACCCATATCACGCACCTGTCAGCTTTGCTTTACCCCTGCCCAGTCATCAGAGACAGTGAGCAATCTGGTTTACCACGTGGATACATCATGTAAAGCAGAGACAGTACCACCTGAGCACAAGGAAGCACAAAAAAAAATATGCTTGACTGTACTCCCATTGGATAGAAGCACTCACTACTGCAGGGCAGAAACTATCTTGATCTGCCAGGTCCATGTAAGTGCTGCAGATAAAATAAAGTTTTAAGAAGTCTTCATACTTAACATTTCTGGAAGAGACACTTAGTCTTGCCCGTATTGCTGCTTTCCACAAGTAAAACTTCTTAGAAATCTGGTCCTGGCCTCTTCACAGGACTATTCAATGTCTAGACTGACCTTACATTACATTACTGACTTTAGTACACAGCACATTTTCAGTGCAGAATTGTTACACTTCTGCATGCTAAACTGTGAACGTTCCTATAAGGGGCAAATCAGCAAACTGCAAATGCAGTGGACACCCCGCTTTATTCCCAGTAAGGACACACTTTTCCTGCACTAAAATCCTTTGTGCATTTATAGCTGAGTCTCATGGCACAGCATAGATGGATAAATCAAAGTCAGGGAGTCAGCAATGGGTGAAAGGTGGGAGTCACTGCTAATGCCACACTGCATGAGATGAACAGTGACTCCCATGTCAAAGCAGGAGCCAAGAGTGAAACCTGGATTTGGCAGAAGGCAGTAGCAGACCTCCCACTGATGTCAAGGTACTCAGAGTTTCACCTTTGCACATGCTCAAGTGGGCTTTGTCTCCATGTGTCTTCTGGACTGTGACCCTCCTTTGAAGCCACTGGGAGCTCTGCACAGAGACAGGTTTCAGCATCCAGTTTTCCTAGAGATGCAACTCACATGATAGAGGGAAGCAGCAGTGTAAGTGAATATAAGGACAGAGCTAACTGTTCTGTCACATTAGTATTTTAAAAGCACAACCATGAAAATTTAATCTAGAAGAGACAATGCTGTGGTACAAAAAGTTTATTTAGTCACAATTTTGTAAACATATGAGGTAAATTAACGTTTACATCAAGTTGCTTCTTACAGAATTTAATATACAAGGCACTTCCCTGAAGACAGTACTTTTAACTGTTAACTGCTGGTTTTATTGTTACTATTGCCCAGAAAACCTGCTATGTTTTTTGTCAGATTCTGTCATGTAAAAGACAAACATCCAGAAAGCAGCAAGAAAGTTCTGAGTAAGATTTCTTATGTTTTAGAACCCTTTAACTGTGAGAAACAGTGGCAGGGCAAATAGCAACGTACTCTCCATCTTAAAATATGCTCACACATCTTGCATAACTCTTCAAGAACTGAAAACTCTAGAATTAGATTGGCATCTTACAGCAAACTTAAAATGCAAATCTACAATTTCTTTATCACATCAGTGTTTTTCGTTTATGCAAACAGTCCCATTGCTTTAATGGTCTTATTTGCAAAAGTTAAAATAACTTGTATTAAATTGTATTTGCAGGTCAGAACTGTATTTTTGCCTAGAAAGCAAAACATTTATTTTTTGTAAAACCTTCTACAGTGTAACAGTGCAGTGTTTATTCACAAGAACTTTGTTCGGAATTTTAAACCAGGCTGTAAATTTAGCTCGTGAAGGACATATGTCACAGCTAATCTTTGTTATTGAAGCTCTAAACACACAGGAAGGCACATGAACAACAGTGAACCTTAGTTTATTTGGCAATAATTGAGTTTATGATGAAAAATATTTTTTCCATGGTGTGCTCCCTATATATCCAATGCCCATATTTTAATTATACAGAGAAAGCTGATACTATGCATCAGTTATCAGGTTAAATTTAATGGTACTGCCTTATGTCTGAAGAGTTCCTGTGTTATAGTAAGACATTTCTCTCATGTTTAACACATTGGCAGAGTCATTCTTTTACTTCTTATACAAATGTAAACTTATAAAGCAGTTTATTTCATCCAAATGTGCAATCTGAAATCAAAAACTGAATGTAAACTTCAGAAAATCAGAATTACAAGAGCACACTTTTCACAAGAAAAATCAAAGTAAAACATTTGGGATTAAAAAACAATCCAGCCTGTTCAATCCATGGTGTTAGTGTCTGTATAAAACAAAAAGACCTGGAGGCTCAACACTCTGCTCCTGCAGACTGCTGTCACCCACAAGAACTCAGTGGAATGCAACAGTTTGTAGCAGCTGAGGAGGTGCCACACCTAACCAAAAAGGGACCTAAACAGTGATTTGATTTTTAAAGCTTGCTTTTATTATTTTACTGATCCTACACTTACGTAGTCATACCAGATAATAATCTTAAGAGCTGCAAAATATCAGACATTTAATTAGCTCTGAGTGCCTTGCTGAACAACAAATATACTGCAAAAAGAGTAGTACATCATACACCTGGTAACTTGTTCAAAGAGTATCTTTTTTCAGGTTTTTTTTCCACAGTTTAGCTCAGTATATTTTTTAACTTCAAGTAAGAGAGAGAACAAGTTTTCCCACAATTATTCTACTCAAAGAGCAAAAAATTAGTGGGGTTTTTTTTCAGTCTGCTTAATATCAGGCATGATTCTGTTCTGCTTTTGCCATAACTTACCTACAGATTTCATCTTTGCTGTGCACTTGAGGTCTTTCAGAATTGTGGTTTGAATACCCATGTGATCGGGCTAAAGGTATCACTACCAGCTCCCATGAAACTTTGTAATTAAGTGATGTGAAAGAGTCAATGACTTAGAAATCAGAAGATAATTTTTGCCAAGAGACTCTATTCTGCAAGTCAGTGGGTGTTTGTACATATTTTCTAGAACTGCAGAATTCTGCATAGAATTTGGCACTCGACTCATGGGATGTTGAATTCGGTGATCGTTCCTGAGTAAAGTTTGAAGTCCCCAAAATAGGCCACACCAGTAAGAATTTTCTTTCAACAAATCTTAATCCAGATGTGATGCAGCAACTACAAGCAATTGTAAGCACTACGGAGGAGTTCTGCCAAAACAGTTACCTGGGCTCAAATGAAGAAACAGTTACTGGACTCCAAATGAAACTGTAGGCAATGAAGAGGCTTGACGCTGCATAGTTACGTGATGGAACTTAAGCTGATCTTAAAAGCGCAGCCTGTGAGTTGTAGCTTTGCTTTCTCAGACAAGGACTGCCTGGATGCAGAGGCTGCTCTCTCAGACTTCTCTTAGGGGTTGCAATAGAGTTACATTTCTCCCCCCGAGCTTCACCTAACAGGAAAAACCATCTTTTAGAGCTTTCCAGTAGTTCCTCTGGCTGAAAATACCATATATTCCACAAAAGCTTTCTGCAGGTCTAACCACACACATTAACTTGAAAAGGTCAGCCTAGATCTCAGCTGATCCTAAGATAAATGTATCTCTCTTAGTATTTTTTATATACAATATGGGTGCAATCCTGCAGGACACACTGTGAGGGTAGTACTAAAGTAAGGGCTGCAAGATGCAGAGCCCAATCAAACAACATCAGTTTTGCTCTCAGGAAGTGATATAAAAAAGCACACATTCCAGGTGATCTGGTTTATATAAATACACTCCAGAAAGACTTTGACTTCATTCTTCAGAAGCATAGAACAAAGGAAAATGTAGTCCATAAACTCCAATGTACTAAAATACAGAGATGCATATCTTGCATTATTTCAGCTATGTAGTTAATTGGCATTTATCAAAACTTACAAAACTGCTACTATAGATGCTAGTAAATCTAAAAATTTTGAATCTGAATCTCTGCCTTTTCTTACATCTAGGCAACTTCATCAACCTTAGTCTATGTTCAGCATAGTTGCAGGGATACAATAAAAAGCAGAACTTGGCTTTTAGTTTTCTTGCAGAAAGCATTTTTATGGCTTATAACACAGAAAACCCATGAGAGCATGCCTGAAGCTGAATACCTAATAATAAATATCTTTATTGTACTACTACACATTGACTTTTAATGCAGTGGCTGCCCTTAAGATCCATGGCAGCAGAAGGACTTCTCCTCACCTGGTTCAACACAAGCAGAAGGAAGTCATGAGACAACATGCCCAAAGGCTGCAGAAGCAGCGCTTCTGATCATGAGAAGCTCTTTGTGACTACTCAGAAAGCAGTAAAAACGTTTAATCTTGAGTAGTGGGAATATATTTTGACTGTTTAATAAAATAAGCACACTCAGGAAAACATTTAAAAGCAGAAATAACCGGTAATGTTAACTACTTGCTACAGGTTGACTCTGCTTTGCCTGAGTAAGGACTGCACTGCCAGGCCAAACACTTTGAAGATGCAAAGGGTTATCCCAGGGTGTTTGATTGCTCTTTTCCAGTTACAGTACTTTCGATTTATAGCAGCAACAGGACTGACTCCAAGCTTTAGTTCTACTGAATTTTGCTTAGAACAGAAGCTCGGCCTAATTCTGTATTCCTTCTGTAATAAACTCTACTGAGCCTATTCAGGCATGCAGAATTCTAACATCTTGTTAAGGAGGGAATAAGGGACAGAGCCTGCTGAAAGGAAAGCTGCACCTTACAAAAAAACCCCAGTACTTTCCTTCATCCATTTTAAGGGGCACACACATTTTTCAAAAGCAGGATTTCAATGTCTTTTCTAAGGCCCAAAATCTAAATCTCTTCTGGCTCCCAAAACTTCATGTGAATGCTAGTCTTGCTTGAAAAAGGCCTGCGAGATCCATTCCCAAATCTTGCTCCTTGTTAAATTGAATGGAAATTCTGAAAGTGACTTCAGTCGGATCAGGATAGACCCTTTAGCCACCAGGTTGCCCAGATATTTTAGCCACCTTTTCTGCAATACAGTATTATCTAAGTCTGTTTTCACTGACCTAAAGACACTACAGATTGATGTTAAACAGTACACAACAGGAAATAATGTTGCTTTGGAATTTCACCATTAGTAAGTTCCTTTCCTCTTACATTTTCTTGTAAGATCAAAGATCAAACTAAATTTATTAAGTACACAGTCAAATAACTTTAAACCTACAGATTATTCTCAAAATGTTCAATTACTTAAAAATAAGCACCCAAGTTTACTTCTAAAAAGCATTTTTCCAACAAACTTAAGCTGATATCTAATAGTCTAAAATGCAGAGCCATACTTTATCCTAATTGTTTGTTCACAGGCAATATATGGGGCCACAGTGTATTTAAATGATAATCCTTGCTTTCTGAAGAGAAATTGTTCTGTGCAATAATTTCTGAGGTGTGGTTTGAATTCCTGTCCTCCTGTAAGCAATTTTAGAAGTCAGCTAAAATTATAGTCAAACATGCTCAAACATATTTGCAGGCTTATAAACATGGTGTGATCATGGTTGGCAAACACTGGATAGAAGGTCAAACCAAACACTTCCTAACAGGTCAAGAGTTAAAAAAAAAAATTATGGAAAGAACAACCTCAAAAATCTATTCCAGGGGTTCCCTAAACTTTGCCTGGCCGAGGACCACATGGGTGTCTTGCCACGAACACAAAGGCTTCATTAAGTCATGTTATATGGAATAAACTGAGTTACTTTCAATAAGGCAAGTTGGTCCGTAGACACAACAAGTTGGCAATACACCACCCTGATGTTTGCCATAGGGCCTATGGAGGATTCAAGAGGAAGAAAGGAAGTCATTGCATCTGCTCATGTAAAGCTTCTGGGAAAGAGCTGAAGTGAAGGCAAGGGCAGGAGAGATGCCAGACAGGTGCATGGGCACTAGGGCTATTAGCACTTGTCTCGGATGAATGTCGGCCTCGGGCACGTATCAGCTACCACTGCCCCGATATCTGTGCCGGCCTCCCCTGCGGCTGCCCTCGAGATCTGCCGTGAACATGAAGGAAAGCGGGACTGGCCCCCCGGCCCACGGGCTGCGCTTCGGTCACCCCTGACCTATTAGAAAATGTTGATAATTTCCCCCACTACAACTCACAGAGTGCAAAAACAGCAAGCGTCTAAGTCTGAAGCCCAGGCCTTCTCACCCACGCCAGGCCTGGCCTCCCCGGGCAGCTCCCCTGCCCACCGCGCCTTCCTCGCAGCACCTGCTGCCCCGAGCGCGGCCGCCCGCCTCACACGGCCAGGTCGTCGGACCGGGCTCTGCAGCTGCTCGACTTACTGGCCCTGCTCAAGCGCCGCGTGTCTACGAGCAGCGGGGGCTCGTGCATCTCCACCGTGGTGCAGGCAGCCGAGACGGGCCGCGCCCCCGACAGCTCCACCTCGCCCTCCACATCCCACTTGCCGCCGCTCGCCCCGCTCAGGCTGGTGCTGCTGCCGCTGTTGGCGGCCATGGGCAGCACGGCCGGGGGTGGGAGGAGCTGCTCCAGGGGCTCTTCCTGCTCAGGAAGGGGATGCCGGACGCTGCTGGGGGTAGAGGAGCCTGCGGAGCTGGAGGAAACCTTGCCCTGGTGCTCCGTTGCCATGTTGACCCAGTTCTGCTCGGATGGCAGGGCACGGCTGCTGCTGTTGAAGTAGTTGATGACGGCTGGCGTGGGCGTGGGGATGGGGGTCGGGATGGTGACGGGCGTGGAGATGGGTGTGGGAGTCACGGCACGGTGCCTCTCCTCAGGAGCTTGTGGAGCAGCAGGGTAGCTCGCCATGGACGTCGTGTTGGAGGGGGGCCGTGGTCTCGGAGCAGCTGTGGCGTAGTACGATGCCATGGTCACTGGGGCCAGCAGCGGGGTGACAGCACGGGTGTCAGGCAGAACAGGGGCCGGCGTGGCAGCCGTGACCACCACAGGGGGTGCTGGTGGCGGCAGGGACACAGGTTTGGACTCCCCTGTTACCATAACCGGCGTCATTGTTGCGACAGGCATCTCTAGGATGTACTGGCTTGTCATGCCCTGCTTAAGCTTCTTCCACCCCAAGTGATATATCTCGAGCATGTTCAGCAGCAGGGAGACTGAGGCCACCACCAACATGAAGATGATGAAGATGGTCTTCTCAGTGGGCCTCGAGATGAAGCAGTCCACAGTGTGTGGACAAGGTGAGCGGCTGCACTGGTAGACTGGCTTTAGCTCGAAGCCATACAGGAAGTACTGGCCCACAATGAAGCCCACCTCAAACAGTGTCTTGAATATGATATTGAAGACATAGGTACGGAGCAAGGCACCCCCCATACGGATTCTACCACGTTCGTCACGGATTGGGGGCTTCTCTTTCCCCCTTTTGACAATAGGTTGATCTTTGACGTTATTGCTGCCTCCTCCACTACCTCCGCCAGATGCTGCTGCTACTGGGTAGTTGCCATCTTTGCTGCTTCCCTTCTTTTTCAGCTCCTCTTTCTCTTTCCTCTTCTCCTCCATTCGTACAATGTGCAGGACATGGCCCAGGTAGATAAGGGTTGGAGTGGAGACAAAAATGATCTGCAGCACCCAGAAGCGGATGTGAGAAATGGGGAAGGCTTTGTCATAGCAAACATTTTCGCAACCGGGTTGCTGAGTGTTGCATGTAAAGTCCGACTGCTCGTCTCCCCAGACCTCCTCAGCAGCAGCCCCCAGCACCAGGATCCTGAAGATAAACAGTACCGTCAGCCAAACCTTGCCAATAACCGTGGAGTGCTCCTGCGCGTTCTCTAACAGTCTCCCCAGAAAGCTCCAGTCACCCATTGTTTCAGATTTCTAACCTACAACAAGAACACCAGAGCAATTAGAACACCAGAGCAATTAGAGCAATCTTAAACATCTTATAATTACACAACGCTGGGGCAGAACAGATCGATCCTCAACAAATGATATTTCTTAAGGGCACTTGCTTTTGCAGAACTAGATAACCCTGAGACTACACGACCATGGTCTTTGGTGAGCACAGAAGGGAGATGTTTAATGCTCTCACAGAGCCCAGACAGGCTTAAGTGCCCATACACAACTGGCAAGAGGGATTTGTAAGTTAAAATTTCTACAAGGTTTAAATATTTAAACTGTCCATTATTTCTGTTCCCTCTGTCTGAGATGGCTCTAACTGCTCCTACTTATATTTCGAAAAGAACAGGTAGAAATCAGATCAATTAAACAGAATAATCCTACTATTAATGCAAATGCACTGGTATGCAGTATGTGATGCAAAGTTTGCCTAACTCTAATAATTTTACTGTTATCAGAACTTATTTACTCCAGCAATCAGTAATAGTCTCTGCTATTTTCAAACTGTACAAACACAGAAAAATAATTACTCAAAATGTACATAATTTACAGTTGAATTTTGGAATCTGTACAACTCAGCAAGCATGTTCTCAAAGCCTAATCATGTTCAAATTTGTTTATTTCTAAAAAATCTCAGACATTTCAGTAATTTGAAGTATTGGGAAGAATGACAAATTCTGAGAGGAATGGTGAAAAAGTTTCTATGCCATTTCCCCTACTGTCCTGGCAGTTGGTGTTACTGAACCATAACTACTGTAACATCATTAAAACAAAACAAAAACCAAAACAACAAACTCAAGGTCATTTCAGCAACTATATACAGATATTTTCTTGGAAAAAATAGAATTACATCCTATGACCTTACTTCTGTGACAAACAACTGGCATATATTCTCAGCAGTTTCCACCAATTCATGTATGATGGGCCTCCCATGTCCAGTTCTAGGCAGAGACACATTTGCTGATTTGGAAAGGCTTAAAATGCAAGATTTTTTTTTTTTAATATCAGATTCCTTGCAAGCTTCCTCCAATTGAGAAAGAAGAAAAATCTCCTGGTATCACTTCTGTTATCCTTTGCCTGCTCCTAATTGGATTATATGTAAGAATACTGGAATATATGTAAGAAGTACAATTCATTCCCTTAAAAAACTCACTTTTATATTTTATATGTCAACCTTTAACTAAAAACAAAATAAAAAATTTTGCTTTCAGCTGA
This sequence comes from Oenanthe melanoleuca, assembly GCF_029582105.1. Classification (NCBI taxonomy): domain Eukaryota; kingdom Metazoa; phylum Chordata; class Aves; order Passeriformes; family Muscicapidae; genus Oenanthe; species Oenanthe melanoleuca. The sequence goes on from NC_079333.1 coordinate 42,941,890, forward strand.
CTTCAATACCTTCAGAAATACTTGTGTCATAACTGTAATTCAGATTTAACAATTTGCATACAAAAAAAAACACTATTAGAAAAGCAATTATCTTCTTGTTTAAAAATCTTAGAACATTTTACACATATGATTTAATTACATCTTACTATGCTTATGCTTCTCATCCAAATACCAGGGTGTCTTACAATTCTCAAGAAAAAAAGGTGTTCATCACTACAGCTAGGAATTTACCATTGAAGAAGTATACTATTCTCATCATTATATGAGTGCAATTTCCAGCAATTATGTCATTTTTTTTTCCAAAAGAAGTACATCCATAGTCTGTCCTGAACTTCTTTCAGGCTTTTAGTTAAGGCAACAAAATAAGCTAAATTTTTTGAAGGTACTTTTTATAATTTGATTTTACTGTGAGGCAATGAAATACCTATAACTGCAGAGAAGTACACTTTCACAGTTGCTTTTGCAGTTCTATAAATCCTGGTATACTAATTCATTTTTTATCACACAAAGTTAATTTAACAAAAACTCCCCATAAAAATACATCTTTGATATTCCTCAAAAACGCATGCCCTTTAATATAAGGGCATTCTTTTTCCAACATAACATGATAAACTACAAACGATCATACTAACAATGAAATACTGATTTTGTGTACTTATGTTCCCTGTCCAGAGATATTTTTTTAAAAAATATATTCAGATTCTTTTTGAAGAATGTATTTTTTCTCCTCTTAAAACAGTAGCCCAAAGCTGAATAAATTTTGTTATAATATTTTTATAGTCTTTATTATGTTTATATTACTTTAAAATGTAATCATCCATATTAATTTTATAAGGCTTAAAATATTTTGGATGGTTAAATAACTTTAATCTTGACAAATAACAATTTTTAAGGCAATAATTAATAAATTTAATATTTTTTAAGCTCAAAATCATTTGAAGATATACCCAGTTTAATTCCAGCTTTGAACAAAACTAAACTGTTGTTCAGGCGTGTTTTCATTATGAGTGGGAAAATGTAGGAAAAGCAAAATAAATAATGTGATATTTGATGGATTAAAGAAGTTTAGCATAAACTCAAGTTCAGTATTGCCTTTCTCTGCTATTCTTCACATCGTGCCTCTCTGCTCAACACTCTCTGCCTCACTCTCTATTTTGCATCCAGATCAAACAAAATAAGCAGCTCAGGTCATGGGCAGGCGATGATATCTACAATGAAAACAGGACATTTTGTGCATTTCTGAGGATTTATCTAGAGATTAACAGAAAAACAACTGCAATTTTTAAAACTTAAAGATGACAAATAATAAATCCATCCAACTTAATCAATCTCAAATCATCAATACTACTCAAGAATTATTTTCTTTTTTACTGCAGTTCAGCAATGCCCAGGCTGAGTTAATTGACACCAAAGATATGACACAATGCACTTCTCAGAGGATATACATAAAAAAGCTATTGTAGTCCTAACATTAGTCAAAATATTTATTTCTGCATATTAGAGTGTGCAAATTTATCCTGCACACCAAGAGAAAGTGTTTAAGCTGTGAGCAGATACTTCACAGCATCTTAAAAGCACAGAGGTGAAAAATCTCAGTGTACATCTTAGTATGAATTGCAGTAACTGTTGCCTTCACCACAAATATGTCTCATCCGTAGCACATAAATACTGGAAGGACATAATTTCCAAGGGCAATGCAAAGTTACATATCTCCACTGGCTGGAGAGTTCCCAGAAATCCAGGTCCTGTGTCTTTCTTCAATGTCAATACATTCTTCAGTGAGCAATTCTCAAGGCAAATATAACTCATCCAAAAATCACACCAACAACTGCAAAAGGGGTACCTTGATACAAATCATTATTAAATTACATTAAATTAATACAGAAAGTTCACAAAGCTCCAAGAATATCTGATTTTTCCCTGTTAAATTCAACACTATCTATATCTAAATTCAAACAACTTAATATTTTAGCTGAGAATAATCCCAAGTTTGCTTTTGTATTATTACATAAATTCAACTGTGTAGTATTACTTTCAGTGCTACAAAGGCATACAACTGTTAAGACCTAATCTTCAATATGGATTGTGAAAGGAGACATTTTTTCTTTTTGTGCTTGGAAAAAAATGCAGATTAAGAAATGAAACATCTTTATCTGCATTTCATGATGTCCATGAATACCCACAAGGAAATGACAGAGAATCTGTCTCAGAAAATAATCTAATTCAATGGTATGAAAACCAAGGACTTCATGAACCTTCGTATCAGTTAATAAGAACTGGGAGTCTTGTATTATTTGGTGTATTTTATTGTATTGTATTTCTTGTATTAGGAAATCTTTCCTTTAAGACCACACTGAAAAAATGGACATTCATAAAAACTGGCATGGCATTTAAGAATCAATGTTGTGTTATTAATTAAAGGTTTAGTACATGCACAAACACACTTTGCATGTCACAAAGAGAACAAGCAAGCGAGAATTAATTTTAGAAGCTGCTATTCCTCTGCAGGAAAAGAATAATTATAATGTGACATCGACAAACTTTCCAGTTATTTTTATTTCTGATGATGTCACTGAAGAGGTTCATCACTGTGTGCACTATGAGCACTAAGTGTGCAAAACCTGACATTTTAATATTTTAAAATTTACACAAACATGTACATGTCTATGTTTTTATATATACACATCCACACAAAGAAGTACACAGCTGTATTACATACATAACCAATTATGACACTTGGTGTATTTATTGTTTCATCCAAAATATGTCCCATAACAAATATTTAGAAACTTAACAGATATCCTTGTCTGAATACAATCTCTTAAATTCAGCCCCCATTTCCTTTAACTTCTCATGACAGTCTAAAAACTTGGGATTTAGATTTTTTGTTCAAAATTATCTCTGTTTTATAAATCAGTATGACATAAAAAGCTGTCAAAACAACTTGCAGTATTTAATTTGTTTTTACACCTAACAATCAGGCATCTCCACCACTACCAAGTTCTTAACTTTGCTAACTTAAATCAGACAAAAGCAGTCATCCTGCAGAAAGTCTGTAATTCCAGACAAAGTGGCATATGTGCAGGCACAGAATGAGCTGCTGTAATTTCCAGTGAAACTTAATAGTATTTGGCCATGTATATATATATGAAACACAATGGTGAGTGTTTCATAAGTCACAGTTCATTTTATAAACTTTTTTAAATGAGGATTTGAAAAACACCTTTCTTCATTCTCTCAGTGTCAAATTTTCAGACACATCTATCACCACTCTCATTGTATTTCGAACACTTGTTAAAAATTAATTCCTTAACTGATCTTGTTATTACCTTGAACTTACTTTACTGCTATGGAGCCTCCTCCTTAAATCCCAGGCAAAACTTCTTTTGACTTCTTCTTGACTCCACTTGACCTCTGAGTGAAAGTCTGGCCTGAGTGAAGGAAAAGCGCAAGGAGTGCAGGGCTGAGCCCAGGAGGAGAGCTACACCCCACTGTTAAACTCCTCTCTTCCCTGCAGGAGAAAAAGCAGGAACAAAAAGCAACCCCTTTTCTCCCCCAGAATACTCAAATGCCATCTTAGAGCTGTACATGGATAGGAAAAGAGAGCGACTTACCAGTAAAGCAGAAAGGTGTGAAAGGTGTGGAGCTACCGGGGGACTGCAGAACAGCCGTGGAGCATGAGGGCAACAGTCCTACATCCCGAGTGAGTGAAGCATGAATGAGACAGAGCTGTCAGGTGCCCATGTACCATCAGCCACACAGATCTAAAAACTGCACCGTGAGGAGTGTCCCGCCCCCCGCCCCAGACATACAAAGGAAGGATGAGCCTTTCTGGCATTCAAAGGCTCAAGACCCTTTTTCACTGCAGAAAAGCAGGGACTCCAAGGTTTGAGGATCTGTCTAAGAGGACTTCAGGCAAGTTAAAGTAACTGCAAGGGAGACCCTGTTCAAACTCCTTAAGGTACACTTTTGTACTATAGAAACAACTTAAATTTATTTTTAAATTTAGTTTAATTCTAAAATGTTCCAGTAGGATTCTCTCATTTCCCTTTAAATAAAAGAGGTAATTACCTCTAGTATCTCTGACTACTCAGTTCAATTCATTCTTCTTATGTGTCAGTGTGCTAAAGACCTAACCCACTAAGGATTTCTAATAAAATGCTAGGCTTATATGATTTCTTCAGTGAGTCAGCAGTGAACCCAAATATTTTTTGCCTGCACGAAAAATAAAAAAGACACAAATGAATCAATTTTTTGCTTATAACACTGCCAAATTTTTACTTCATCAAGTTTCATACCTTCCTAAGAATATTTATTCCTCTCAGTATTTTGCATGAGTTGTGAGTCCTAAGTGAACAAGTGAGTAACTGTTTCGGTAACTCTCAGACCAAAGATGAGAACAGTGAGGTAACACCGGGTCAATGCAGGGAGGCCACCCGGCCGGTCTCCCCACTATCAGTACAAAGTGTCTGTATGGGCCAGATAACTCAGGGCTCACCTCTAGGAACCCCAGAACCATCTCGGGTGATGCTCGTGAGCTCCATCATTCTGTGCAGCACCACCTTACAACGTTCAAATGACTTCTAGCTCTGCTTTATATTTATAGAGATTTAATTTTAAGTACAAAACCGGCTTGAAATGCACATCAATGCTCACATGTGAGTGGCTCCTTAAGGAAGATATTACACGTCCCTACACAACCATCCTGGATATTAATACTTGTTGCTTTGTCCTCCACTGCATCTTCTGAGGTATTTGGTGAGGCTTGGACGCTTCTCCCTGTCACACCAGGCTCAGTTACCGTCCCATCTGCGAGCGCCGCTGCCTGCACAGGGTTCCCTCGGTGGGGCAGGAGCAGAGGGACACCGGCGCCAGGGTCCCTCAGCAATGGACTCAGAGCAGCAGGGCCCCTGCCTCGACTCCTCCTCGGTAGGATGAGCAGGCTCGGCCCCGCCCTGCCCTTCCCTGCCGCCTATCCCACGGAGGGACCCGGCGAGCGGGCAGAGGCCCCGGGCAGCTCCCGCCCCCCGCGGCTCCGAGCGCGGCCCCGTGCCGAGCGGCGCAGCCCCGGCCGCTCTACTTACGCTTGGCGGAGAAAGGCTTTCTAAAGCACCCAAGGCGCCACTCCTTCGCAAGAATCCGGGCGCATAGGTCGTTGAAGTGGGAGGAAGAGGCACCCCCGAACTTGGCTGGGCAGTGGCAGAAGCGGCGGGGCGGGGCCGGGAGCCCGTGCCCAGCGCCGTGCCCTGTGTCCTGTGTCCTGCCTGCTGCTGGCGCCGGCACCTCTGGCGGCCGCCCCGCAGCCCCCGGGCACCCGGCCCTCCCTCTGCCCTCCCCTCCCCGCCTCCCGCCGCGGCTTCACCCGGGACGGGCCGGCAGCCCCTTTCCTCACCCGCGAGGCTCCGAGCGGATTGCCCGCCTGGGTTTTAAAATGTTTGTCGCTGTGCAGATGACCCATCCCACCTGCTTGGAATTTCCCGGGAAATAAAAGAGTTTTGAGGATAGAAGCGTGAGAAACCCCTCCCCGTCCCGCCGGGAGCGGGAGCCGCTGCCCGCGGGATGCGCTGTGCGCGTCCCGGCACCGCGCTGGGAGAGCGCCGCGCCCCGGCCACCGAGTGCTGCTCCGTCCGGAGTGACAGACACCTGAGCAAAAGGGGAAAAAAACCCACCCCGGCCGCCGGGTGCACAGCCCTGCTCAGTCCAAAATCACAGATACTGAGCAAAAGGGGAAAAAAACCCACCCCGGCCAACGAGTGCACGGTACTGCGCCGTCCGGTGTCACAGACGCCTGAGCTCAAGGGAACAAAACCCACCAAAACAACCGAACGAGAGTTCGGCTCTTCTTCACCAAAACGAGGGTTTTCTCTCTGAGAGCAGATAACCCTTGCAGGTGGTGCCTGTGTGTCCTGCATGAAGAGCCCCAAAGGGCTGCCAGCCCCTCTTTTCTTTTCCTCAGGCCCATCCTCAGTCAGGATCAGCTGTCAAGCTGTTGTGCGCAAAACTTTTGGAAAAAGGAAGAACAAAACCCCCTCAAAAACACAGATCAGTTGTCACTCTTCTGAAAGTTATTATTTAAAAGTACGTCTTGACATTTTCAGCATAAATGCTAAAAAATATTGCTATCACTTATATTTTGGTTAGGCTTTTGTGTGTTCTGTAGTGTTGCACCAGGGAAAGGAATACAGCCACACAGCCGGGGCAGCGTCTAAAGCAGAGTGGGAGGTGGTTCTGCTCAAAGCAGGTGGAGGGAAGTGACTCTCCCCTGCTACTCTGTTCTCATGAGACCCCACCCAGAGTGCTGCATCCAACTCAAGGGGCCCCCACCATAAGAAGGATGGGGATCTGTTGGAATGAGTGCAGAGGAGGGGCATGAAGATGATCAGGGGACTGGAGCACCTCTGCTATTGAAGGCAGGCTCAGAGAGTTGGAGCTGTTCAGCCTGGTGAAAAGGGTCTGAGGAAACCATATAGCAGCCTTCCAGTTCCTAAAGGGGCCTACAACAAATCCAGAGAGGAACTTGGTACAAGAGCATGTGACTTGATGGGGGGGAATGGCTCAAAACTGAAAGGGGATAGATTTAGATTCGATTTTAGGAAGAAAGTCTTTAGTGTGAGGGTGGTGAGTCATGGGAACAGGTTGCCCAGATAAGTTGCAGATGCCCCATCCCCAGCAGTGTTGAAGGCCAGGTTGGATGGGGATTTGAGCAACATAGTCCAGTAGATGTCCCTGCCCTTGGCCAAGGGAGTTGGATATAGATGATCTTTAAGGTTCCTTCCAATCCAAACCATCCTATGGTTCTATGAAAGAATGACTTAAAGTGGCATGATGACTCAGTGGGTTGATGACTCAACAACTCTTCAGCAGTAATATATGAGTTTCTCTTGATAGCTGTTCTACAAAGAGCTGGAAACAGAACCACACCAATCATATCCAATTTATCTAGTAAAAAAATTCAATAAAAATTTTGAGGCACTTTGAGGGGCTGTGTGTAGCAGAGAACTGTTGAGAATCTGAATCTGACCATGCCCATGTTCTTGTATTCTTGCCCTGCTTGATTGGTCCCTGTAAATATTTCATCCGAAAGCACTAGAGAGGAAGATCTCTGTTGATCCTAAGCACTAGAGGTGGCACAAGGACAAATGACTGGTCAGAGATGGGTGATATATCTGAAACACAGTGCTGCCATGATTTTAAATGTATCACAGGATATCACAGGGTTGACCCTGAAGCACTGGGGCATGAGATGTGTTAGGGTACAGGATGAAGTCCCAGCAGTCACAGTAACTCCTAACATTCAAACTCCTCATGCAGTGAAGTCTTTCAGCTCATAAGTTTTAATAGCATGAAGCACTGGGTATTTCTCTGGTGTCTTTTTCACTCTCTGTAGGTTTCAAGTGGTATTTCCCTCTATCTGATCAAACTGGCTTTGACACCTGTTTTATTAAGAAAAATATTCTTACTCAGGAGGGCAGTGAGATTCTAGAGCATCCTTTTAGTTGTGCCAGAGAAGGTTTTTATGGTAGAATCCTTTACATTTTGAACTAGGAGAACCTGATGCAGTGCCTGCCTGCCATGGGACTACACCTATCAGCTAAGAATTTCCTTTTCAAGAATTCCCTTCTGAGTTCATACAAGAAGAGGTTTGGTCTGTCAGCAAAACCCTCTGGGTCATTTATAGAAAACGGGACAGATACGGATGCAAAATCCATGGGGAAAACTTGAAAGAAGCAGTTTTAAAAGTGAAGAACCAACTATGTACTGGTGAAAGCCCAAGATAAAAGCATGTTGAGGACATATGACTTATTAGTCACACACTAGAACAGGACAATCTGTAGCCAAACAAGTGTGAATAGAAAAAATCATACTGGTCTCCTCAGGAAGTTTATTCAGAAAGAAAACAGGCTCAGATTTAGTTAATGGTGCCCAAAAGTGTCTCTCCATGACGACTTTCTGACAGAAGGATTTCCCTGGAAGAGCCATTCTGCTAGTTTCCTCACTTATCTTTAAAGAAGCACAGCACTGCTAGTTCTCATTATGCTTTAAGGGTTCTCTTCATTGGCATTAACACTAGGCAGCAACACACAACTTAAGGTGACATTTGAATTTTTACATTAAAATGCATGCCTACGATTCTTTCAGCCTTCCTTAAATGAACACAGAATCACAGAATGGTTAAGGTTGGAAGGGACCTCTGGAGATCATCCAGTCCAACATCCTTGCCAAGGCAGGGTTACCTACAGCAGGTTACCAGGAAGGTGTCCAGCTGGGTTTTTAATGTCTCCATAGAGGGATTAATTATCTTCTTTAGTATTGTCTTTTGTCTTCCATCCAAGCCTCCACACAGGTGACAACCCCTGTTGTGCATGTAGACAGACATTTAGCAGTACATGATTTGGCTGGCACAGAAACAATGTGAATTCAGGAAATGGGGAGACTGAGGAGTCAGGCAAATATTTTTAACATTAGAGGAATTGCGTTTTCATTACAAGGTACATGGAAAGAAAATAAAAAATAGATGCCAAGCTTTATGAAATTATAAAAAGATCCTGTAAGTTAAGGAGATATTTCTTGATTGATCTAAATCTGAACCTGAGCTGTTGCTCAACGAGAAAAATAGACTTTTTCAGATCAGTATCGATCTAAGACAGTGTTTTACCCCTTGCTATTTCTAATTTAAACATCTATTTTGAAGTACAGGAGAGGATCACTCTTATGTAACCATGCATCCAAGCACAGATTGGTGGAAAGGCCCTAAACTGTGGTACATGCCCTCAGTCATAATCCATGCCAAAGTGACACATGGCTCAGCAGTGCTGATAGCAGTTTTACCCATACAGTCAGCCAAAAAAAAGAGCTACAAATGCCTTCAGTTCAGCACATTGTGGCACTGTGCAGTATGTCAGTGAAGAGAATTGTGCTTGACATGCCACTGCCCTACAGAAGATGGCACTAAAGATATTTAAATTCTGGGAAAGGGTACTGCTGCCTCCAGAGGCACAGCTCGAAGCAAGGAGGATTAAAATCTCTGGCTGTTTTCTACATGGATAAATCGAAGGACTTTAGAATCTAGTAAATAATAAATAACATGAAATAAAAAGACTGAAGTTGTAGTTTGATCTCGTATTATATACTAGTTTTTATTATTGTACCAGTTAGTGTTCTGTTCTGTACGACACTACAGCTATCAGAGAAGGCGGCTTAAGAACTGGTATCAGGAAGTATTTTAATTTCTAGTTTTGTAGGGCAAACGGTGAATTCTAGTTTGTAGGAATGGAGGCACAGGAAGACTAAATATCTCATCCTAGGTTATATTGTTCTGAGAATAGCACTGAGACTCTAGGCTGGTGTTTCACCCACCAGAACCAGCTTCCTCTGGTCCTTTCTGGTTCTTTCCTTTGGAAACATGGGAAATCTCCTAATACTACAAGAACAACAAGAGCAACAACAACATAAATCTAAATGTTCTGGATATGGAACAGCAAGATGCTTTCCATTCATCTTCATGGAACCAAAAGTTCCATGTTACATGTGAGTAAAAAAGTTACGTGCAAGTAAAAAAGTTACATGTAAGTAAAAGTTCCATGTAAGATGTAGTAGAGGAAGAACTATAACTGTACAAGCCAGGCATCTGTTAGGAGGAAGAATCAAAAAGAGAGACATAGGACATGCAGAATCTTAAGAGGAATTATGCCTGCTATCATTCTGTCATGGTATGATACTATTTTTTTTTCTGACACCACAGATAGAAATATGAAAAAAAAAATTGATGTTTGAAACACATTGATTCCTGCCACAACAGGAAATCTGGCAGAAATCTGAGCTGAAGAAAACAAATTTAAAATGCAGCGTTCAAATAGCTCACTGCTCAGTTAGTGAATTAAATCAACCCATACAAAAGTTGAGGAAAGGTTGTGTTGGAGCAAGGAAGAAGATGGGCAGTATCTGAGCAGCAGGGCCAGTAGAAAGGAATAGGGGGCATGGAAGGTACAACAGCAAATGGAGAAAAGGCAGTTAAGATTTTTGCCTTTCTAGTAGCAGTCACTCAGGAAAACACAGCCAGAGGCTGTGGTTTGAAATTGCAGCATGTGTAGCAGCAAATAAACTTCATGTTGCCATTCCCTTCACCCTTCCACTCACTCCCTACAGCTCTTCTTGCCCAACACCATGGCTTACTGCTCCACAGTCTTGTCAGTGTGGAAGTTCATATGGTCTCCTTGTAATGAAGATCAAGGAATAAATCCATCTGAAAAACAATCCAGCAAAGCAAAACATTTGTTTCTTCATCAGCTAAAACAGTGGGCCAGTCCAGTGCTGAGCACAGCTGTGCAAACAACTCTGCTGGCTCAGTGCAGGTCCTGGGATTGGAGGCACCGTGTTGAATGGGTGGGAGAGAGATGCAGACAGGATAAGAATGAGCAGGAGGGAATGACATAAGTATTAATGCCCTAAACTAGTATTGCCAGTGGGCAATTAATTGTGCCAAACCACAACCAAGGCTTCTAAACAAGGATGTTCTTTTCCATTGTGTTTAGGATAAGAGCAAATACAGTATGTTTTACCAGGAATGTACCTGGGTGTCATGCATGATGAATTTGTAAAGGCCTGAAATAATTAGTGCCTTTCACAGAAAGGAACAGCAATAGGTATCTTGCTTTAAAATAGAAAAAACAGTATTATGTAAGGAAAATTCCTCTACAAAATTCAAACTGCTGCAGGATGTGATGGTCTGCCTTTGGAATTAAAGAAATCAGTAGCCCAAAGTAGCATGCCATTGGTGGGAAATAATCTCCTGGCTGCAGGCCAGGCTTCAGTGAACTCCACCAATGTTTGCACATATAGCAAAATGGGCAGCAAAGCTGAACAGTGATCAAAACTAAACAGTGATCTGGATTTCTGTCTTTCTCCAGCTGGGACAATGCCTGTTTTCTGAGACACACAACCAAAGCATAAGGAGCTTTTACTAACTGTGCTGAGAAAAAATATAAATCCATCACCAATTTCACTTATATTAATTGGAATTTTATTTACTCACAATACCACTTCATATACTTAGGTGGAATGTACTTTAGCACACCAATGTCTTACTACAGTTGCTAAAAGCACAAAGGCATCGTGTTGACAGACATCAACCTGGACAAACCCTGCACTGGCAAGTAGACTTTTGGGTGCTAACAAGATTGAAAATTTAATTTTAAACATCCTGGTTTTGACAAACCTTGAATGCATACCAGTATGACGTTTCTTCAAATCAATCACATTATTGTGTCATGTTCCACGGATGGTCTTCCACAAGCTCCAGTTCTTCTTTACAAAAGAGTTTTTCTTCACAAAACTGTTCTTTTCTTCAGGTCTCCATCCAACAGTTTTGCAAGTGCTTCATGTTTCTCAACAGAAGCACTTAGACCTTCCTACCTTCTAAAACTGCTGTTGTTAAACCATTTCTCCCAGTGATAAAGATCTTATTGAATCCTAAGCTTATTTTCCCACTTACCCACAGCTCCTCCCAGCTGCATAGTTTATCCCATTTGGTGGATCCTGATGCTCTGACAATGAGTCATTAATAACTATTTTACTGCAATACACAGAAGCTTCTATCATGACATAGGCAGAAATTATGCCTAGCAAATCCATGTTGCAATGTCTCATTCAGTCTTCTAACAGATAACAGCAAGGGAATGATTTAGTCAGTTTGCTGTTCTGTGTCTTTGTGCACGTGTGTGTAAAGGAATAGACTGTTATTTTTTGGTTTTTTTTTTTTTATTTTATCCATGCTGGACAGATTGTGGAAGCTGTTTAAACTGTATATTTGAAAAGGATGCAATATCTAGGGCAGAGACATGACAAACTGTAAGCAGACATTACACTAATGATGCAACCTACAATGGGTTTGAAATCTTTACCACACAATAATTATATATTTTTTCTGGCAGCTGTTGCAATGATCTTAGCAAACAGTGTTTGATTAAACTGTTCTGATCCCTGTGAACATGACGTAGTTGTCACCATTGTCTTTCAATTGGGAAAACTCAGGAACAATGATAGTCAGGGTTGGCTCTGTGTACCAGGACTGTCATTATACTTTCAAATCAAGTGAAAGAAGTCTTGTGACGAAGGAAATGCTGATAGTTGGATACTAAACAGATAGCAAGTTTTCCAATCATCACAACAGAAGTGCAGCATTCCTCCTGCTAATATGTGGATTGCTGAGAGGTGATGGAGGAGTTTTTATATGTTGTCATAAAGATTGAATCTCCACAGAAAATTATCTGCTTTTAAACCCTATTTCATTATCTCAACTTACACAGTTTTAAGCCTGCTATGTCTTTCCCAGATGACGTGTCTAAATTGCCATAATTGCCCAGACAACAGAAAATATACATCTTGCATAAGTAAGTAAACCTGCCCAGCACAGCTTGTCCATTGAAAAATGCCTGATGCTTCAGACCAACACATCTGCACCACTCACTACAGTATTCCTTTTCCTGGGGACTGTGCCAGGCTATGACCAAAATCCTGGGTTTTAGCAGCACACAGAATATATGCTGCTGTTCAAAACACTCATCTAAACCTGCAGTCATTCATGGCTCAACTCTGCAAGTTCACTCAGTTCACTGAAAACATACTGATGAAAACATACCTCATACTGATGCTGTACCACTCCTTTACCACAAAGATTTATGCAAGCATCTGTCAGCCTGGTGGTGTTCTTGGAGAGGATGTTTTTAGTAGATGGCCAATTCAAATAAAATGGATCTGGATATTCAAATACATAGAGCAGATGTGAAATAACCTCTGAGTTAGTGGCAGTGATTAAACTGTCAGAAAAAGGGAGAAGGTAAGTGCAATGATGTGACCAGTTCTGACATTTAAATCTACAGTAGGATGGGGGGTCAACCATAGCAAGAGCAAGGAATTTTCTGAGATGAAGAGTCTGAGATGTGACTTGTTTCCTCATCTGGGCCTTCCAAATCAATGCATTTCCAAGCCTAGGTTATAAAGACTTTATTTTGGTGGCTAGAAAACTTTGTATGGAGAACAGCCAAGTCAAAGCAGAAGCTTTATAGAAGAGAAATATAATTCATAAGAGAAAATGACAGTGACAAGCTAGGTTGGTCAGATGGGGACAAAAGTGTAGGTACCTTCTGAACTACCTTGAAAGTCATTACCACTAGTCTTAGCTCATTAAGCTTCTAAGAGTTACCATTACTCTTGCCACTGTCTGCAAACAAGTTCAAATGACTGTGTAGATAATAAGGTGGTGAAAAATCAAATGACCCTGTAATTAACTGTCATGGTAGTGGCTGCCCTGAATATCAGAATAGGTGAACAAAAATACAGTGCAACTCTCTCAGTGTGATTTTGTTGTGGGGTAAATCCCATTAGCCTATTTTTCAGGTGAGGAAATTATAATTAGAGAAAAAAAACAGATTAATTTTCACCAAGTTAATTTCGCAAAGTGATCTTAGCTGTTCCTTAGTGCTGCAGTATACTCTTTAGAAAATAAAGTAGCTTTCAACAGAGTTGCTATTTTGAATTGAACCTCCACAGTACAGGGGTGCACTTCTCTGCATAGACCATATAATTTGTCTTTTATATTTGTCCTATCAGATATAAAATAATTTAGCACATTGACTTATAATAACTGTAAACAACCAAAGGATATTTTTATTTTTGTTTAAGAAAACCTTTAATAAAGGTACTTCTATATCCAGAAGTTATAAATACAGAAGATCTATACTTCTAATTTCATTTTAAATCAGTCTTTTTCCCAAGGTAGTTAGGATTTTTTCTCTGTCTGGGTCCATGAGTCACCAATGAAGTTTGCTTCCCCTCATCTCCTTACTCTTCTGACAAATATGTTTATAGTTTTGGTTTCAAGATTTTGGATGAAGGTTTAACCTGATTGAGTAAATGGTGATTTTTCCAGGCAATTTCAGTCAAAGAATAATTTCTGCCAGTCCCATTCCTACACTTCCCAATTCTAATACCACATTATTAGACACTTTAGGTCCTGGCCATGCTGGATACTGAACAATGGGGAATCAGCCTCTTTTACAGTCATGACCTCAGATCTGCTGCTTGAGTTTTCAATAAAGTTTGCAATCTCTATTCTGAGGAAAGCCTACAACCCAAGTACCAGATATGCAGACACTACTAGTGCATTTCAGGAAAGAACATACACAATTTCAACACAGCAATATATTTTATGAAACCCGTCTGTAGAACGTCAGCTATGCAGTGTAGAAATAGATGCAATTCTCATGTTCCTAAAAAGTATCTGATTTTTTGTTTCACATACAAAGCAGCTGTTCAGTTAAATTACATACACAGATTGCCTGATGCTGCAGCTCTGGATCAAAGCCCTCTCTTGGCTACATCCAAGCACTTTTTCCATTTCTTTTTTTCCCATTCTGATTATATATTTGCCAATCTGCTGTTTTAAGATAACTTCATAGTGTTAAGTTTTGCTGTGTCTCATTCCAAGATCCAACTAAATTCAAAGGTAGAGAGGAAAATAAACTCTTTCCCTATGGAGCTGGTTGCAAGGCTGTTTTAAGTAGCATATTTGATTTCAAGTGAGCACATATACGACCTTCCACTATGAGCTCAGGAAACTTAGGGTAACAGGCAGTGTAACCAATGGAAACACCAACCTGCAGCAGAAGGCTAAAATCCTTACATTAGCCCTTGGCTACTGAGTATAGTATTGGTGCCTACATTTTCCATTATGATAAACAGATTTTCATTAAACACATTAGGCAACACAGCACGTACAAGTAATACAGAAAACAGACACCACAAAACTGCTTTAATTATAATTTCAGAAAAAAAGTATTGTTACAAAAGAAATGTAATACTAGAATACTGGGACTAGTTTTCTTTCTTTGTACATGGAACAATGCAGGAACTCTATCAAGCACAAACCTGATATGTCCCAAAACTGTGTTCTTTGGAGCTGAATTAAGGATGTTTTCACAGTCCAAGTTTCCAGTCCAGCTCATTATGAATGACCTTCTTTATTTTTTTTTCATGATTCTGAGGACGGTGTTTTTATGGTTTTCTTGCTTCTCTCTTAGATGACAGATTTCCATCTGTAGTCAAGTTGTAGCACAGGATGTAACTCACAAGCAAGAGAAGCCAGTTTATGCTCCACTTCCAGTGCACATTGAAGGGTCATGGGTCTTATTTCATGCAGCTTTGTTTACTCCAACAATAAATTTAAATGTACAGTAAAAGATGAATGCAAATAGAAGCTGAGACAGTGCTCATTCATTTTGGGGAAAAAAGTTATTAAAGCTAAGGAGGAGAAACAGCCAGCTTTCTAGAAGTGGGTTCAATGGGCACACACTTGGGAGATAAACTGCATTGCCCTAAGTGCCAGATGTTACTCATTACAGGCATAAAACACCTTTTGAGACTACTTTGAGACAAGACCAGACTGACTCATATAGTGCTTCAAATTAGTAATATACAATTTACAGCACAGCAGTGTGAACATCAAGAAAAATATCAACTTCCTCCTCATTTGTGATTAGGTCCTTTGCTACTTTAGCTCTGCAAGCTGTCTGTAATTCCTGCTAGACCAACTCTAAGAAAAGGAATGGTGATGTGGAATGTTAGAGAGACTGGGAGTAGTTTGCTCAACTCATTTGAAAAGCACCTCAGACAGGGAGAAGGTTTTATGAAGAAAAGCTGTGCAGGCTAGATAGAAAAAAAAGGAGCAATGGAAGAAGCACTGGATAGCATGCTATAAGTTCAAGCACTTTTTTTGGATAACCAGCAGAATAAAAAAGCATTTTTAATTGTTTTTTATTGAAAAAAAAAAAAAAAGTTTTAAAAGCATACCACAGTCAGGTGGTAAAACACCTCTTCATCACTGTACTGAGGTTCTTCACAACATATTGGGGGAGAACAAGAGGAGGAAGACAGTTGCACTGCCTCTACCCTCTCAGAGCTGACAATCCTTTTTTTATCTGATCAAGAGAATGAAAAATTAACTTAATTCCTCCCACTGCTGTAGTCTCTGTGACTATAGGGAGGCAGCATTGCCCTAATAGCACTCACAGGCAATTGAGACTGGCCACTCCAATCCTTAAGGAAATGCTTCTCAGTGTGGGCAAGAAGATGAGAAGAAAAAAAACATGCTGGTGCCCAGCAAAGCTGATAGCATGCACTGCCAGAGTATCTATGTTCCTACACCATTTTCTTGCTCTCCAGATAACTTAGAGAGGACACACAGTATAAACACAATCACCTCCCTGTCTTCCTGCTTTTTAAAAACTGTGACGTGCCCCAAAAAGTCCTTTACCCCACTTTTAACCAAAAGCCTTTGATCCTGTTTTGCCTTTGAGCCAATACAGTGTGTTTGTGATTCCTGGATCTCCTCTGGGCACTAGAGCTTTCTCTGGTCCTTTCCACTCCTACTATTTGAAGAGTTAACTGTCCCAACAATAGAATCCCAGCATAAGCAAACTTGGAGAAGCTGGTGCCAGAAGGCTGCTCTAGTTCTGGATGCAGGAATACTGAATAACCTTATGATCTTTCAAATCTGCCTCAGTATCAGCTTCCCAGGGAGGCTATCAGTTTTAAAACAGAAAAGTTCATTTTTTATCCTTTTCCTTGAGTGTGAAAATATTGTTTATTGTTTTCTTACACCTAAGAAAGTTTAAGGGAAATGGGGAGCCAGTAAATCCTGAAACTGGGGACTTATTTCAAAACTGTTGTTTTCCTGGGATCTCTCATGCAAATTTTTATCACTAGGTAGCATAACTCAGCCAGATTCAGCACCATGCAGATCCCAGATACAGCAAGCATGAAAATAGTAAAAGTGGTTTTCTCAGTGGGCCGAGACACAAAACAATCCACAGTGTTGGGGCAGGGCCAAGCATCGCACTTCACCAGGCGGGGCATCTGGTAGCCATCGTACATGTAATAGAACACATACATGAAGACAGCTTCAAAGATCAGTCTGAAAAAGATGCTGCTGGTGTATGTCCACCACAAGGGGCCCCGAATGTGAATCTTTTCATTTTTTAGCTCTTCAATATCAATTTTCTCACCATTCCTGAACCGCCTTTTCCTCTCATGCCTGGTGTAAGCCACATGCATGGCCACCAGCAACGCAGGTGTGGAGACAAAGATCAGCTGCAGGGCCCAGAGTCTGATGTGAGAGATGGGGAAAAAGTGGTCATAACAAACATTTCTGCAGCCAGGCTGTAGTGTGTTGCAGACAAAATCTTGTTGTTCATCTCCCCAGACTCTCTCTGCAGCCACAACCAGGATCATGATACGGAAGATGAAGAGGACTGTGAGCCATATCTTCCCGATACTGGTGGAGTGCTTATTTACACCTCCTAAAACTTCCTGCAGAGTTCCCCAGTCCATCTTTTCTGTGTCCTTTTACCTGCAGGATGACACAATACACAGAATGGTCATTTTTCAAATGGTGAAAAATCAGCTCTAGACCTGTGAAAAAGAAAACTTCCTAACAGTCTCTCCTGAGCCACAGGCAAGTGTAAGTCACTTTCATTTATCTCACCCATATGTTTATGAATTCAAACAACCTGTTAAACTCTTTCCTTCCATCAGTTTATGATGGGACAAGCATGCCTCAGTGTGTTACTCAACAAGGCTTTGGGCAGGAAATAAGTACATTTTAATACAGTTCCTCTGTACATCCTCTATGCTCTCCTTCCCTTTCTGTGGTTGACTCTGGTCAGCATTTTGCCTTTCAGCATACTTTCCAAAGCAATAGAAATTATTATCACTGCATGAGTTAAGCCACATCTAGACAAAATAGAGACTTCTCTATCATTTTTTACAGGATTTCTTTGCCAACACCATAGCCCTAGAAGGCTGAGTTGCTTTCTTTATCCTGGAGGTAAGTACTACTTGGCCTCCTTCAGCAGAAGTCCTTGCTACACCCAGACACCTCCAGCAGGCCTCAAAGACTTTCTGCTGCAGCTCAGACAAAGCCTTTCATCTCACAAGTACAACGTTTGAATTTGCCAGCACTGGTGAGAAGCCTCAGCCAGCTCTGTCAGGGCTGTATGCTTATATAGCACAAACCAGCAGGCAAAGGCACACAGAGCAGAGCCTGCCCTTCCACATTCATTGCTATGTCATCCAAAAAAGGAGGCAGAGTCATAGAGTTGAGAAGAAAAAGCCCTCAGCTAAAGTGTTTGTTGATTTTCTAGATGCTATCGCACTCCAGCAGAATACAGAAAGTAAAACATCAGAGAAGTCCCATTTCAGCTTTCTTCCTACCCTTAAAAACTAAAACCCACACTCTTTGCCCTTTTGAAAGTAAGTTTTGCTGAAGTCCAGACTTCAGTCTCAGGGCTCAGCTTTCACTGATTGCAGCCATTTGGAAACTATCACTGAAATGGACAAAACACTTTGAAACCCGAGCTGGGAACCTGTATAGCTGGTCCATCATCTCCCAAGGCCAGACTGGGAGATCCACAGAGGCCATGGATAAAAGCTCCATCTCCTCTTGGTGCTAGCTGCACTGTGGGGAGAGCATGGTACCTTGCAACGCAACACTGGCCAAAGTTCACAAAAATCTCTCATTCTTACACAGGAGGGAGGGAAAAACAACTTTTTACCCTGGTGTGATTACATCCCAACCAAACGTGCCCCAACACATACCCTTGGTACGAGGGCCTAGCTTGTACGGGCAAGCCTGGAGGCAAGAGGGAGAGGTCAGATTTACTGTGATGCGGAAAGCTGAAATGGGGTAAGGCAAAAAAGAAAACAACCTTGAGAAGATGGCTGGAATTCCTGAGGCTTCTCATGCTTTGTCTCTGCTGAAACTGGCACAAATTTTACACTGACCTAACGTGTGAGGCTATGATGAGATAGCTGCATCATTCTGGTGAGGATTTCCTCAGGTCTGCTGCAAAGTCATTAAAATGAAGCCAATTAAACCTTCGCAAAAGGCTAACCAGAATGGAAGGAAAGTCCGGGAAGTTCATACCGCTGAGCTGAACAGTCTGTGTTCCAAGTGCCATCTCACCCTGCAGTTCTGAACCAAGGCTGCAAGTTTTGGGGTGAGGGGGGAAAGCTTTTCTCCCTCTTATCTACCACTACTAGAACACTGCAATTAGCTTTTAGGGAGCCAATCCACCCGGACGCCCAACTTGCCAACCCAGACACCATTATTGCAAACCACTCGGAATGCCCATTCTGGCGTTAGCAGCTGGATCCCAGCCTCTGCCTCCCTCCACGGCGACCTTTATTCCGCCGAGTTCCCGCGCGGCTGCGAGTCTCCAGCGGAGGGAAGCGGCAGCACTGCCGTCCGTGCCTGTCAGAGGGCAACGCAGGCGAACACCGGGTTTGGCTCGGAGCTCCGACGGCTCCTGCCGGGACGGGCTGCGCGGTCCGAACGCGCCGGGCCAAGCACGGCTTGGATCGGCCCGGGGCAGCGGCGTGCCTGCCCAAACCCAAATCCGGCACACGAATCGCCACCCGCGCACAGACTAATCGCAACCTCGATCCTGATCCCACCGGGGCGGCACGTGGGAGCCGCTCCTCACCCGGCACGGCTGGGCAGGACACGGGGAAGAGCCCTGGGGACCCTCACCTGGCACGGCTGGGCAGGACAGGAGGAAGAGCCCTGGGGACCCTCACCTGGCACGGCTGGGCAGGACAGGAGGAAGAGCCCTGGGGACCCTCACCTGGCACGGCTGGGTAGGACACGGGGAAGAGCCCTGGGGACACTCACCCGGCACGGCTGGGCAGGACACGAGGAAGAGCCCTCGGGACCCTCACCTGGCACGGCTGGGCAGGACACGAGGAAGAGCCCTCGGGACCCTCACCTGGCACGGCTGGGCAGGACACGAGGAAGAGCCCTGGGGACACTCACCCGGCACGGCTGGGCAGGACACGAGGCAGCCGCTCGGACCCTCCCGGGCAGGACACGCGGGACCGGGGAGCAGCGCTGCTCCCCTCCAGGTCCCGCTGGCGCCTGTGGAGCGGGCGGCCCCAGGCTGTCCGGCCCCGAGTTTTAAGGTCCCTCCCCGTTCACCTGCCGCCGCGTTTGACCCGCCCCCGCCCGCGCCCCGCTGCCCGCGGTGGGACCCGGGGCGGGGCCGGGCTGGGGGCTCGGCCGTGCCCGCGGGCGGGAGCTGCTCGGACGGAGCGGGGCTGGGGCGGTGCCCCCGCGGGAGCGCCCTCGGGATGTCCGTGAGCATCGGGCGGAGCGGACCCGGTACCCGGCAAACACGGCCCGGAGCCGGGATTGATTCCCAAGTGTTGGCAGAAAACATGTCCCTGGTAAAAATCAGTCCCGCGGGACACTCCGAAACTGACCCCGAGCCGTGACAGCGGGGGGAAATCGTCACCTTGAGAAATTTCGGATAATGGTCAGATAAAACGCAGCTCACACAGATTTTCTCTAGGGTGAGGCAGGGCTAGAGAACCTCAGAGACCCTCTTAGAAGGCCCGAGTTTGGAAGACAAAGAATAGCTGAACTAGCTAATAAATTGATAATAAACAATTGATATGCGTAGCCAGATGTCGGGATAACAAGGGCATCACACCGCTAAGGGCAGGAGTGAAGTAAGATACTTGGTTTTCCTTTGACAAGGAATTCCGCGCTGGGGTTCACAGCCTTGATTTCACTGCTACTGCGCAAAGGGACTGGGGATTAAAGTTGGTTTTGTGAGAGAAAGTAGCCTAGCAGGAAGTATAAAGAGTGACTCAATCAGAGTTACTTGCCATGCTAAGATCTGTCACTAGTTGTTATTTGTCTGGTGATTGAGCTCTGTTGTTCACAACAAAAATATAAGAAAAGTTTAATCTTGTTATAGTACTCTTTAAGCCCCATCTTTAAGGAAAGGTTTTGTGGACAAAGTCCAAGCCAGCCAGGTATGAATTGCATCAGCACTAGATGCTCTTACTTGGGCTTTGCTTGTAACATATAAAGTATACCCAGTGTTGCTCTCAGGCTCAGGTTAGCCTCACACAGTCTGCACTTCACCCAAAGCATCCACACAAGAATTCTATTAAAATGATACTTGATTGCAACTTAGTAAAGAGTCTTGGCTTTTCAAAGCACTGACAAAAATTCCTACCAGAAATGAATGCTGTGTTTGTTACTGTATATTGAAGTAAAGCTCTCTATGTTGCACTTAGCACTGAGCCTGGTTTTTGTGACACGTGTCTGGAAGCAGAAATCTTTCATCAGTAGGGACTTTAATAACATTTAAACTTGATCTAGTAATTTGTATAGGTAACAATTACTAGAAACTCAAACTTGTGTGTGTATCTGCAAAATTACAAATTAATTTGGCTTTGCTCTCAGAGGTTTAGAAAATTAAGTTGGACTTCATAGAATATTCTGAGTTGGAAGGGACCCACAAGGATCATTGAATCCAACTCCTGGTTCTGCACAGGACACCCCAAGTGTCACACCATGTGCCTGAGAACACAAACACTTCTTGAACTCTGTCAGGCTCAGCGCTGTAACCACTTCTCTGGGGAGCCTGTTCCGGTGTCCAAACACCCTCTGGGTGAAGAACCTTTTCCCGATATCCAGCCTAAACCTCCCCTGACACAGATTCAGGCCGTTCCCTTGGGTCCTGTCACTGGTCATCAAAGGGAAGAGGTCAATGTCTGCCCCTCTGCTTCCCCTCATGAGGAAGCTGCACACTGCAATGGGGTCTCCCCTCAATCCCCTCAGACTCCTCCAGGCTGAACACACCAAGTGACCTCAGACACTCCTCACATGGCTTCCTCTCCAAACGCTTCACCATTTTCATTGCCCTCCCTTGGACACTCTCCAATAGTTTAATGTCTCTTTTATACTGTGGCACCCAAAGCTGTCCCCAGCTCTCCAGGTGAGGCTGCCCCAGCTCAGAGCAGAGCAGGACAATCCCCTCTTTTGCCCACCTGTGATGCTGTTCCTGATGCCCCCCAGGACAGGGCTGGCTCTCCTGGCTGCCAGGGAACTGCTGGCTCATGCCCAACTTGCCATTGATCAGGACCCCCAGATCCCTTTCCATGGCACTGCTCTCCAGCATCTCATTCCCCAGTCTGTCCATACATCCAGGGTTGAACCATCCCAGGTGCAGAATCTGGAACTTTCCCTTGTTAAACATCTAGTTGGTGATTGCCCAGCCTCTGATTTGTCCAGGTCTCTCTGCATGGCTTCCCTGCCTTCAAGGGAGTCAACAGCTCCCACCAGTTTAGTATGACTGGTAAACTTACTTAGTATCCCTTCCAAGTCATTTATGAAGATGTTGAAGGGCAGAGGATGGAGCCCAGTGGAACCCCTTTAGTGACAGGTCACCACTGTGATGTCACCCCATTCCCCAGAACCCTTTGTGTCCAGCCCATGAGCCAGTTGCTCACCATGTTTATAGGACATGTTTATCCAGCTGTGTGCTGGACATTTTGTCGAGAAGGGCACTGTGAGTGTATTAAAAGCTTCACTGTAATCTAAGATCTTTAAATAATCTAAAAATAAAGATCTTTAATAGTTAACTATTTAGTTAACATAAAACTATTTTTCATGAAATGGTACACAGGTTTCATAGTAATTGTAAATGCATGGAAGAAATTCACAGCTTGCATTGCTCAGTACTGCTGCAGTGTTTTTTATTTACAACCAAACAAATTCTATGTCAAAGCTGAGTGCTATTTTTAGTTTCCTTGATTTTTGTTTGCATGCTTGTGTATGTAATGCTTTATTTGGGAAGGAGAGGGAAGTCCTAGCAAGGAATTCTGACAGAGCATAAATCCAGGGTTGCAGGCTTGTTGCATACACTTTTCTTAACACCTGTTTCATTGGCAGGAGGTGCAAGAGACAAGTTTTAACAACTCTGGAATCTGTAAGGCGCATTTGTAGGGAAGAGGCAGCACTGAAGTTGGTGAATGTTACCAAATGTTCATGTATGTACAAAACTTTGTTTCTTATGGGTCATAAAGCAATGCGGAAATAAAAGCTTTATAAAAATAGGAAAATAAATACTGTTGCAACTTCCTCAACTCAGAAACAGGTTTTAGCTTATCTCAGGAGAGCAGAAATCTTGGCATCATCTCCCAGCAATGTCCTATGGCTTTCCAAGGACTGTCTTCATCTCTGCATTCAACAGCCCCAGGCACCTCCAGAGGCTCTGTCTGGGTCTACACTTTTATTATATTAAATAGCAATTGTTTCACTCTCTGCTTTGCCTAACTATGTTTTGATGTTGCCTCTATATGGTTTATATAAATATTTAATATTTATCCCATATAAATATATATATATATAAATCCACATGATCCTGGAGTAATTAACTCAATAGCTTAATTATGTGTGGTGAAAGAAAAAAAAAGTTTCATTTCCAGAAAACCTGCTTTTAGATTATTTCATGGGAGTCTTCACCATTGGGAGTAATAGCTAATTGTCTTTCCCTGTTCATCTCCTTAAAGAGTGCATAAACTTCTGTCATATCCTTCCCCATGCTTTTTATTCTGCCCTGAAAGGCCTAATTTATTGAAGTTCCATGCAGGAACTGTTACATATCTTTATTATTCTCATCACAACCTGTGATGTGTGTCATTTTTACAAGAGCAGTCCAAGTTCCTGCGCAGTTTATTAATTCACAGAGCAATGCTTCCTGTGGCATTTGCAATCATTTTCTAGTAATTCCTATTTACTCGTTTTCATTTTTCAGACACATTGTAGCAATAAGTTGACTTTTTCATACTCAGCCCAAGATTCTTTCTCAAGAATTGTTGGAAATTAGAATAGTACCTCCTGGGGCACATATATGCCCATACACTTGAATAGTTGTGTTTTGAAGTAATTTTCACACTCTGTATTAGTTTGCATCAGCAGATGCCCAGGTTCACTTGTAATTTTGTTATCCTGTTACACTGGATAAGATCTGCTATTCCTCATGGTCAGGTTTAGTTTTGACTACCACAAAGCACCATTTTTATAATTCACAAAGATTTTTATTTTTGCTGATTCATATGTGTAGCAACCTCCTTATTCACCACTTCGCTTCAAATGAAGCTCTTTCAACACCTAGCAGCTTACTCACTACTTGTCGTGCACAATTGTCATTAATCAACTGGAAATGTAGCTATAGACTCAGACCACACTTTGAAAATAGTTTTCATTTCTTTGAGGCTGGATTAAACATATTACACCTGGATTTTTCGAACTAACATCAGTAAAAGCACCTTCCCAGTTCAACTCAGCATGTGTAACCAGTTTGCCTCTGCTGTTCAAACACTCATTTTGGTCATTATATGACCAAAAATACTGTACTTGCTTAGCCCTTGAGCAAATAATTTTGTCTGCTTCAATATCTTTAAGTGTATATTAGTGTCTGAAATAGGTACCCAGTCATTTTTATTTTGTTCACTTTAATTGCCCTCCCAGCCTTTTATTTTATAGAAAAGTGCCTGAAGTGCTGTTGGCAAGATCTGGCTAATAAAGCTACATGGTTGTAGGAGCTCAAATCCATAAAGTCTTAGCTTTCATGCCTATTACACAACATTGAATTCTTAGAGCTTACAGAGCCACTTTGTTGGTACAACTCTGCCTCCTCCATCTCCACACAGAGAAGTAATGGGCTCATGTGTCATTTTCAGGGAACATTTTATTTACAAGGAACAAACTTTCATTGTTTGACAAAAATACTTTATTACTTTGTCATATTTCAGCTTTTTCTATAGTAAAATATTAATGCGATAAAAATACTGCTGTGGTTTATGTTGTAGGAGGAGGATCAGGGATAGAGAGGCTGCTCTGAGTGTGAAAAGAGCACTCAGAGTGCTTTGTAAACTCAACTTGATGTAAGGGTTGCAAAGATGCTGGTTTATGTCAATGTTGCAGCACAGGAATTAATCCCACGATCATTCCAATCTCCGAATGCTTCTCCGCCAGACAAAGCTTAAGATCCCTGACAGAAGAAGACATCAGCCTTCTTTTATTGTTTGCTGCCTAATTCAAATAATTCAGGAAACTTCTGGAGAGGGATACAGCACCTGGTTTAGTTCTCTGAGTAAGAGCTGTCTTCCAGAAGTTTCTCAAAATCATCTTCCAAATTTATTTCATAAAGCAGCATGGGTTCTTCCGTTTCTCTTGGCTGTTCAGGATAACAAGAACGTTGAAGAGGTTTCATCGTTTCCTCCAGCTGTAACAAAGACACTTTCACACAACACTTAAGTGACACATTTTAAAGTGTCAATAGCTGCCCAATCCTTTGTTTCAACACCCGGTGGCAACCAGAATTTTCTTTGTAGCTATTTGCCTTTCCTCCCTGATTAGAAGAGATAAGTATGCATCCCTCAGCTTCTCAGGTCTTTAGCCCAAGCCCTGCAGCTCCAGAGACACCTCCACTTTCACAGGGCCACCGCCTGTCCCCTCAGGGGGACACCTGGCTGGCCCAGCTCGCCTTGCAGCTCTCAGGGTCTCTCTCCAGTGCCCTCAAAGGCTCAAACCCCTTCACGGATAAGTCGGTGGGTAGGACCCCTCTTTACTACCTATTGCCCAAAAAAAAAAAAAAAAAAAAAAGTGATAGGGTGAGGAGTTCCGCGTGAGAGACTGATACCTTTTCACAAAGATGCACCATAAGGCCAGGAACAGGCAGAGCAGGAACTATAAAAGAGCTTTGTGATTTTCTTTATGTCTGAGGAGGTGCTTGCCACTGTCTCGAAAACAAGCTCTTCCCAAAGAAGAGGGGTGTAGGGGCAGACCTTACATTTCACCAATTCCCACCCTTCCCCATTCATATTCCATGTCTGTGAATGCACTATTAGAGTTCAGGCAAACTTCTCAGGTTTGCCAGGAACACTTTTAATTTTTGATGCTTATCTGAGGAGGTTTTGTCCTTCTCTATCTCTTGGAGAACACAGAGATTAGAAGAAACACGCATTAATTAAGTTATTCACAGAAAAGGGTGGGAAGAAGACAATGAGAGATATCAGTGGCAAATACTCGAAGCTGGGGAGAGAAATTGCTTAAAAGCTGGGATGACGGAGCTTTTATGGAGGGTCATAAAAGCTGCTAAATACAAAGGGTAGTGCCAGTGAAGACTAGAAAGGCTGGATGCCAACAATGGGAAAAGATCTGATTCTGCAAAACCCACAAAGAGAAGGGAAGCGTGGGAACAGTCATGATTAAAAATTCTGGTGTGAGTCGTTGAACGCAGTGACAGGAACTCAAGGGGGCTGGTGGGGAAGCAGGCAGTATCTGAGAACAACGTGTGATTCCTCCATGGAAATTAAGCTGGATTCACATTTTTGCATTGTTTTAATTTAACCGGACTACGTGACTGATCCAGCAGTTTGCCAAGGTCTGAAATTTGTATCCTGAATCAGATTAAAAACAAGAATAGGATGATTCAGTAACCACCTGGTTGCACCTATGTATGCATCATATTAACCAAGTCATTTCTTGCATGCAAATATATAATGGGAAACATTTCCTCTTGCTAAACTATTCAGAGATAAAGGAATTGAGCTGGGAGTTGAAAGGAGTTGGGAAGGAAGAGTCATGAGGAACTAAAGAGATTCAGTTGAAATCTCATGCTGTTAACAAAATTAAGAAAAACAGTGACTATTAAAAAGGGCTTTCCAGGCAGAAGGTATGGCCAAGGCCACACCAACATGTTCCTCCAAGAGATCTGTGCTGGGTTACAGCTGTGCCCTGGAGGTCATGTGTCTGTGTGGGGCTCTCAGTCAGGGAGAATCGAGAATCCCAGGGCCCTTTGGGTGCTATTCCGGTGCCCAGTGCTATTCCCTGGAGCAATGCCCATGAGAACATGCTTGTGAAGCTGTCTGGGATGTATCCAGGCTGTGCCCCAGGACATATGGACAAGTCAGATTCTCAAAAGCTGACTCTCTCTTTTTTCATTCCCTAGGTTTTCTTCATTCCCCACTATAAAATTTTTTCCTGGCAATTCAACTATTGTGAAACACCTGCCACAAATCCCATCAGATGGCTCCTTCACGTGTCAAAGCCAAGATTCTTCATTTGTGGGTATCCAAGAACAAGGGCTTCACTGCCACTGAGGGCTGAAAAAAATGTAGCACATTGCAAGGGGGTTATGCACACATTTGGAGAACGCTCAAAAACTGCTGACTTTCAGCAGCTGTCTATATTCAGTGCAGGAGATTAAAAATGAACACAGGGTGACAGAGTAAGATTTTTATGCTGACTGGGCAAAATCTACAGCACCTGAAGAGCTCTTGGGCACTGAAGCACACAAAGCTGTGTGCAAAGCTGGAACTGGTGCCCCTGTGCAGAGACAGCACTGGGAGAGCTCCTGTCCTGACAGGAACCAAGCAGGCAGCTGCATGCTCAAGCCTGACTGCTGTTGGTCAATGGGCAACAATTTGGAGTTGTAAAGTTAACAGAAATTATGCAAGACTGTGAGGCTCTGCTTTGTACAGGAAATAATAAAGGAAGCTGAAGTAGGCTTCAGGAAGACTTGTTTGGCCAAGGACCACTAAGTATCTAATAAAAAAAAAAGGATATACATCCAGGTTACACACCACCTTGTGCCTAGGAGGGAAATGTTACCAGCAGAGTGGGGAGTGGTCAGCTTGCTGGAATGGTTTTGCTGACCTGAAACAACCAGACACAAAAACAAACAGCAAAGTACACAAAAATGCTGTTGAGCTGAGGGCAGTTTCCTTTGTCAGAGGAAGGCAGATCATACTTCTCTGGGGTTTGGGGGATGTAGGGCCAGACTACAGCATGGTATTGATGCTTAGAAGGACTCTTCTCAGTTCTGTGGTATAGACAAACTCCAGACTAGCAGCAGCACAAGTCTCAGATAGTGTATTTGGTATACAAAAACTGAAAAATACATGAGTTAAGGCAGGGAAAATATTAGATGCCTTGCTAACATTACAAAACAAACAAACAAACAAACAAACAAACAAAAAAATCCCAACAACCTTTTTAGTAAAATAATTACTCTGCAGCTGAATAAAATGTTCATGGGCCAATGTGACAATTTTCTTGCCCAAGTGTTTCTGGTTTGTTATGTTCCTTTCCTGCATTTTCTACAGGTGATAAACAAATGTTAGGCATAAATTACAAAACTTCTGATTTTTAAGGGCTATAATTTATGCTTATAATTTATGACCATCACTGATAAATTGGGATGACAGTTGGAGATAACTAGGGACTGAACCGGTATTTCATTAAATGAGTCAATAATTTATGACAGCATAAATTTTAATGAATAGTTATAAGAAAGGTGAAGTGGTGGTTTTGAATTCCTCAGATTCATAGCTCTTGTCTTTAACAGATTGGAAAGGGATAAGGATGTTGGCTCTTGCCCTGCTTTGTGCAATAAGAGGTGGAGAACACTCTGAACATGGCAGTATCCTTGGGGTACAAAGGCTGCTGGTGAAGAAATCCCTGGAACTCTTGCCCCAGTAGTCTGAATTATCCATCTGCTATTTTAGGCTGTCCCTGACATCCTTGCAAACTTTACATGTGTTCTTCCCTGTCCTGACTTTTCTAATACCCCCTTTTCATTGCCCAAAGGACAGTGCCTTTTCAGCCCTGTCACTCTCCCCAGTCTTTTTGCCAGCAGCTGCCACAGGCTGGAAAAACTAAGATCTTGTCTCACTTCTGTGTTTGTTTTTGTTGGGTGCCAAGAAATCTCTGGTGTGCAGAATAGCCCCAGAGAGAAGAAAGGCTTTTCCCTGGGTATGACTGGGTGGTGGAAGGTGACTTGCAAGCTCTTTGAGGAGACCTGTACTGGCAGATCTGAAAAGAAGGTAAGCTGCAAACTGCCAGGATATTCCCTGAAAGATCTCAAGGATTCTCTGCAGCTGCAGGTGCATTTTAACACAGAACCAGGGAAAGGAGCTCAGGTGGTTATTAAGTCTACACATAGACTGAATCAGCTGGACTTGGAACAAGACAAAGGGACCAGATCATTTAGGAGTGGATCAGCAATCATTGCTAAATTAATATGAGGAAGGAATCCTTGATTTCTGTCTCCAAAGAGTGGTGGAGCCCCAGGGAAGATAATGTTCCAGGTACCAGTGTCTCTCTTCCTTGCTTGTCATCATGCTGCTGAGCACAGGAGTCCCAGCAGAGCCCACTGCAGAGATCTGTCTTGTAGACACGGAAGAGACTGAGATATTACACCAAGAAATTGCAAAGAGCCACACAGCATCTCCTCAGAAAGGTCACTGAGCTTATTCCTAAGAAATGTAGGCATTCAGGATTGCAAAAACTCCAGGTAAACACAAGAAATATCCCTTTCAACCAGCACCCCAAAAGAAGGAAAACCAAATCCCTTTAGGTCAGGAATGTTTCTACCATTGCTCTTCATTTTATTCAAGTACACCGTAAAGGGATTTGCTACAGGCAGGGAAAGGTGGACATCCAACAAAACCACTGTCTTTTGCAATGTTTGCATTATCCATGTACTCTCAGTACTTAAAATCTGGCACGAAATCAAGGGCT
This sequence comes from Oenanthe melanoleuca, assembly GCF_029582105.1. Taxonomy (NCBI): domain Eukaryota; kingdom Metazoa; phylum Chordata; class Aves; order Passeriformes; family Muscicapidae; genus Oenanthe; species Oenanthe melanoleuca. Next base: position 42,971,327 of record NC_079333.1, read on the forward strand.
CCAGCTTGGTGACTTGCTGGCATAATTTACTGGGTCAGTAGATAATTTATTTTGCTAAGAAATAAATAAAGATTGCTGCCCCTTATTTGAGATTCTTTCTCAGCACCTTCACATGCCTGCTGCTAGGTGGTTCTTGTTTGAACTGACATTTTTATGAGTAAATGGTGGGTGGCAGAATAAACTGACCATGGGGGAAAAAAATCTGCTCCTTTGTTATTTGACTACATAAAAAGGTAGCATTTTGAAAGAGAGGTTGGAATTGCTTGAGGCATGCTCAAGAGGAAGTGCCCAAACCCCATATATTAAGTGCATGCTGAGTTGTGTTAGCCGGGGCTTCTTCACCAGAGCCCCTTATCTGTGCCAGGATGCTTCTCCAGGAGAAGCCTGGAGAAGTCTAACTCCCAGCACTCCTGGCAGACCATTTTTGCCCCAGCTGCTGTGTCTGATCCCAGCAGCAGCCACGGGCTTGCTGTCCCTCTGCTGCACACACCCCAATTCCTCTCCTCTCTCCAGCCTGTGTGTGCAGTCCCTTCTCAGTCTGGCATCCTGAAGAACTGGGATGTCTTTTGTGGTCAAGGCAGCACAGGGGAGCTGGGTGTTGGGCTGTCTTGGCACATAGCTAAGTGTACAAATGCAAAAAGCAGGAAAAAGTTACTCCCCAAATATGTTGGGGTTTCAGAGAAAGTGGAGAGGATGGGAAGAGAGGCAAATTTCAGGTCTTGGTGCTCCACAGGCTGTGAGGTTCCAAACCAAAATGAGACCAGGAGGCATTCACAGTGGGGCTCACCCCTTGGGACTAGTGTGGGGGAGGAACACGGTGCTCCTGTGGCATTTGCCTGCTATGGGCTGGCTGGTGTCCTGAGCTGTGCAGGAAATGTTGTCTGGATCCCAGAAAAATGGGATTAAATCAGCCTTATAGCACCTCTGTACTTGTCTAGTTTGTGGAAAAAGTGTAAAATAAATCTGGGCTAAACCACCCCAGGTGTTTTACTGCTAGATATTTTATTTTATTTTATGGGTAGAGTATCAGGCAAGGGTGCTCATAAATCACTTGCAGTAGTTTCTATTATTTCAAAAGAGATGGAATCTACTGGAAATTATTTGGATTGACAGCATTTATGCAAAGCCACAAGGAAATTGCATTCATGATCAGAACATGCAGAGTTTTCAGTTCCTGCCAGGGATTGCAATTGCTGTTGAAACACTATTTCCAAACTGCAACCCACAGCCCCAGGTGAGGTCATTCTTCCTTGTGTCAAGACATGTTGCATTGTTGTGCAGCCCATTCTATGTCCTGGGAACAGGTATTTTGCCTTTAAGTCAGCAAAATTCACGTGCATGTCTGTAACTTCAGAGACATGAAATAAAAAACATAAGGGCTTAAAAAACAAGATTGTTCATTCCCTTTCAGCCATGCATAGCTCCAGTTGGACTGGTTGATTGTATTAGCATCTCTTTTTCCTTTTGTGTGGCACTCAGTACACTTCCAGCACTACCCAGTAATGTAATAGCACTGCCTGCTGATGTGAAAATCACAGCATGTTCTCTAAAAACAGCTAAATTATTATTTTTGCTTTTGCTTATTTGACATGTGCTATCACAGAGTTGTGGCCACAGTCTAGTTTCAGGAATAAAACAGCTTGTGATCCCTTTGAAGTTCCAGAGAGAAAAGGAAGAGATGGGAAAGGTTAAATGCTAAATGCTCTCCAATTAGGCCTAGAAGTTACTGGCCAGATTTCTGAAATCCATCACTTTCTGGAAAGCATTATATTTCTGTACCACAGCCCAGGACAGCTAGTGAGGGCCTGTGAGCTGTGCCAGTGGTGGGGGAGGCACTCTCACCTCTCTCTCCTCAGGTTAGATGGAGATGTGGGTTTGAGCCCTGCAGTCTGCAGGAATCACTTCAGCAACATGTTTCAGTCCTCAGTGGTGTCCTCCGCCCTCTGAAAATTATAGTTAAACCCCAAAATAACAAATATTCAGGCTTTTGCTGTCAGTGTTGCTGGGCTTGGCTAGTGCTGAGAATCTACCCAATGCTCAAATTGGTTTCACAGCACTGACAGCTTATCAAAATAAACTAAAATAATGTATCCAAGATTTAGATTAATGGAAATATATCTGCCACAGGAATTTTACGGGAATTTGTCAAGATAAATATAGAATTAATTTAGTTAATCAAAGCAGCCTTTCTGATGTAGGAAATGCTCAAGCAAGATCAGGTAGCCCTTACTCTTCAAGCATTCTTCAAGTCAAATACATCTCAAGTATGATCCAGGTGAATTTGGTTCTGGTTCAGATTTGCAGATTGTGACATTTTATTTCTAATATTCACCTTTTTTCATTAGTTAGTAAGTGTGTAAAAAATTAACATTTCTTCCTAGCTTTCTAACAGATCCATTTAAAACAATGCATTTTCTGCTGGATTTTAATAATGTTTAATAGCTGGCTATTCTTTACTGGTTAATTGGATAATTCACCTTTGGTGAATGACACTGTAAAAATACCAGAAATGTTTAAAAAAAAAAAAAAAAAAAAAAAGAAAGAAAAAAAAAGATGAGAGTTTTAGCTTGCTGAGGAGTAAATTAAGCTGGTGAATTGTGTGTGAACCAGGTGATGTCACAAGACCATTCGGGCCGAGGACACACGGCTGTACAGGTCGGTACTCCAGAGGCTGTGAAGTGTTCCCTTTGGTTGGTGATTAGCTGGTAGGATGTCTTTGACTGCCAAAACCTTTGATTGCTAATCAGAGGCTCCCTACACAGTGATAAAGGGGTTAGATAGGTTTTGGGATGAGATCCAAGAGACTACTTAGGTACTTGTTAGAATTTAAACAGATGTCAGACACCTACTCAGTTCAGAGCTGTAATAAAGGAAACCCCCATCCAGCTGCCACCCAACCCTCCAGGCACTGAAATTCACTGGGTGGTTTCCACTGTCACCTACAAGCTCACCCATATCTCCTCTCTCTGGTGTCACTGGAGAGACCAGAGTGGGGGACAAGGGGTGTCTCCACAAACCCCATGTAACTTCCATATCAACCCCACCTCGGTGCTGGGAAGAACAGGGGAAATACCAGAGGGAGAAAGCGTGGGTGGCACTTTGGCAAGTCGGGCTCTCCCTCCAGAGGAAGCCCCAGCACGACTTTAATCTTTACAATAAGCAGTGGATAAACACAAAAATAAGCTTGGAATCAAGGTTATATCTCTTGGCTGCGAGGAGGTAAAATTGAGTTGTGCAGCATTCCCCTTCCATCTCTAATTCCTGTGAAATAATACACAGTAAATGCAGTTCCAGGTTATCAGTTCCATGTGTCTGTGAACAAGTGAAGAGGTTACTGTCATTGATGCTGATGTTTTTCCTTACAGTGAGCAAGAAAAAGGAAGGTGTTTCTGGTCATCACTTCTCACCTCTGCTGGGTGTGGACACACCTTCCAGCTCTGTGCCAGAAATCACGTGTGTCTTTGGGAGCAAACCCCTTAGGTCTCTGACCCCCAAAGACAGCTGAACCCACCTCCCACTCGACAGCACAACTGGCTAATTAATTATCTATTTAATTAGCAATTTTTTTCTTTACACATCTAAATATTTTTTGTTTTGCCTTCTTTTTTTTTTTTTTCTCTTTCACCTCAGGACATAGAGCTGAGCTGACTGAATTCCCTACCTAGACAGTTCTTGTTCTTGAAGCTGTTCAGGCCACTGGAAACCAGAGAGTTGGACCAGGAGTTAAAATCTTTCCTTGAAATTTATTTTATTTTTCACCTACCATCGTGTAACTGCTAAAAAGATCTTTCCCCAACATGCCTTAATTATTTTCTGATCCAAATTTATTCTCTCTCATAATCTAATGATTTTATCTTCTATCAGCCTCTTCTGCTGAAAATATCCCTTTTAATATAATTAATTATAAGGGATGCCAAAATAAAACAGGTTTTAAAACATTTGCTGGGCATTCTACTTTTTGCTACACTTATTCCGTGTCAATACAAAGTATTATTTTCATTATTCCTCCAGTTGGAACTGTGGGATCAGAGCTGAGTTCAGCCCCATTTGGACAGTGGTGGTGTGGGAGACATGAGTGTTCTGGCTCACTGGACAACCCTTTTCTGCTCTGGGAAACTTTGCAGGAACTGGTGAACTAGTTAAATTTTTACCAGGTAAGAAACCGAAAACTGAGTAAATAACTGAATGTAGCAACTTTTTCTGATAGCCTCTGTAGAACGTTTTCAAACGTTTTTTTTAATTATTATTATTCTTAACTGAACACATAGTATGTTGCCTATCTGGGCAATATTTTAATTAAACTCAAGCCTAATAACAAGATTAAGTTCTCCCTCCTGTGTCACCCACAACTGGCTAAAACTACAAGAGTCATTCCAGGTTCACTGTTGTGAACTTTAGCCCCAGGGACATACAGGGAGATTTACTTGGGCTACAGGGCTCACCAGTTGCTTTTCTTTCCAGACTTCCCACATATGCTAGGTGGCATCAAAGGGCTCATTCTTGAGGCCACCATCATGCTTTATATAGTGTCATTATTGTTTAATACTTGCCTAAATTTCCCAGATGTCCCAAAGACATCACTGAGATGGGTCACTGGAGTGAGATGTGCATCATGTAAATTATAACAAGGGGATGGTGGTGTAAAATACTGGGAGAAATTAGATTAATCAGGACTCCACTGTGGTTTGCTGATATAGAAAGGCTGCACCATGCTGCTCTGGATTGTCAGGAGCAGAACCAGCTCTGCCTCTGGGTCTGAGGGAAGTCAAGTAGCCTGACTGCCATGGACTGAGAGTGCTGAAAGTCCATCACTGCTGGCAACAGTGGGCACAGCCTGAACCGGGAATTCTGCATCCAGTGTGGAGATCTGCTGCCAGCAGGTAATGGCTGCTGTGTGAAATGGGACCTGATGTTGCAAAAAGGGAGTGCAGAAAGCGTCTGGGTGGTATTGCAGTGTTTTAAGGAGTTACACCCTTCCTAAGGGCCTGGCCCAAGCCTGCTTGGAATCAACAGGGATTTGCTGAGTGACAGTGAGGAGCTTTGGATGTGGCCCTGAAATATCTGCAAGCTTGCAGAAAGGGCCCAGGTGATGCTCACAGCAGCGGTGGGTGTGAGGAGGCTGAGGTGCAAATTCTGGCATTGATGGGTGTCCCGGTGTCCCAGGCAGGTGGTAGCCAGTGGTGACAAGGTGCAGGGAGGGGCACTCCTGTCCCTACCAGGGATGAAACAGGGTGCTGACTGGGCCCTTGCTGCGACTTGATGGCTGAGTCAGGGCTCTGCAAGAACCTCTCCCTGTCTGTCCCTCCCACGGACCCACCTGGCCGTGGCTTTGTGTGTCAGTCACAGCGCTGGGTGCTCCTTTCTGGAGAAGCCCCACCGAGCTCTGCCCGCCTGCGGTCACGGCTGCAGGGACAAGTGGGTGGGAAACTGCAGAAGTGTCATTTGCACCCCACCCCATCTGTTTTTGTGAAGCCGATTTTCAGCTCCTGTGGAAGTTGAAAGGGAGGCCATTCACCTTTCCATGCCTAAGCTGAGAAATACAAGCCTGACAATAGAGGGCTGTTCAGGAAAAGGTGTACACACTGCCTCTGCCAGGGGAAAGGCTGCCACGCCAGCTCTCACTGCAGCCCATGCAATGTCCCCACGAGGATGTTTGCTGAGGTGGAGAGAGTCCCTGCCCATGGGCACACCTGAGCGGACAGCAGTGGCCAGTGCAGGGTAGGATCTCATCCTGGCAGTCCCTCTGGCTTCAGAGGCCGTGCCCTGTGAGAGCACAGCTATGCTAAGGCACACAGAGGACAGGGAGGTGATTTGAAACAGCCAGCACAGCTTCAGCAAGGGCAAGTGCTGCCTAACCAGCCCAGGGGCCTTCTGTGATGGGGTGACTACAGCAGCGGCCAAGGGAAGGGATTCAGGTGTCATTTACCTGCATTTCTATAAGGCCTTTGGCACAGCCCCTCACAACACCCCTCTCTCTGAAATGGAGAGATGGATTTAATGGGTGTGCTGTTCAGCAGATGAGGAATAGGTTGGGATGGTCATATCCAGAAAGGAGTGGTCAATGGCTGTATGTCCCCATATTGGGACCAGACTGTTAAATATCCCCTCTCCTCTGCTGTGACAGGTGGTTTCAAACCATATGACCTTTAATTTGAGCCACTCACTTTAATTTGAGATTATCTCAGTTGGTTAGAACATAGTGCTAATAACACCTAGGTGGTGTGTTTGATCCCCATAGGGGCCATTCACCTAAGAGCTGGACTTCATGTGATCTTTGTAGGTCTCTTCCAACTCAGAATATTCTGTTATATCTCCATTAGTGATATGAGACCTACACAGGGGGAATCAAGTGCACCCTCAACAAGTTTTCAAATGACACTCCTGAGGGACCTCAACAAGTTCAAGAAATGGGCCCATGGGGTTCAACAAAGCCAAATGCAAGGTGCTGCACCTGGGTCGGAGCAACCCTAAGTATCACTACAATGAAGGGATCGAGAGCAGCCCTGCAGAGGACTTGGCGGTGCTGGTGGTTGAGAGGCTGTCAGTGTGCAGCCAGAAAGCCAAATGTGTCCTAGGCTACATCCAATGGTGGGCAGCAGGGCCAGGGAGGGGATTCTGCCCCTCTGCTCTGCTGGGACCCCACCTGCAGTGCTGCATCAGCTCTGAAGTTTTCAGAACAGCAAAGGTGTGGACTTCTTAGAGTGATCAGAGGTCTCTCCTGTGATCAGGCTGAGAGAACTAAGGTTGTTCAGCCTGAAGAATGGTCATTCCAAGGAGACCTTTTTGCAGCTTTTTAGTATTTAAAAGGGGCTTATAAGACAGATGGTGATGAACTTTTTAGCAGGGCCTGCTACAGTAGGACAAGGGTAATGGTTTTAAACTAAAAGAAAGTGGATTCAGACTAGATAGAAAAAAGGATGACATTTCTTACAATGAGGGTGTTGGAACACTGGAACGGGTTGCTCAGAGAGATGGTAGATGCCTGCAGATGGTAGATGTCACATTGGATGGGACTCTGAGCAACCTGATCTAGATGAAGATATCCCTGCTAATTGCAAGAGTGTTGTACTAGATGACCTCTCAAGGTCTCTTCCAACCCAAACTATTCTATGAAATAGATTTATTTCACAGGATTGTAACATAGCTTTTGCTCAGTAAGGGGAATACAGATAACAGTGACAACAGAAGAACATACCAGGCAGTTAGGAGCAGAGGTCTGCCTTGTATTAGCTATGGAAGTGCTTCCCAGCACATTCTGGCAGGGCAAGGGAGGGTGAGGCACTGGGCTGACACAACACACACCACGAAAAGGGCTGGGGGGCCAAAGTGATTCTAACCTGGCAGCAAAGTGCTCATGGCTGCAGCACCTGGCATGGGGGAGACAGCCTGACTCTGCAAAAAGAGGAGAGTGGGTTCAGACCATCCTACAACTGGTCTCGCTTGTTTTTAGATCTTTGGCATACAGAGTTGCTGGGCCGGCCTATGTCAATGGAAAAACAGAGCCAAAGTTGCAGTAGGGCTGGGCTGAGAGGAAGAGAGGATAGAGGAGGGTGTGCAGTAGGGCTGGAGTCAAGGGCCGTGGTGCCTAGCAGGAATAGAGTCCAGCAGCCAGTGCTGCTGCACTTGCAGGCAGTCAGAGCTCCTGCCTATTTGCAAGGACAGCAAGACAAGAAGGTGGGAGGGGATGCAGGGAATTCGCAGAGCTTTTCTAGAGGTTCTGATTAATCATTTGGCATCAATACCAATTTAAGCAATCTCTGCCCCAGGCATAACAAAGGAGAAATCAGGGTGGAGAACTGCAGCAGGGATGGGCAGAGACAATTGAGCCAGCTGCCATCAGAGAAAACTGGCTGGACTACCGTGGGACAATGGTGGTGCAAGTACAGTACAAACTGGTAACCAGTAGGTCAGAGATTGAGAGGGCTGGGGAGACCCTCTCCGGAGGAATGGCTGCAGGGCAGGAGCAAGGGCAAGCACAGAGAATGTCTGGGGGCAGTTGTGCTTTGCAGTTCGGAGCAGCCCCAGCCAGTTTGGGAAGGCACAGGAAGCTGGAAACCAAGAAAAGCAGCTTGGTTTTTCCCTGCAGAAAGGGTTAACTACGACCCTATTAAACACAGCTGCCTCCTCTGCTGAGGCCACAGAATGCAGCAGGCAGGGGGAAGCTGACTTGGAGAAAGAAATCACTACAGCTGTCATTTCATCATGATGCCATCTACTAGGAACAATTTAAAGAGGGCACTGAAACTGTCAGGGACTTTACCTTGGCAGTAACAGAAGCTAGGGATACTTCAGAGGAGTGTTCATAATGAGGGTTGTACGTAGAATGAGAAGAAATATTTCAGCCAAACACATCAGTCACAGCTGGTCTTGCCTGCTGAGATGATCAATAGCTTAGTGTTAGTGAAGCCTTGGATCAGCTCCGGCTCCTTGATTTGCAGCTGCCCTTGGTGCAGATTGGACAGGGACTGGCACATTTGTTCCCAGCCCATCTGGCTGCCAGGACACCACAGCAACAGGGCAGTGTTGCCAGCCTGCACCTTACCAGGTCCTGCTACCACACAGGAAACATCCAGCCAACCCAAATCCATTTACACAACGGCCACACACAGTTGTGCTGGCCTACAAAGGACCGTAGAGAACCAATTTCTTCATTGAAACTTTGCCCACTTACCCAGGATGAGAAGAAAAACAGTCATGGAATTGATGTTCTAGAAAAAACTAACTGCTGGAATAAAACTCACTGTTTGAAAACTTGTGAGCAAAAAAAGAAAAACCACAGAGAGCCATCATCACATCCCTATTTAGGGTTTTGCAGGCCTGCATATATCAAGAAAAACTACCCCTCCTCCATTTGAGGAAAACATCTACTTCAAGGTGTTTCACAGGGTTATTGGCATTCAGCATAGGGCTATTTCAAATGGATCACTAAGGAGGTAAGACAATCAAGCATAATTATTAACTGATTTCCAGTCATATTGACTATATGATATGTGATCCACAAATGTCCCAGACAGAAGTCTAGTCTCAAGTTGTTCCATTAAACACAAGCCTGGAAGACAAGTAGATGTATCTCCACACCCTAGAACCACCACTCTGCTTGTGCCCCTGGGCAGGGTTGGGGGGGGTGATCCAGTGAGGTACAGCCTGAGCACCTACCTTCCTGACCCAAAGGGAACAGCTTCCTTAAATCTGCACAGAGAATAATATGCACTAACATACTATAGTTGTGCATACTTTTTCCTCGAGCTTGCTGGGAGACACATTCAGAAGACTAGCAGCAATTTCTTTTCACAACAGTGATTAAAAAAGAAAATGTGCTGTGAAGGCAGGAAAGATCAGGAGTGTGCCAGTGGAAGAGAATAGATAAATGACAGGGCTCAGCTCAGGCCCTCATGCAGGGACAGAGCTGACTCTAGGTATTTTCTCTCTCCTGTTGCTTGTGCCTGCTCCCTGTTAGGCTTTTACTAGTCACAAGTAAATCAACCAACCCAAGCTCTCTTACAGCATGGACACACACAGAGCTGTGCCAGCACCTGTAAGAAGTATGATACAACAGTATGAGGAAAAGGGCACTCTGCAATATCTGCTCCTAAGGATACCTGCTCTTTGTTCTACACCTTGGAAGAGTAGTCCCATTAAACAAAAACAGTGAGGCTAATCCATTTGTAAAATGGCAACAAACAAACTCCCAAAACTTAGTTCTACCGAGGTCATTGTATGCATGGTGGTGAGAAGTGGCCCAAAACAGGAAGCACACAAAACAATACAGCTGCTTTGCACTGCACCCACCTCTGACTTCCAGGTCCCCCCGCTTTAACAAGCACACCCCTCCCACAGCCACATACTGCCATGCACCCAGAGTTTCCTGTGTATCTCTATTAGAGTATGGACAAGAGAATTAGGGCATCAGTGCCCTGGATGAGAATGAGGAATGTCTAGGGGTTATGTGCACTTTGGATGTAGAGTCTCTACTTGAAAAAAATTTTTGTAAGCTCCTACTTAAAATCTTGCCTAGCATTCATATATAGACTCTCACTTCACTAAGAAAGGTAAAAGTGTTTGCCTTTTATTCAGAAGACTTGCTCCATTCCAGTAATACTTTTCCATGTCTTTGAAACCAGACAGATTCTAGTCTCATAACAGCACCATCAGTCTACTACCAAAAAAAAGCAAACAAATCAAAGCCAAAAAAGTTCCACGATGTGATACAGTATAAAGAAACAAATACAGCTAATACATTAGAGAAATAAACATCTACATAAACATATGAAAGTGGCTATAAAACTGGCAGTATGCAATTAAGAGATTGGTAAAATTCCCAGGTCTGCTAGATGTTTAAACAAGTCTACATAGGCTGTAACTATACTCTTGTGCTGTTTTCAGGCATGTATTTGCACTCAGAATCTAGCTACCTCAATTATCCACACTGGTGGGCTTTCACACAATTCCCCTACAGCCAGCAACATGTATGCAAGCATCTCAAGCTACCTGCCCAGACTCAAGCAGCACTTGCAAAGCTGTGAAGATGTATGTAGCCTATTGCTGTCTCTTTCCTACGAATATGGTATTACAGGGTTCATCTGCATATGCCTGGTTAAAAAATAAAACACAGTCAGTTGTGTACTATAACACCTTAAGTAACATGGAATCTTAGATTTTAGAAAAATACTTTAATCATCAGTTCACAAGTAAAAACTAACACTATTACAAAACATCTTGTAATACTAGAATAGCTAGCTTGAAAGAGTTTTGTTCTTATTGCTGTTGCATTTAGTTTTCAGGAGCTGTGTCAGCATGAAGGTAGCAGTGGGCTTCCCACTTGTCATAGTCAGCTTGTAAGGCTACTCATAGGAAAGTGTATCTTCCTATTTAATCCTCGTGCAATTTTCACATGTTTAGGCTGCCCTGACTTTTCCCAGACATGTACATACTTGATATCTGACACTATGCATCAAAATCCCACCCAACTTTGTTCCAGACAACAAATTTCATTTGAAGCCTTTAAATAAAACATTCACTCCAAAAAGAGTGAACATCAGCATTGACACCATCTTAGCTACTTGAAAACCCTATAACTGTGTTCTGGCAGCTATCAGATATTAATTCGTTCATTTCATTTTGTTTGGTTTCTTCCTTATTCTCATGGTTGGGTTGCTGTTTTGAATTTCCAGCTTTTTTAGACCTTCTGAGGAAAAACTTTGTCAGTAAGTAACATAACTCAGCCACATTTAAAAGAATGCAAATGCTGGACACAGCAATCATGAAAATAGTGAACACCGTCTTTTCAGTAGGTCGGGAAACAAAGCAGTCTACAGTGTTGGGGCAGGGCCAGGCATTACACTTCATTAAACGAGGCATTCGGAACCCATCGTACATGAAATAAAATGCATACATGAAGACAGCTTCAAAGATCAGTCTGAAAAAGATGCTGCTGGTGTATGTCCACCACAAGGAGCCCTCAATACGAAACCTCTGCTTCCTGATTTCTTCGATGTCCTTGAATTCACATTTCTGGTCTCCTTTTCTGAACTGCCTTTTTTTCTCGTGCCTCCTGTAAGCCACATGCATGGCCACCAGCAGCGCAGGTGTGGAGACAAAGATCAGCTGCAGGGCCCAGAGTCTGATGTGAGAGATGGGGAAAAAGTGGTCATAACAAACATTTCTGCAGCCAGGCTGTAGCGTGTTGCAGACAAAGTCATCTTGTTCATCTCCCCAGACTCTCTCTGCAGCCACAACCAGGATCATGATACGGAAGATGAAGAGGACTGTGAGCCATATCTTCCCGATACTGGTGGAGTGCTTATTTACACCTCCCAAAATAGTATGCAGAGCTCCCCAATCCATTGTCTTGTTTCAGTCCTCTGCCCTAAGACAAGACAAATAAACAAAACTAAGATTAATAAAGACAGGAAACAAATACCAGCAAGCATGTCATTCAAAATCAAGGCAGCATCATAATTGTGGCACATGCACTGGCTGTGGTAACATTTTGTGGACACAGTGGGCTTACCTACAACTAGTCATAAATGACAACCTAATCACTATCAGCAGATAATATTTCATACTGGATTACACACACGGCACATTCGTTTCACTCCTAGGTGTATTTGCCAATGCCACATTAAGTAAGAAATACAGATGGGAAAATAATGAACACAGCCTTAAAAGAAAAGACAGAACTTCTAGTAGCCTGATAGCAGTAACAAAATAGATATCAGCCAAAAATAAGGTAGATGTTATGTTAAAAAAATAACGTGTTAGATAGATAGAATTCCTACATAAGTCAAGGCCAATTGGTTTATCGTTATCTTAAGAGGGCAAATAATGATTTGAACACACTCCAGCAATAAATACAGACCTTGAGTAACTGCTGCTGATACTCTGCACCTTCCATGAGAAGGTCTGAATAACCTACATTCACCAGTTTAAAGAGCATGACTGCATTCTTAGTCAAAGCCAACTCCACACTAGCTTAAAGCAATGAAGGTAAGATCTTGGCCATTATCTAGAGTTAGATGTTTAAAATCAGTGTTTATGATTCATACCAAAACAGTTTTCTTTCCACTAACTACAAAAAGGATAAATACTCCTTCATTGTGAATGCCTGGCGGGGGGGGGTTTCCCCCCCATAACACAGACTTTATTAGTCCTAGATTAGGGGAGCTATTTCAGAGGCTGGGAGAGTGCTACAGTCAACATTTGAAGAGTTCAGACAGTCCAGCAGTAGCTCAGAGACTTTTTCAACAGAAGAATATAGTTTCCAGCAGGTGGGTTTCAAAGTACTACAACTAATGAATTTAGGATTTCACCTTTTGGTCTCCTCAGGAACACTACAACTGTCTGGGTTTTCACAGCTTCCACAAACAGATTTTCACAGAGAGCATTCAGAGGCATTTCAGTCCATCTCCCTCCACCCCTCCACTTCAGATGGATTTGCACAAAGTTGGTTTGCAAGCTACTGTGTATTCAAGAAACTGGCATTTCTTGTGTCTATCAGCCAGGACCCTCTAAGGGTGCTCACAGATCTCTTGGCTATGAAATTGCTCAGGAAGGTTATTTCACAACTTTGTTAATTTGTTTGTATCTCAGAGCCCATATCTCTTCTGCATTTACAGCACAAGGTACCAATAAGCAAAATCATATTTTCAAAGTTGCTTTAAAGAGTAGCTACTGGCAAAAAGGTCATCATATCAATCACAAGGTTTTCCTGACCCTTAAATGGATCACACTGCACCAGGAAGACGACGATGACACTTTTGTAGTCATCTTCCACGTCACATCCCCATTCTGAGTAAAGTCAAAAATCTTCCTTGTTTACAGTGAGTTACATATAATCAGTAGACCACATACTTTGACTGAGTATCAAAGTACACAACAGCTCACAGAAAATGAAGACACTTAACAGTTACACAACATAATGGCACCTTTTCCTTGAGTTACTGGGATTTAAATGTAATCCCCCTTCACTACTTCCATAAACTCCATTTCCCTCAGATGTTGCTGATTGACTGTGTGGGGTTATACTCCAGGAGCTGAAAACCAAGGGGGAGATCCAAGATCTCCTTCAGACTAGAAAGAACTTTTCCTGAGCCTCCTTCAGGATGTACAGTCTATATGGGCTATTTCTGCTGTATGTGACTGAAAACAGCCCTGAAACAGACTTAGCTTGCTATCCTGCTAGGTTATTTCTTCCAAGAAGATTCTTTTTTTCATTAGCATACAGTTACAGGGAGTTTCTGCAAGTTAACAACCCTATGAGGACACAGCAAAGACCCTTAATACCAGAGATCCTTACTAAACATATAAGCTGGATTTTTAACTGTTTCCACCCCTTTTTCTGTCATCTGATTGATTAAAATTCTCTCAGAATTTGCCTTGGCAATTATTGCATTGTTAAACAGAGGGACAGTTACAACTTTGTGTTCTGTTACTATTATACACATATGACAATTACAGTACTTCTAATATGACAGTAATTACAGTATTTATAAAATAACTACAACTAAGTACTAAGACTAGAAATTCTTATGAGCATTTGAAAATAAATCCTACAGAAGACTGGCACCATGCAAACCATGGTATTACATATATTACCCACCTATCCTGTAACTCCACCAGAGCCCTTACTTTCTTCTCAGTCATTCCATCTTCTCCCTATCTGTCAACCATCTTCTTCGAGTAAAGAAGTATGTGAAGTGAAACCTGTGTAGCTGCTCCTTATAAGCCCTATTTTTTAGCTTCAAATCTCACTGCACATCAATAGTTATGACATTTTGTTATAATTTCACATAGATTTGTTTCCTCCTCCCTGTGCCTATTCAAAATACAAGCTCCCTGGTATGCAGTTAGCTGAAGAAGCTCCCCTAGTACTGTTTTCTCCTAAGGTCACACTACAGTTTATCTCCTGTGACTTTGTGAAGGCACATTATAAAGCAGGTGACTTGTCCATAAGTTCTTTCGTAGTACTAGTTTTGGTTGGTTTGGTGTCTTTAAATCTGATCCATTTTATCAATCTGCTTAACAGCACAGACCCACAGACCATCTGAAAAGGACAGCTTCATTTTAAACCCTCCCCTCCCCCCCAAAAAAAACCACCAAAAGAACCAACAAACAACAAAACAACAAAAACCCCAGGCTGCAAGCAGCAAAGCGTGGGTAAGAATGAGCAGTCAGTGGGAAAGAGGGGTTGGCAAGCTTTAATGCTGAAGATGATACACACTCCTCTTCATCTGACTTGCTCTATCTTCTCAGAGTATATTGTGCTTGTTAAGCCAAAAAACTGTGCTTCAATTCTAGCAAAGACATGTCTGTATCTGGATCAAGAAAGAAGACACCACATTCTGAAGAGGCAGTTTTTTGCCCAGAGTTTCCTGGTGACATCCCTCCTTTCCAAAAAAGCCTTTGTCTTTCATATCTGCCCAAACACTCCACCCTGCACCCTTCCCATGTACCTTACCAAATCTTCCAGCTCTCTCTTCAGCTCCTCCTGCCACCATCCACTGTTCTTCCCACTGCTTGCTGAGCAAGTCACCAACCTTTGTCCCTTCTTCTCACAGCCTCTCAGGCTTATTTTGATGTTGGTGGAGAGTCATATGACTTCTGGACTACTTGAGTGCTACAGGCACTGATCAGACACCAGTGAAGTCTCACTATCTTCTCCCTGAAAGGTGACACAACCAAGACTGTAGTGCCATATCCAGGCTGCCTGAATGCCATCCAAATACTTTGGTCACAGCGTTTCCTACTAGCTGGCTTTAAACGTTCTCAATGCAACTTAGAGGAGCCAATGAAGGCAATTCAGACACTGCCAAAGCATCCACTCCTCTCCAACAAACAGACACAGGGATCCAAGCAGAATTTAAGTTAGCCAAGTATGGCTCTTCACACTACTAAAGCCACCAGTGCAGATCATTCCAACTAAACACACCTGTAGTGATGTGATGGCTCATTTACTCTTTACTCACTCAAAAGCTAGGACCTTGATCAGACGTTATATCTTTCTTTCAAATACTTGCTTTCCTTTTCACTAGCAAGTAAAATATTAACTGTCCTCCTGACCAAAGGAGAAGAGAGCAGGAAAATTACACCCTTTTAATGGGTAAGTCCTATTTTTACAGAGCCAGTCCAGATACTATTTTTCTGTGTGCAAATCCTGCCAAATGCCTACAGAAATAACAGTATGTAGACAGCCAAGGACTTATCTAGTTTGCTGGTATAGAACACATAGGTAAATTATGGAGAAAAAATGTAAAGTAGGAATGAGGATAGGGATTAGTTATAAAGGAAGAAACTGGGAAGAACAGAAGACAGCTGAAGATAGTGAGGTTGAGTAACTAAGCATTTAGAATAATTTCTAACAGGGGCATGCATTAAGTGTTAAATTCTTCTTCACAAAAATTGCAACTGGGCATGAAAATAAGCTTTTCCAAACTTCCACATAGATACCTGTTCTACTACCAGCAGCACCTTCCGTTTCATTGCAATAATTAGATGACCACAGCGGGATATGGTTGTTACAGTTAACAATTAAAAACAACCATAAAAGATCACCATGCTTGACTGAAAAATTAAGTTACAAGGGAAACAGTTCTGTATAATCACGCAACAGCCTCATAAGCAGGTGTTTCATTTTTTTGTTGTTGTTTTGGTTTTTTTTCCACTAGTAAACTAGACAGCAGCAAGGCAAGAACTACAGCTTAACTCCTTCTGTAGTTCTACAGCTTATGGGCAGTATTTGAGCTCTGTGCTGCCATGGCTAGACTGCCTTCTAGTTTAAAGCTAGCTCCTGTAAGCCTACATCAAACCACAACTGCAGCACGGTGCTTACACCCAGTGAAAATCCCTGCAATTCACAACACTGAGGACAGTCATCACTGAGCTCCCTTCTTTATGAGTACAGCTGGCTCGTTAACAGACACCATTTTCCCTTGTTAAAGACTGTTATACTGGAAAATCATTACTCAGTGGCTAAATCCACAGCTGGAATACAGTGAAGGTGTAAAATAACAGAAGATACATCTCTGTCACATACACATATGGTGCTTGTACTATAGCAAAACAAAAAAGTAATAAGCAAGTATTACAGTATGTGCTTATGCTACAGGAACACCTAGGAGTCCCATTCAAGAAGAGGTCCACAGACCCCTAATTCATGCATAAATTCAGACTAAGATAATACCCTTCTCACCTTCGATTTGGATACCAATTTATTTAATGTACTGGACCTACACAGAAATTCAGAGGGTGCTCACAATGACTCCACTTCTATCAGAATTTTAGTGTACAGTGTACCAGGAGTTACCAGTTTGGTGTGACATTCCACCACTTTCAACAATGCCTCTGGATACTGATAAAAGACCAGCAGACTGCCAAGACAGAAGTCACTTTATCCCATGTGGGAATGCGTTAACCAAGATAATCTTTAAGCAAAAAAGCACTGGTCTCAAGTGTCCCTGCCTACCCTCCAAGCTGGGGACAAAGGTCTCACATACCCAAGAGTGGCAGTTTAATGCAGGACTTTTGCCATAGAAAAGCTTCAGAACATGTAAACGAACAGATGCAAAATCATTACCAAAAGTTATTTTATGACCAACTTAGCACAGGAAATACTGCTGCACGTTCAGGTCCAACATGCATTCAAATGTGCTGCTGACACAATGTTCCTTCCCTTCAGGTGTTGATCTCAACAGCTGCACTGGAGCAGTGGCTCGTAGGGGGAACTGATAACAGGATCGAGGTGCCCTGGAGCTGCACAATGCTGTGTCATTACTCAGATTTGAAGAACACACTAGTCTGGGTTTCAGCAGTTTTGCATCAGCATGCCTCCAACCTGACAACCTGCCATCTAGTTCACAGCAAGCACTCAATTGCCAGTGTGTAGATCTTGTTATTCCTACTGCAGACTTAGTTTTGGTGCTATACTACAAGAACAGCAGCACTATCAAGGCTGAAGCAATGAAGCTTCCAATAAATACAGATTAACATCTTCCAAAATACAGCACCCTTTTATTTCATCAAGAAAAGCTGGTACACAGCTTACATCAGTCACTTGCTAGCTTGCTCAGACTTCCTACCTAATTTGTCAGTCTGCCCCACGCCTCAGTTTCCCAGACATTAAACTAGAGATAACAAAAATCTCACTATCTCACAGGGCTGTTCTCCTGAAATGCTCCACTGCAATTACAAGCTTCACAGGCTAAATGGACCGAGACAGATAAGTAACAGTTCAAAGCTGGAAGCACAGAGCTTGAGTTCAATCATCCAGGATATTTCTGACACCTGAAAAAAATGCAGCTCCCTACATTGCTATAGCTTTAATGCAGAGTTCAAAATGCAAGAAGACAAAGCTTTGAACTTAGACCTTGGCAAGTAAAATCCTTTAATAGGTAGCTTCCAGCTATTTTAATTTTACAGCAGTATATTAAAAACTTCAAGGAGTATGCAGCTAGAAGACTCTGGAATATCAACAACTCTACTTCTTTCCTAAAAAGCTGAAAAAGATCAAAGGAGCAGCCTAACAATCACAAAAGCCTGTGCAATTCTCTCTAGTAGCTCTTAAACTTTGTTCTGAACACCTATCTCGAGATCAGAGTGGAAACTGGAGAAGAGAAGAGCCATGACAGAGAGATTACAGTATATCTGATTTGACACAAGAACAGGCAAAGACTAATTGGGAACAGGAAACCTCTGACAGTTGCAGGTCTGAACACTGCAAGCTTTGTTCTTTGCTTCTACTCAAGTTTAGGAAAATAGGAGGCATTCTTTGCTCTAATTAAATCCAGAATGAAATCCAGAGAAACCCAACAGATTAGGACCCAATTTGTATGTAGTTAAATGTTATTAAAAAATTATGTACTTAAATATCAAGAGCATTTAAGGGTTCAGTTTCTGTCCACAATGACACCCTTATGACTGTCCCATATTTATGCCCTCACATAAGTTTTAAGCCATTTTCCAAGGATGCTTAGAATCCATACCTTTTCCACCAGCCTGCAAGTTTAACTGGAGATTACTATCCTCTACAAAATCTCTGCACAAAATTCATTCTACTTGTACAGAACAGGAAATCAGAGGTCACACTTGAAGGCATAACAAGACAGTACAAGTCCTATTAGAGTTTAGCCTGTCTCAGCCATTTTCCCCTGTAAAACTTTCCTTCAAAGTGTGCTTAAAGCTTCTTATTCTGGAAGAAAGCTGGATTCCTGAAGACTGTGCCACCACTGATACAAGTGTCCTATTTCCTGTATCTCAAAGAAAGTTTTAGAAATACTGTGCCCTGCTTCTGGTCATCAAAGTAACTTTATAGTTATGACTTTATTAATATTACTTTTAATTTTTTTTGAAGCCTGTTACCTAATTCCTATTTCCATCCCCCTACACCTGAGCAAATGTCTACATCCCCTCTACAAGTCTCTCTTCTACAATTAACAAGCCCCTGTCTTCTTTCACACACAGAACTCAATCTTTTGGAAATACTAATTAAACTTAAAATTAAACACTAACATTTTACACTGCACTGCAGCCTTCCTTTGAGCATGTATTTTGTTATTTCATTCATCAAGAGTAAAGTCAAAAGCAACTTTTCCTTTCTAAAACTGTATTACAGGAAGAAAGGCAGGTGTGTGATAAGGAATAGAATTAGTTTCAACATTCTTTTATCAGCTAATAGGAGATGTGCTTCTCTTTTTCCACATTCTTGCTGTTTTGACAGCACATTATCTCACTTCATATCATCACTTCAAGCTTTTCCTTACACAAACTGATGTTTAGCCAGGCAAGAGTCACAGTTCTCCTTTCAGATACCTCATCAGTCATCATTAAGTAACAATTAAAATCAGCAAGGAACAGAACAAGGGAAAACATCAGAAGAAAAAAACATCTTCAACCCATGCTCCTTTTTCACACAGCATCTGGGAGCACAGATTTAGCTGGAACTATTCAAAAGAAACAACCTGTAAAAGCATCCTCTTTACTCTCAAGTACCCACGAGGTTATGCAGTGACTGTTATGAACTTGTACATATAACTTGAAGTGTTGTTATTTTTCCAGCTACTAAGATAGTCTGCTATACATTTTTATATGTACAATTACTTTTTTTTGAACAAAATAAATGCCCAAATAAACTGCCTGGGTTGTGCATAAAGGGATGCACAACAACACCATCAGAAGCCTCGGAGGCCCAGCTCCAGCAAATTGAGAAAACTGGCTCTGTCAGGACAAAATCAATTACTCCAGAGAAGTATGCTAATTCATGGAGTTTCACTGTTCCATTTTTAAGCTCTGAGATATGTAATCCTATCAATTATGAGACTGACAGTTCTGGGGATCATCTGAAGTCTCCTAGAAAGCCTGACACATTCAGTACAGATGTAAGAAAAAGCCCATCAGGAAATTCACACTGCAATGCCTAGCTGACACATGGAAGTACCACCTTCTTCCAGGCTGAGGCTTGTCCCACCATTGCCTTGCTCTCTAAGACAGATCTAACCCAATCACATGCACATCCTTTTGCCAACTGTCTTTTCTCTGAGGCTCTCCAAAGGATGTAGCTGGTAAGCAGGGTTGCCAGGCTGAGCAGTGGAGGCCAAGAAACGTTAAAGATTACGTAACTCCTTTAACAAAATTAAGGATGAAAATATATTTCCTTCTGCTTTTGTCTCCGTGTACACACATATGCTGTGGTGATGCCAAACCAAATCTGGACCCATACCCTCACAGTATTTCACACAGGACACTGCCATTAATCATGAAAGTTATAAAATCTGGGTTTAAAAGAGCATTCCTAAGACAAAAGGCCACTCCTCCTTGCAACCCTCTGCCTGTTGTCTCAAGAGTATTTCCAGGCTACAAGGTGAAAACAAATGGGGCACAAGACAAGGAAATAATTTCCTCTGTTGAAAGAAGAGGAGAGATTCTTCAATACGAGAGACTGTGAACGTAACACCCAATCTAGGAAAGCCTGATGATGGAAAAGCCAGAACATGCCCAGCTACTAGCTAGTGCCAGGAGCTAAACAAGCACTCCTGCCCTTACTCCAGCACGTCCTTCGTGTTTTATTTAAGGCCTTAAGTACTCATTCTTTGTGCCCCGATACTCAGAAATACATTTATTTCTGACTCACACCTCATTTCCTATTCCCCCTGTAATTCTAAGGAATGTTTCCAGTGTGTGATCAGACACTCACAGGACCTGTCAGTTTTACTGATGCAAGCTGTTTACCTTCCCGCAGCTCTCCTAACATCTGTAGGCGTGTCTCAAATTACCTGTAATTGCCGGAACCTTGATTTTGCTCGGTGTCGTGGCTGGCCGTACGTACCTCACATAACGCGCTTACAGAGAGCTGCTGGGAGGTGAATAAAGGTTTCGCTGTAAGTTAAACGCGTTAAACAGAGACAGAGCATTCCTAAACAAAACTGCTCGCGGGGTTCTATGACGCTCCAGCTGGTGACGGGAAGCGGAGAGCGCCCGTGCCGGGGCAGGGTGGGGAGCGCTGACGGCGGCTCCGCGCCCGGCCCCGCTGCCTCCCCGGCGGGCAGCGCCCCCAGAGCTCCGGGCAGCGTTACCTCAGCCCCGGCCCCGCGCTGGGACGCAACAAGTGCGGCCTCAGCTGCCCGGGGGCACCTGCCCCGCTGCGCCACTTCCCTTCCTTCCTTCCCTCCCTCCGTCCGGCCTGCCTTACCCTGCCTGCCTTCCCTGCCCGCCGCGCCCCTCACCTGCCTCAGCGGCAGCTCACCGCTGCTGAGGGGCGGGCACCCTGCCGGCAGCTCCCGGCGCCACGGCCGGGCTGCGCCGATCAGCGTGGCTCCGCCGCTGGCTTCCGAGCGGGCGGCCCCAATCTCGCCGCCCCGGAGCTTTAAGGTCCCTCCCCGTTCACCTGCCGCCGCTTTTAACCCGCCCCTGGCCCGTCCCCGCCCGCGCCCCGCTGCTCCGGCCGCCCGCGGACCCGGGGCGGGGCCCGGCGCGTCCCCGCCGCTGTGCCCCGTGGAGGGGGCCGCGGGGCTTCGAGGTGAGCAAGAAAGAGCCAAAATAAAGGGTGGGAAGGGCTTGTGTGCTCCCCGGGGCCGCTTCCCTCCGCCAAGGAGCTGGTTTAGGGTTGCAAGAGGAGACCCTGAGGGGAAGGGAGATCAAGGTAACAGCAGATACCTGGGGGTGTTCCAGGGGAAACGCATATCTGTTTAAGATAGGAGGGTCGTGATTCCATCTTGAGGAATCCAGGTATTCAGAAGGGCCTTGGGACAGCAAAAAGCCAGGTCTTTTCTCCTGGAAATCATTAAAAGAGTTACTGGGCAAACACAGAGGGAAGAGCGAGTAGTTTCTGGCTTTCTGAGGTTTGTTTTCCAAGTGCGATTGAAATGCTACAGCAGTGCCCTGCAGACTCGCAGGCTTTCACGGAGCTGTGCGTATTTGCCAGTGCAAAGACCTATTTTGGAAAGTTTTTTTGTTTCCAAGGAATACAGTTGCTGAGGAAACAATTCACTTTGGGTTCAAAAATCCCTGCCCAAAACTGTGTACTCTGTCTTGCACACAGGCACATCAAACTAAATAAATGGTTAGTAAACACCTTAACTAAATTACTGAAGAAAGCATACACCACAACTGGATGAACAGGACATTTACAGAGACTTCAGGTGAAAAACTCATGTGCGTGTTTGGAGTATAAGGATTCAAATAATACATGATTTCCATTGAAATTCTACTGCCTTTTCTTTCCACCTTCTAGAATACAAATAATCACTGGGAAAATATTCAGTTACTTAATTTTGATCTCATAGTCAGGAAGAAGAGGTAGGAATTTCTTGCACAAATGGTGTAATACTTGAAAGATAAGGAATTGTCATCAGCTGTGCTTTAAACATTAGCCTCTGCCTCTGCTCCTCATCTTTCCTCCCACCCTTTCTTACCCTTGCAGTTAGATCCATGGAACCTGTACATTAGGACCTTAGGATAATTTGTGTTGGAAGAGATCTGAGGAGGCTTTTAATCCAACCTGTTGGTCAAAGCTGGATCAGCTCTGGGACCGTTCATTGGGGAACCCAGGGAAATTGGTTCAGCAGCTCTAGGACCAGGCCAAGGTATATGATGTGATGCTGAGCTAGACATGCAATAAATACCTGAGGGCTGAGTTTACCTGTGCCTGCTGACTTCTGTGGGAGTTGTGTGTTCAGATGACGTTCAAGGTTCGTGTGTATGGCGTGTGTGAGGAAGGGAGGTGGCTCTGGGCCTGGCCATGCATCTGCACTTTGCAAAAGGGAAAGCCCATCTCCTAATGGAAGAAAAGCTTTAGAAGAGACATCTGGAACTCATGTTGTTCTTTTTCCAGTCACCTTCCAGCTTGATTCAGTGGCCTTGAAAAAGTGAAATGTGTAATGACACGTTTTAAGGTGCAAAATACTGTAGCTACAGCAGAGAATTTTAAGTTTTGTGCTGTTTTTTCAAGGCTGTGTTTGCCACCAGAAAAAGGTTTGGAGTTTTCGTTTTTTGCAGTAAGAGAAATACTGTGAAAATATAAATCAAAAATGTAAGTCCTACGAGGAGCAGCTTGAGGGAGACAGGGGTTTTTAGCCTGGAGAACAGGAGGTTCAGGGGAGACCTTTTTGCTCTGTACAGCTGCCTGAAAGGAGAGTGTAGTGAGGTGGGCCTCTTCTCTCATCCCAATGATAGGAGAAGAGGACATAGCCTCAAGCTGCACCAGGGGATATTGAGGTTGGGCATCAGGAAGAATTTATCCACTGAAAGGATGGCCAGACACTGGAAGAGGCTGCCCAGGGTGGTGGTGGAGTCATCACTCCTGGAAGTGTTCAAGAAACGACTAGACATGGCACTTAGTGATATGGTTCAGTTGACATGGTGTTAGTCAAAGGTTGAACTCAATGATCTTGAAGGTCTTTTCCATGAAAAGCTAGTGGAGACAAGGCCCTGGGGGTCTCCCTGTTGCCTAAAGGCAGATAAGCCTAAGGGAGGTAAGTAAGCCACGGGCAGAGTGTGGAGCTCTCTGAGCTGCCTTGTATCAGCTCTTCACTGCTCTGCCTTTGGGAGTATCACAGTTTGAGGCCAGCACCTGGTGTTTCTCCCAAGGCAGAAACACCCAGTTTTGACAGCAAAGAAAAGTCTTAAATTATATTTTTTCCAATGTTTCCATAATTAGATAGCAGCAAACTATCTATTCCCTACATAGTGGGGAGCACCAGGTGAATGAGTGAGAAACAGACCAGGTTCTCCTCCACTGGATAATTTTTTCATCTCTCATCTGTTGAATGATATTTCTCTGACCCGGTACCCAGTAGCATCAGCACCCTCTTTGATTATAAATGATGACTCAAGGGACACTAGAAAAAAAAAAAGAATGGGACACGTGCTAATGCTCACAGTGTTTTATCTTTATGAGGGTAAAGTGACATATGTTTAGTAACTGACCACTTAGTAAACAGAGTTAAATTTTACTTACTCCTTTACAAATGAGGAATCCTTTATTTAGCTAGCATTTAAAAATATAGTGTATTATTTAGCTAGCACGTAAAAATTACTGTTTGATAACACTGTGAAATAAATACATGTGAATTGATTACTTTGAATTATGACAGTTCTCCTACAATGCACTATAATGCATATAAGTATGTTTTCAAGGTAAAAAGGGAGAAGAAGGGGATGGATAAACATAAACCCCATCCATTACTGACAAATAAACAAAGAAGAAAATGAAAGTTACAAGGTTCAGAAATTTTGTGTCACTAGATGCCTCACAAGGTAATGAAGTTTGAAAAAATATATATATATATTTAAATAGAGAGAGTTGTCACAACATCCTATTGCCCAAAAGTAGCTTTAGATATAAAGCCTAGATTTAGGATAAGGTCAGCCTCTTTGATAGTGCATGTTATCATCTAGAAGGTCATACTCACAGTCGAGGTCATGTTCACAATCACTGACTGTCCTGTAGAGCACTTAAATTATACTTTTCGAAATACTGACATGGGTCAATTATTTTTCTTCTGAGCACTAATAAACCAGAGTCTGAAATGACTAGAACTGTTGACTGAAATTTTAACCCGATTTTTATGTACTATATTAGACTGAAGATTTGTACAAGTCCAACTACTCAGTCTTACTATTAATCACAAGGGATAAAAGAGGAGGAAAGAAACAAACCCAGGAAGTTTCTTTTCCATTTTTCTGTGGCAGACGGCTGCTCAAGCACTGTGGTGCAGACTGGAAGCAGGAGCTTCAGTGGAGCCTTCACATTTCTAATTAGACTCTTTTTGCCTCCTGACTATTTAGCAGTTCAGAGCAGGGAAAAGAAAATTATGTCCAGTCCTTTAGTGTAAAACTATTGTGCCAGTGTGTCTTAAAGTTCACCCTGTCCTGTGGCACATTTAGTAGGGGACAACAGGGATACAAATGGTACTGATAATATATAATAAGTCTTGGACCAAGCCCATCTTTGTTGTATGCTGCTCAGGAAGCTGCTCTTCTTCAGCTTTTATTTTCAGTTTAATTTACTGGTCAGCATTCCTACAGGGATTGTGTTGGCCCTAATTTACACACTCTGGGCAAATCCCAGGACCTCATCTAGCCAGGAAAACTATCCAAAGAGTCATTTCCTTTTCAATATAATTACTTTAATGACAATGTGTAGTTTTATAAAGGTTGCCCATGTAATATCCCTGTTTATTAACCATTGCAGCATGTCAAGCATTTGTGCTGCCTTGAAAAGCAGTATGATTTTTTCACCTGCAAAAATTGTTCTCTCAGGTGCCTGAGAGAACGATTATGATTGCACTTCTCTTAAATAATGGGTAGATAGCTGTGTCCCACATCTTTTTGACCTCAGGTTGTCCTTATCAATGAGATCTTCCTTTTTTTTATTTTCGATTTACTGATATGCATGAAAAGTCCCAAGAGAAACAGCAACTTTCCTGCTAAGGTAACTCGGTGATCTTAGTGATATCCCCTACTTGTGGAGAGAGAAGAAGGAGCAGGAGATAACAAAAAAAACCCAAAGAAACAACAAAACAAAACAAAACAAAACAAAAAACCAACTAAAAAAAAAAAAAAAAAAACCAACCAAAAAACCAAACCCTCAATCCCAAATGATATTGGGAACCAACAAAAGGGGATGAAAATGGTTCTTAGCATTGCCAGGACACGACCAGCCTGACTCACACCAATCCATATAGTTTACACTTTTTAATGTCAAAATGGGCTTGAGCAGCTGTTTTAGTACATAGCCATGCTCTTCCAGGATGCCCTTGGAAAGTGTACCTCTCCTGCATGCTAGTTAGGATGTATTAACCCATTGTCAGGCACCTATCAAAGCCTCTCCATTTCTTAAGCTGACAGCTCCAGATATCCAGCGTCAGCCTGATTTGAGAGGCAGAGCTTTCTTCATTCATCCTTAGGCAGCCCAGTAATTTCTGCAACACAATTGGTAATTTGGTAGCTGACAGTTCCTATCTCCCCACCCCTCTGGTTCATTACAAGCATTTCATCAGACCGGCTGTAGGCTGCCGTGTCCTTCTCCGCTCCAGGCAGAGGGGGACAGGCAAGGCTGTCAGCAGCGATGCTCAGTTGCTGTGGTGATGTTTCTCCTGGAGCAGGCGGCTGCAGCAAGTCCTCCACCCCGGTGGCACCTAGCCCAGACTCTGGATGTACCCGTGGAGGCTTCCAGCTGATTTAATTGGTTCTTTTTTCCCTGGTTTGATGTAATAAATTCATTGTTCCCCAGTTCAACTTAATTGAGTCATTGTTACCCGATTTAACTGACTGATTGCTGCCTGACTTGATTTAATTAATTACTGCCTGACTTGCTGAATAAGCAAGCTCCTGCTGCCAGCTGCCAGCACGGCTTATGGCTCCTAATCCATGCTGTCTACCTCAGCCCCTTGTCCTATACTAACCTTCACTTCTCTTGGGACCTGCTCTCTGTTCTACTTTAGCTACATCCTCTGTTACCTTCCTGCTTCCCTTTTCTATTCCTGTAGCTCATCCCTTACCCAAAGAGCTCCTCTCACTCACCCTCTAATTCTCCTTTCCATTCTCCTCTGCTTTTTCCTGTCTTTAGCCCTGGAACTACCTCCACTTTTCCCCCACTCCTCCTGGAGAGGAGTTCTCACTGCTGTCTCACAGTAACCTTCCCTGCTTTGATTCCTCTAAAGCTGCTCCTGAGTTCCCCTGAAGGCTTTGCATTTCACTTCTTTCATGCATGACAGATTGCCCTTCCTATAGTGGGATGTTTTTTATATCCTGTTCTGCCCAGGAATACTACGCAGGCATCTGCACTTGTCCAGTGCTCTCTTTCTTTCCTTTATTTCCACTACTTGCCTGTTCCCATTTCTTTCTTCCTTTAAGGTATCATCCAGGAGCCCCTCCCTCCCCTTGTTACATGTTATCTAGCATCCTCTGAGCTCTTGGCTCTTTTTAATCTGTTCACTTGCTTTGAGATGTCTGTGTCCACTGTAAGGGTATCTTCCCTGATCGTTCCTTCTCTTTAGCCTATTGTTTTCACCTAAGATGTTCTGATGGTTCTGAAGGTTCAGGTTTCTTGCTAGCTCTCCTGATTTCTGGCCCTTACTTCATTCCCCAATCTCCCCAGATCTCTTTCATTTATCTTTCTGTGTTTCATTGTCTCCATTCAGCAGAAACATGAGATACAGGTAGATCTTGTCCTCTTTTCTCTGCTGTTCTGTTCCACATTGCATCTGATGTCAGTCTGGGAGTAGTCATGCACTTGTTCAAGCAGAGCAATACTGTTCTCCAAAGTAATTGTGTCAAGGTGTAAGTCTGAATTTTTATTAATGATCAACATGAGCGCAGACTTCTCCATGACCACTTCAGTTCGGTGCATACAGGTGAGGTCAGCTTTGCCCATGCTGTCAGTCCAGTATGCACAACATCTTGTGTGAGCAGATATCCCTCCTGGCTTAGCATTGTCCAGGCCTTGTCAGCCATGACATACTTCCTGTTCATCTGCACTCTCTCTGTTTATCCACTTTTCATTCTCTTGTATTGGAAGAAAGTCCAGGAATGAGTGCTTGTCTCTCAAGTGTAGGCACCATCATTCATCTGGCTGACATCTGGCTTCTGTATTCTGCGAACAGATATGAAGTGTGTTTCCCCTCCTTCCTCTGCCTCTCTCTTTTTCAGTGGCATGTCGATGTTTTCTTGAAGAGAGAATCTCATTGTCTACAAAGATATCTCTCTCCCCCTCACGTCTTTAAGGAACCTTCACTCATAGAATCACAGAATCATTTAGGTTGGAAAAGACCTCCAAGGTCAACAAGTCCAGCCTTTGACTGAACACCACTTTGTCAACTAAACCATAGCACTGTGTGCCGTGTTCTGTTGTTTCTTGAGCAATTCCAGGGATTGTGACTCCACCACCTCCTTGGGCAGCCTGTTCCAGTGCCTGACCACTCTTCAGTGAAGAAACATATATTGTGTGGCTGAGGGCCTTCCATATCACTTGCAGTGAGTTAATCTGTCTTTGCCTTTTTTCATGCATGTAAAAACCACTGTATTCCTAGGGCATTTTTGTTCAAACCCTCCAGGGTTTCATATGGCAGATTCCGTTGATTTCAAAAACCTAAAAACTTTGGAAGATGCTTTAGGAGAGCTCAGTCTTAGGGTTTTAGGGCTTGTTTTTTTGTTGGTGTGTTATGGGTTCTTTGGTGGGATTTTTTTTAAATTCAGTCACATTTCAGTTTATTTCTTTTTCTTACAGTCTCCTAAAACTGAGTCCAGTTCTCTTCAGTTTCTCCCAGCATGGTAGGCAGAATAATCAGCTTTTTTGTACCTTAGTTAATGCAACTCAGCTGTATTTCTGCTGCTCTAACATCCATTCTCTCCCCTCTATAGGCAGTTCCCTTTGAATTCATCTTTGCAGTTCCTCTCCTGTTGTTGGCTTCTGCACATTTGCTAATTTACAGAGACCTTCAGACTTTGCAGATTATGCAGATACTGGCAATCCCTCTCACATTACTGGGATATGAAGGTATGACGCCCAGTCCTGTTCCCATGAAAGTTGGTGCCAAACCTCCCATAAAATATTATGAGAACAGGACTGAGCCTCAGAATCTTCATTCCATTCTCCCTGATGGCAATTAAAATAACATTAAAATTAGAAACGGAATTAGCAGGTGCCAGACTTCTTGTTATCTTCCATCTTCTGTGTTTGGTATGACATTCTTCTGATAATGATTGCATTCACTGAGCTGATACATACAAAATGTGGATGCTCCAGACTTTTCATAGTGTGGAGCACATGCTAAGAAAAATTGAGGACTGCCCTTCAATGTACAGTCTGCCTTTCCATTTATAATGGCAAAGCACTCGCGTGGCAAAACCAATGCTGCATAGAGAGTTAAATACTGTTTGTGTCCTTTTACCTTTATTTGGTGTGAATCATTTTGTCTTTTTTTAAAATGTTAATGACTGTCTGAAGTTGTTCCCTTTTTCAGCCCCACCCTGCACTTCAGATAATTCTGCCCTTTGGAAAAACACTGATATCAAACACACTTCCTTTCAAAATGAAGTTGGATATATGCAAGTCGTTTCATCAGAACTTTCAATTTATATCATTACAGTGATACAATTATCATGGTGTTAGTATGCTGTAATAAATACAAGAGATAAAAACCCCAAAGTTTTACAAGATTATTTATGCAAGTGGTTTAAACCCAAAATCAGATGTGTAGCCATTTTGATGCGCTTACACACAGGGAAGAATTGCAGTGCATTGGGAGATGCTCGTCGTGATGCAGACGTGAAGGGCAGAACTGGTTATGCACTGGGAAGCAGCTGGGATCTCTTTTTTTCACATTTGGAAATCTGATGAATTTTCTGGCTTTCCCTGTCTTAATCCTGTAGTTCTTCTTCCTCTGCATTTCAAATTACAGAGCTGTGACGAAGGATGAGATGTTTCTCTGGATTATTGTGGTGGTAGTCAGGATCACTGGGTCAGCATGGGCTTCACCCCACGTCTCCAGAGCTGTGGGGGTTCCCCTCATGCTAAGCAGTGTCGGCAAATACAGTTTTAGCCAAGAACGCTTTTTTTTTTTTTTTTTTCCTGCTGCAGCATCCTTCTGGCTTTCCTTCCTAGTGTCTTTACTATATGATTTTTATAAACACAGGACAATTTCCAACATGCCAGCCCACAGTTAACATTGGTACAGGGAGCTGAAAAGACCATATTCTACACACACAACCTTAGAGATACATGTTAACAAAAAACCCTGTCCCTCCCATGCATGCTAAGAATACCATCAGCAAATGTCACCACAGTACGTTCAAGAGTTGAAAATTCTCTAGATAAATCATATTGGTAATTATGTTCTGTGTCTGTGGGCAGGGGTGGTTGAATAGCCCTAATTTGGAAAGTATTTGTTAGACTCTTCTGGAAAAAGTCAACTTCCAAGAAACAAGAGGGGCGTCACGAGGGGCATCTTGTAGAGGCCACATTTCAGGGACTAGGTAGGGGGTTCTGCATAGGTCATAGAAAATTAATGGATATAGGTAACAGCAGAATTTGGACAAAGGAGTTTAACCATTTGTACCTGCTTCTATTTCACAGCCAGTAAGAGACATGAATTTGGGAAAGTGTAAATAAATACAAAGCTGTATAAATACACAAGTTGTCCATTTGCCTTACTGGCTCAGTCATGCATAGTAAATATATATAATCCTCTAGTTCAGCTACTTCACTGTCACAGGATCCAGACTCACCACTAAAAAAATGGTCTTCCTCTAGGATTTGCCTTTTATTTTGTACTCCAACATTTTTTGCTAAAAAGCATTTACAGTCTTTTATGCAGCTGTGCAAAGAACAATGAACCATGTTCTATAGGGAAGAGGCTCTGTAAATTAACCCTTAAATGTGAGCTGATAAGGACCTACAGGACTTATCCTTAGAAACACAATGTGTGTGGGAATTTAAGAAATGCAAAGCAAGGGTCAAAATGAATTAGCTGCCAAGTTCTAAAATTACTTGTCTTCTTCAAATGTTTTGCTCTCTTCTTCCATGATTGTTTAGAACTTGCATAATTCCACAGTGTCACTGCTTTAATACATTCTTTATCTTTTTTATATACTTCAGCTGTGGAAGGCCATGGCTTCTATTGACAAAAAGGATGATTATGGTTAAAGTGTATTTATGGGCCTTTGACTTTGCCCCACCACTTGGTAACTGCAGCTGCATATTCACTTTCAGAGGTATAGCTAGTCATGAGAAAATAGCTTCAAGTATTATTGGTTACATTGACATTTTCACTTTGTAAATTATCATGTTTGAGAAATGCTGTCACTTACCTTCCTATTGGAAGTGTCACAACAAATGTCAGTCGTCAGAGCTCCAGGCGTACACTTTCCTTGATACCTCTGGGGCTGTGAGGGTCTGACATGGATGTTTCCATAAATCCACAAAATCTTTCACAGGAACCACTGAATAAGCAGGTAACCTACCTGCATTTTTGTAGAAACAAGCCTTAATGAGTAAAAGGCATCAATTTCAAGCCCATGTAATAGAAATGCACAGTGTCAGTGCTGTCCTTACGTGCCAAATATTCCTTAACATCTTTGGCCAGAGTGAAAAAATGGCTTCCTGATGGTACAGAATGGAAACCTCAGCAGTAATTCACATTCCTCTTCATGATTTAAAGGAAACATTCTCCATTAATTTGCTGCCCACTCCCTGACTTCCAAGTTGAAAAAGGAGCAGGCTCTCCAAGAGCTTCCCACATCTCTCCAGACAACTGGGCCAAGTATCCTGTGTTGTCTCTATCTTAAGGAATGCTGGGCTTCAAAAACATGGCAAGGGCTTTTTCTTTACTGGCTATTTAAAAGAACTAATTCACATTACCTTCCTCCTTACCTCCCTTGCACCTTACCAGTGAAATGAGAGAGCAGGTAAGAGCCTGCCTGGAAAGCATTATGTTTAACTGTGATAAGTCCATGGAACTTCAGGGGGTCTCATGGCTCATATCCTCCCAAGTCCTCTTTCTCCAAATGTCCTGCTGCTTCTCTCTTGGGTATGTCACTGCTCTTTGCACCTTCTATGCCAAGAATAAATTTTTTTTCCCTGTTCTCACAAGCATTTTGATTATCTAAGCAGTTCAGCAAGCAGTGGCAAAATAAAGAGTTTCCATGAGTTATTCCAAATGGATTGTGACTTTGATTTAATGATTGGCAACAATAGAGTTTAAGATTTTGCTATGTCAGCTACTGGATTAGAAAAGGAGTCATTCCCAGCACATGCCCACAGGAGCATCTCAGATGCAAAATGCATTAATCACTCCTCATGCAAGCTGAGTAAACTGGACTCTGCAACATGAGCAGAAAGCTAGCAGCATTTTCCTGATCAAGCACCACTGTCCCCAGCCCCAGCACTTGCCTAACTTTTAAAAGAACTAAGTTATAGAGACAGAGTGACTAAAGAAGGTCTTGACAAACCTCCCCTCTTCCTTTCAGGAGAGGATCACTAAGTGAAGTTGCCAGTCCCTGCAGAAAGAGAAAGGAAGAAGGGATTTTTCCAGCTTTCATCCTTCCTGCGATAAATCTCAGTTCCCATAAATTGAAGCCACTGAGATGATCTTTCCTCTAGTGCCAGGATCCCCAGATGGGTAAGTTAAGGTAGTCAAGCCAGTTTTGTCAGAATTGTCCCAGTTCAAATCACAGTCTTTCTTTAATTTGGTCAGGTACAAATCATACCTTATGGCCTGTATGAGATCTTACCTGAAGAAGTAAGAAATACATCCTTTGCCCCACAAGGCATCATTACAGTAATCCCATGGGGTGTCCTCTGTCTGTGAAGCATGTGGGCTGCTGTGAGCAACTATTAGCACCCTTCTGGCCTGTCTGCTGAGCCCATTAGTATTACCTAAGAGTTTTCATTCAGCCAACACTATTGACTTTCAGTGGCCAGTGAGTGCCTCTCATCTAACTCCTGTTCAGCAGAATGGGATGATCTCTGCTTAGCCAGCATCTCCCATCAGACACTGCAGTTAGGAATACACCTAGGGACAGCCTATCCCATCAAAAACCACCCCAGGCCACAGTTTTTCCTAGGTAACCATGGGCTAACATGCCAACCTGCTCCCCCTGTCCAGATGCCTGTCCAGCCCTCTCCTCTCTTCTTCACCAGCGTGGCCAGGGAGATGTCAGCTGAGTGGGCAGAGGCTGGGCAATGCAGGACAGTCACACCCTCTGCTTTGCCTGCTTTGGCATGATGACGTTATTTTCTGGGGCAGCAGGAAGATCTAGGGAGCACCCGTGGTTCGTGAGGGATGCAATCTCCAGTTTTTTCTGCTGCTTTGGGTGTATGTCTGTGTGGTAATCTGCAGTGTGGGGATTACCAAACTGACTCAGGTCGTGGGAAGCCTTATCCCATGACACTTAAAGGTCCCCACTGAGTCTGTGATAGACACGTTTAGGTCACAGGAGAACCTCTTTCTTCACCAACCAGCAAACCAGTTTTTCTCCTAAGGAAGGACTCTTCCCATTTATCCCAACCTTCTGCCAAGTGATGAATGGACTCCTGCTTACTTTATCCTGACAGTCATCCCCTTTGTCGTGTGCACTGGCTAACACCTCTGAAATTCTGGCACTCAGCAGTTTGGATGCTTTGGATTGTTTTTTTCAATGAGATAACACAGCCTGGCTATGATCTCCTATGGCTGCAAACCTCCAGCCTCATAGGTGCCCTCCCACTGTGGGATCTTCCTGCCTTGCTGTGCAGAGCAAAGAAGGGAGGTCACCCTTTGGAAACTGCCTTCTGTTCTTCCTTCTCATACTGCATACAGCAAAATTATTGTCCTTCCACTATGGTCAGGATGTCCTGTGGCTGCAGGGCAGGAAAGATTTGCCTCTTAGCCATGAAACCAGATTTACTTGGGTTGTAGATTATTCTCCACCTAGTGAAAACAGCCAGGAAATTTGTTTTGGACTATGGAGTTCAGCTTCTCTATTACAAAATTTTCAGCCACTCATCTTGACTGGGATTTGAGAGGTAGGAGAGAGGGGAGAGACCATCAACTGAATGGAATCACTGAAGTACTCCTGACATAAAACATGAGAAAAAATCCATATGAAAGCCAAGTAAAAGGCAGGCACAAAGATATGTTATACTGTGCTCTGGTTATCAATGTGGTCTTGTGCCAGCAGGATAGGAAGACTAGAAAAAAGGGACAGGCAGGTATGAAATTGGATTGGCAACCATCAACAACATAACCAAAATGGACACTTAATAATATATAGAAGAGCTGACTCAGATTTTGATGCTGTCTTTTAATTTAGGATCGATGCCTGTGTAGATTACATGGCACATTTGCAGGAGGAGTTCTCATAGAATGTAGATGTTAATAGAGCAGGATAATTACTTCTATTTTGTGCCAAGCCAAAAGCCACATTATGGAAAGGTTTTAAATGCAAGCTTAACAAAATTATTCAAATGCAGAAATGAGAACAGGAAGGTTGATTGGTGTGTAAAGGATGATTCACATCTAACTCAGACTGCTTCCTTTTTTATGTGAGTTGCCTTAAATTTAACAAAGAAAATCCTCTAACAGTAGTTTTCAACTTGGGCAGGTGAAAGCTTCAGCTATTGAAAAGCCATTGGTCTCCTGCACAGAAAGAATATGTAAATAGTCCTCACTGGGAATTTTGGAGGGCAAGATCTGCTGACACTTAGCCACGTCCCTCTTTGGTGTTTCCTTGGTCTCCCTGCAGAAGATGGGGCTGCTGAAAGCAAGCTTTTTTCTGGGCTCTTTCCCTGTGCCACAGGGCTGGTGCATTGCCCTGAGGTGCTCAGGATGTGAGGGGGAAGCAGGGTGCCTATGAAGCCTTTTAACTCTTCACAAGAATAAACATTTCTGTTTAACTTCCAGAAACCCTCTTCCCTCAGGGGAAACTGCTGCTTGTTTCTCTTTTTCCAGTGGATGTGAGAGCAGGCCTGTTATTACTGGCACTCCCTTCCCATGGATGCATTTTTCTTGGTTTAAGAGACTCTGAATTTTTAAAAGGAAAACATGAGACTTTTTTGTTAAAGTATTTTATGTGAGCAGAGGAGTTTTCTGCATACATTTTATATCATCAGGGCCTTGAACATGAGGGGACTTCTTTCCCCAGTACTTGATATACAACTCTGCTCTTTCTTCAGCCATGAAATAACCACATCAATGAGAAAATAAAAGTCAATTCCTACCTATAAAACTAATAGTAAATTTGCAAAACCAGAGTGCAAGGCAGAGCTAAATAGCTGCTCTTCCCCTGTTTTTATGAGAGATGAGTCTTGCACATAAAATCCACATCCCATTTGTAAGTAGGAAGGAGAGCTGCAAGGCACAGACATCCAGAAGATTTTGGGTTGTCAGGTGCTTCTGTGATGTTTCCAAGCATGGCCCATAGCCTACCAAGATCATCCTTACTCAGCAGCCCAAGACCCAGCTGCTGAAACCATTTGAGAGTCTCACCTTCTGGAGAGATTCTGCCTTCTTCTGGGGTGCAGAGCCATGGCTGACACAGGCAGTTGCTGAGTCAGCAAAAGGATTGAGATTTGTGCCTCCAACACCTGTGCCATAGGCCATGCTGTGAGCTATGAAGGAGCAGAAAATATTTTCTCATCTTGATGGTTTGCTGCCTAGAGTCTTGCTCTGTCAAATAGTGCCAAGACCTACCCTTCCACTTCTGCTATTCCCTCAAGGACCTGATTTTATTTTCCTTTTCTTCTATTAAAAAAAAAATTGTCCTAAAAACAGTCTTACTGAAGTAGATCCAACTAAAGCCCAAGAGCCCAAGCTCTGAAACATCCAAATTTCCCCCCATCTTTGAGGGCATTCAGGTCCTCCCTGTGCTAAGGGCTGGGGCTCTGAGTCCATCTCATGTGGTAGAGCTCAGAGAGGTAATCAGACCAGCTTTTGTTTCACGTGCCTCTGTGGCTTTGTTGTGACACAGATGTACCTCCCATGTATCAATCCCATTGGGAATGCAGAGGTCTTCCAAACTCTTTTGGGAAATCACACATCCACTTGGCTTCCTTGCCCAGTTTCCCAGTCTAAGCCCCGAGAGCAAGCGTTCCCTGGGACTTTTCCTTAAGGGACTCTGTGGCATGAGGCAAGAAGGGGTTTTGAGAAAGAAAACTTTACGAGCTACATATGTGTGAGCTTGATCTGTCCTCTTTCCCCTTTCTAAAATCAGGGTGGTACTTTAACCTTGGCATTGGCTGGCTAGGGTACAGGCTTCCAGGCTGCTCTGGAGCACTGCAAGTTCTCATCTAGAGCTCTTGTCCTGCAGGTCACAATCTCCCAAGGAAAAACCTTGGCACAGAACACCCTGATCCCTGTGGGCCTGGTGGAAAGTTTGCACTAATTGAAAGAAAAATTGAAAGAACATAGCGAGGAGGGAGCAAAGGAACTTACTGAAGAGAACAAATCCTAACATGTACAGGTTACTAATTTTAAGTAGTAATTCTCACATTACTTAGTGCTCAGGGGCAAAATTCATGCTGCCCAAGATACTTTCCTAAGTTTGCAATGCATGGCATTTGCAACAGAGTAAATAGGTACATTTTAACACTTTTTATGTCCACAAAGATGTCTCTGTAACCCATACCATATCAGATATTCACAAGGCAGTAGCATGATATGGGAATACATTTGAGTGTTGTAAAGTAGATCCCAGAGGAGACCCATTCCTGCTGTCTCTCCCTGAGGGGTCCAGGCTGCCATTACAACCACATTGAGCAAGAAGCAGGAGATGTCCATTAACCCCTTAATTAAGTGCTGAGATGGCAGTCACAAGTCAGGGTGTTTCCAGAAGAGCCAGATGAACAACTGCAAAGAGCAGGAATCCCATTTGAACCCCACAGGGCTGTGGACAGTACCTGTGGTAACAGCACTGAGTTTAGATGCAGCTTTCCACTTCTGGAACTTAAAGAAGCTGATGGTGATTAACCAGCTAAATTTGCAATCAGGAGGCAGAAATTTCTGTTTTGAAGCATGGAGGAGGCAACTTGAGTGCCCCAACATCAAGAAGCTGTCAGCACAGGACAAGAAGACAGGCTTAAGGTCACCTTTGCCACAAGATCACTCTGGTTTTATCACAATTCCTTTTCTTTGTTTCCCAGTTACAAGCAAAATGTGATTATAAATTCTGCTGCTGTCTGTCCTGCCAGAGCTGTGTGCTGCAGGAGCCACAGTGGGGTTTATCCTAACTGATTTCTTTGCCAATGCTCACACTCAGAGATGTCAATAGATGGTGATTGTGTATGAAGCTGTTGTTTTCAGCATCTTCTCCATTGCTCCCACCAGCACACCAGGGGGACAAATGACATTGCCAACCTCCTCAAAGAGTTTGGTAGAAGAACACAAAGTCACTGAGCTGCTCTGCCCAGTCATGGCCACAGGAGTAGCTAAGGTTGTTCTCTCTTACAAGGACTAAAGGGTCCTGAGGCAGAGGTGTTCCTTGGCCCAATGGGTTGCTTTGGCAGGTGAATGGTACTTGGGTTGGTCACCTGCACACTATGCTGCAGCAGCTGCACACCTCAGCTGAGCAATCTATACCCAGATCTCAGCCATCCACTGTTGATCATAGCCAACACAGCATCCCATAAGAGGAAACTCTGGGGGAAAAAAAAAAAAATGATGTACAGAAGAACAGTAGAAATATAGAAACGTTATCTAGAATTGGACTTTCAACGTCCCTGGCTCATCACAATCCAAGTTCTCTTGAAGTCCTCACCAACAACCTCTCTCAGCATTAGCAGAAGCTAAATGTGTGGGAAAGAAAAAAACCAAATATCTCAAAAATCAAATTGCCATGCAAACTAGAAGGCAAAGAATATATTGCATGAGATAAATCTCCTTGTATAGAACTGCCAATGTGCAAAAGTAAAACCAATTCATTTTCTAACAAACATCAGTGCAAACTTCAAGCAACACTGAGCTTTCACCTTTGGTTCTTTTCTTCTCCCTTTATTCTTTCTTCCCCATTTTCCCATCTAAATTTCATTTTGGTAAATATTTCTCTCTGTTGCTCAGATAACCGTGTCTGATTGCAGAGACTTGAAGCATAACCGATGATGAAAGACGACCTGAGGGATATCAGAGTGCACACACCACAGGGGCGTGGACATAAATCCCTGAAATATGCTGGCAGTATGACCAGAGTCGTTCTACCTGTAGGTTAAGTCAAGATAAGAACTTGCCTGATGGTTGCACACACTGGATTAGGCAAAGCCAATCCTTCATGCTTGTTAAAAATCCACCAGGACTGTTGGCTTGAGATGGAGCTGACCCTGCAGGTTGGGGAAAGAAGGGAGGTCTGAGCCTCACATGTCTTTTGACACAAAATTTGATGGTGACTATTCCAATGGTGCACTCCCAGCTGGGAGAGTGGGAGCAGAGGGTTAGCTCTGCCAGACAGGACCAGTGGTTTTGCCCCAGGTGGGCTTTTCAGGTCCTCCTGCACCTTGCTCAGGGGCGCTTCTGCCTCTTCACAGCAGGCTTCAGTGTCACCTGCAACACAAAGTTGCTGCTGGGCACTGGTGGCAGTGGGGGTGGTGGCTGCCACTGGCAGCAGCCAGCCATCTGGGGGATTACATAAAGCCAGTGGAACACAGTGAGGCATGAGGTGAGTTGATGACTAATGGCCTCACACTGGCCTACTTAGAGCCAGGGCAGCTTTGCTACCTGCTTCTCTGGTGGGTCCCCACAGCACCGATGGGTAGGGGAGAAGGACAACCTCTTCCTGGAGTGCAGGGCAGGGGTAAAAGCCTCACCTTACTAAAAGATGCTGAGCAGTGTTTGCCCATTCATATGTGAGGAAGGCTTAGATTTCACAGGAAAGAGATAATCAGAAAATACTGCTGCAGCATGCGATCCAGCACTTCTTGCACTTCTTCCTCAGCAGCACCTTCATACAGAACGTTCTTAAAAATTAGTTACAAATACCAAACAAAAAGGCACGGCCATGCTATGCTGTTCATGGGTTTGCAGGATTTTATGAGTGTTGACTGATGATAGATATCCTCTTTGAAAAGTCAGGGCTGCTTGTGTCACCTGGAGAGTGCAAAGACCTCTGCAAACAGCACAGCAAGCAGAAGAGGTCAAATCAAAACTATCTCCCACATTATTAATTCTGCCTTAATCTGCATTATTAATTCTGCAGATTGTGTATAGTGGAAATAAAAATTCATCTTAAAGTAGCCAAATGCTCTATTATAAAGAGCTAATTAAAAAACCCTCCCAAACTATTAACAGCAATCGAAAGTGCTCTTGACAATGAAAGCTGGCATGTTTTTTACCCCAGACCTCTGACTCTCAGATACTGGCAGTACTGGAGCAGTGGTAGGTGTGTGCACCCACTTTCCCATTGCATGGCTCCTCCAGCCCAGGCAGGGTCTGTCCTGCCCAAACACAGCTGGACTGTGCATATCTCTCTGTGGATATCTTGTGAGTTTGAGAGGCTCAGGTGTCAAAGAGAACTCCCAGTGGAAAGTTATGGCCATAGACATGTTATTTTTAACAGTTGAAAGCTATTTCATGTTTAACCCCTCAATTCACCTCTCCTGTCGGGTCTATACCTCTGGCACTAATGCAGCTATTTGTTCAAGTGTTTAAGCTTTCCTTGCTATCAGTCAGCTCAGGAGCTGTAAACACATTTTGGATCCATAATATCTTGCTCTGCATCGGGTGTTAAGATGTCATGGGACAACTGCTGGGTCTTTTCAGACTTTTGGTTCCATTTTTATGCAGAAATTCTTTATGGTGAGGCCATTGATTGGCCTGTGCAGCAGGGCAGCAGCAGGCATCTGCTGCCAGCAGTGACACAGTGGAGTGCAGGGCTCATACTCCAGAGAAAAGGGAAGGGAGTGCTGCTCTAAATGGGGCCACATTTGTGCCACAGCAGCGGGTATGCACAGGGAGGGAAGATTTTTTCCTTACAAACGTGGGGCCAGGGCCTTGGCCATAGCTTGCAGCTGGCAGGGAACATGCAGCTCCTGGCTCAGGAAGAGAGCAGGGAATGGAGGATGACTCACAGCCCAGCCCAGTCCTCCCTCCCCGCCAGCGACAAGTGCTGGGCAGCAGATTTCAGGGAGGAAGAGAAGGACAAAGCCACTCATCATCCACTCCTGTGTTCTCCACTGATTCACTCTTTGCTCATCTAGACGGCTGAAAATAACAGCATGCAAAAGGAAGGGCAAGAGGTGCAAGCAGCCCAGGTGGGAGGTCTGAGAGTGCCGGAGTTTGGCTGGGGTCATCACTGAGCATGGTGTGGGCTGCTCTGGCATGGCAGCAAATCAGTCTGAGGACTGGCAAAAGGCACACATTACCTTCACTCCTCTTAAAACAGAAGTGAGCATTGATGTGGTGTGATTTAATGGAGGCTGAAGATGTTTGCATGAATTAACTGGAGAGTGGGGTCCTGGTCTGGACATGACACTTGCAGACCTGGACAAAGTGAGAAGCATTCAAGGAGCACAAGAATCAAGAGAGTTATACACCAAGGGATTCACAATTAAAAACATGGCTCATTTAGTCCAAGGAAAGAATATTAGGAACAGAGATGGAAACAATTCTCTAACACGTAAAGCCTTCTTGAGGAGATGATTGTTTTATATTATCTGTGTAGACAGAGATATGAAGAAATCGATTTTCCTTCTGCAACAAAGAGTGCTTTGACAACCTACTAGGGAACATTTCCAAGATGTACAAGGTGTGGAGTGTGG
The DNA here is from genome assembly GCF_029582105.1 of Oenanthe melanoleuca. Taxonomy (NCBI): domain Eukaryota; kingdom Metazoa; phylum Chordata; class Aves; order Passeriformes; family Muscicapidae; genus Oenanthe; species Oenanthe melanoleuca. Next base: position 43,011,537 of record NC_079333.1, read on the forward strand.
GGAGAGGCTGGAGAATCCCTTTCCAGAAAGATTTTTCAGGAGTGCTTAGACAAACCTCACTGTGATACTTCCCTGCACTGAGTGCCTGTGCCAGGGGTCCGGCATGGCTCCCTGGCAGCAGGGTGTCTCAGTGCAGAGAGGGAACCCAGCAATCCTGCCAGGTCTCCTCCTGGTTTACATTTTGTTGGCTCAAACATGGCAGTAAGTATTCTTGGCAAGAGTTGGGACTTGGCTTGAACAAGCATTTGATAAGATCCAAAGAGCTAAACACAGATTACTGCTCTATAAGAAAGTGTTGAACAGCAAATATGCCCCACTTTCTATGATCTAAACCATATTAATTCTCCAAGCACAATTCATAACACATCTGGAGCCAACTATTTCCATCTACTTATAGACAGTGCTAAGTGAGCTACTGTTTTAATTTTGCTGAGCCAGACAGAGATAATACCCCCAGGAAACAGTTTAAGTCTGTAAAAAGTAAAAATGACAGTGTAAGGTTGCTAAGTGATAACGATTTGCAAAACATAAATACTTACGCAAAGGAAGTGATTAATTCAGGACATTATTTATATATCACTACTGTAATCTTTTCAGCTGCAACCCATTATGTACCCTTTATCTCACAGCATACTCACTTTGTTTTACAACCAATCCTTTTAATCTGCCCGATTTTTTCAAATTTACATCTTTAATTTACCCGGCCTTTTGCCTGCTGTAGCCATCCACTCTCCGTGGAATGACACCCATGGACCCATTACACAGAGGATCGGACATTTGCACTTGGACACCAAAGAGTTTCAAAGAATGGTTCCAGTACCAGTGTGTTGCATTTTAGGCCATAGGAGAGCGGCGAAAAGGATAATGCAGCATAGTTCCTCGTGCAATGGAGAAGCAAAGAGAGAGAGAGAGAGCTTTATTTAAAGAAACATTACTTTTTATATAGGGTAGTACGTGAAAAACAAAATAGAAAGGACTCATTGGTCCAAGAAGGCAACACCTCTTTGAAAACATGCTTTCTGCAAAACATCACAAGACACTCACACAGCTCTCACGCACCCTGCAGGTGTATAATCATTGTTATAATTTCTTGTCCTTGAGCAGCTTGAAAAAGGGCTTCAAGGCTGCTTTTTCCCTGTCCCACCAGTATCCAATGACACCAGTATACCGTCCAACATGGGTGGCTGAGCAAATCTCCATTTGTCATCATTCATGGAGGAGTTAGATGATGAGATGAGAGATGGTGCAGATTCCATCTCCTGCAAACATAGCACCTATCTGTTATTTATTAATTCCTGCATGACAACATTCTGCCCTTTTGCCTTAGATGAAGACATTGGAGATGAGAGGCTGTAAATCTAAGGTGGAAGGACTGATGCTTGCAGGACAATGAAGAGTGTTGTCACTAATTTAAATATGTCTACTATTTATACTGTCTTAAATTCAGTGACCAAGGAACAGCATGCCGATCTTCCATGGGAATCTCTCTCCCAGCCCTTAAATGCCAAATTGCTGCTCATGGAAATGAGAAACACAGGAGCTCCCGAGCTCCTTGGTTCCTTTAGTACTTACCTCAGACAAGGCCTGAAAGTTTGCTAATTTTTGAAAAACTGCGATCTTGTCAAAACCTTCATTTTGTTTTATGACAGTGTTGTCATTTTAGTGTCTGTATGATGTTGTTTACCCTGTAAAATGATGACTCCTGAAGCAGATGCATCTTGCAAAGAATGAGCATGGCCAGCCCATGGCATCCCCAGCTCCCTGCCCAAATGATGGGATTGACTGACTCCTCCTTGCTCACTGCTGCCTTTAAAGTGACATGAATCCACTGACAGCAACCTTCACCAAGGCTGCTTCCAATACTGATTCCTATCATATCTCTAAGGAAGCATTGAGGTGACCTTCCATAAAATCAGGAAAGGGCAGTAAAACCCGCTAGTCGGTACCTATTTACACTCTCCTGGTTTTGCAGATTTTTTTCTGATGTTCCAGCAGCCTTTCCCCACTAGTTTCACATCCATGTCCTGTTTCCCTCTTCTGTTCTTTCATCTGTCACAGCCTCAGTGTTGACAGTGATTTGTCCTTCCCTGGTTATTTCAACACGCCTGTGTCTTGACTTTATTTCCTATTTCCTTCACAGCTTCCCGTTTCTAAAAGTTATAAGTGTCTGCTCATGTGATTTCTTCATTATTTGTGCAATGGGGATGTCCCAGTAGCCTTGGCTTGCTCATATCCTTCTGGAAATTATCATATTATGTATTGTTTGTGTAGCTTTACTATGTTTCCAAAATGCCCACCACCATTCTATCTTGGATTGCTTCCTTGAATATTTGTCTTGATGTTTACAGTAAGTTTGGGGTTGGATTTTTTTGTCATTTTGGTTTGGTTTTTTTCCTTCTTTGTACAATGACCTAAAATGCTCCCAAAAAAACCCCTTTGGAAACCACCTTCTAAGAGCTAGACTCTACTTATTGTGATCAAATGTCACCCCACCTTTATCTTCTTCTTGGTCTCTTTAGATAAACTGATTTGTGGCTGCATGAGCATTGGGTGTACGCTTATATTAAGCATTAGGCCATGTTGTATGTTTTAATTGTTTCTAATTTGCATGTTTATAGGGATCAAGGATCTCTGATTTGTACTTACTATATCTGCATCATCTCAAAGAGATGTGTATCAATCCTTTCCTCAAAGAACTCAAAGACCTCTGCAACTGCTCTAAATAACTTGTTCAGTTGCTTAACTTACATTTAGGAAGACTTTAAAAAAAATCTAAACTGTGGATCAAACTCTCCTGATACCTGTATTTGCAGCTAGAGCGAGCTTTGAAACAACCTTGTAAACCTTATAAAAACTTGAAAAATATTATTTAATCTATTTCATAAGCAGTGAGCCCAGGAGTGTAGGTAAGTATGTGAGGATGGGCTCCATGCCCACAAAAAGGAACAAAGCTCAAGACCAAGCAAACAGTTAAAACAACTGTCAGCCAAAATAATGGGAATCAGAAGGAAGAGATGTGGGAAGCTGTGCAGCAGGTGATAAATCTGCTTGGTCTTGGGCTGACAGGGGATTGGAGCCCAGTCAAGATTTTTTAATTTGCCATGCTCAGGGCTGAGAACATAGCTTGAGTAAGTGACCTCTGCCAAGATGCCACCCTAAGATCAGGCTCCTGTGTAGCTCTTGCAGCCATTCCCTCTGCCATCTCCAATCCTCTTCCCTGGGGAGGGTGCATGACCCAGAGCACTGCCAGCCTCCACCAGGGAAAAATGGGAACACAAAAGATGGAGTTGAGCACTAAGGAGGCAACTGGAAAATGAGGGAGACTGTAAGGGACCTCCAAACAGCATGGATTAATAAAATTAGAAATATAGGGTAGTAGGGCAGGAACTGTATAAAGGTACAAATGAGAGGGGGAAAAAAAAAAAAAAAAAAAAAAAAAAAAAAAGGGGGCTGCTAGGAGAAGGCACAAAGCACAAAGCAAAAAGAACCTGAGTGGGCCAAGACCATTGCCTGTCTTCTTGGGCAGTGGAGGGAGATGCTGACACAGATCTCAGGATCCCCAGTGCAGCCTCTCTCAGTCTGGGCTGTGCTTAGAGTATTGTTCAGCCCTGTGTTATCTGTTGTGCTGTATATGAGATTATTGCCAGAGGTGAAAATATACTGTCATAAAATTCTCCCCTAATAAATTTCCCTTCATTAAGTCAGCTTGCACTATAGTTTCTCCACCAGTTATTGTGGCTTTCCCAGGTATGTAAACTGGGGATTTTAGCCAAGGGTGGAATTGCGTGAATTGTAGCTGGTTCCATTCCAAACCTTCACAAAAGTAGAAGCATATTTTAGGTATTTCATAATTTCCTCACAAAATGAATAAAAAAAAAGAGGAAGAACTGTTGCAGATTTGCCATAAGAGCTTTCTCCAGGTAAAATTGTTGGATATACCACTAAAAAACACGTAAAAATAATAGTTAAATTAACAAAAATAGTAAGGTCTCCTTGAGAAAACCATGACTGGAAGGACAATATTTGCCAAACAGGCCTGAAAACAATTTAAAATGTATCCCATTGCTGAAGAATAGAAAGAAAGAATATGAAGTGAGAGCTGGAGGGAATGAGGGCTCAGAAAAGATACATCAATGACCACATCCAACATACATCACCTGGATGGGGTCTCTGCTTCTCAGAGAGGATGCAAGAAGTTGAAAAGGCAACAGGCAGGAGCCAGGTGTTGAAAGAGCTGCCCTATGAGGCTAAAAAAGGATTATAATGTCCCATATTACAGGGACTGTGCTGGCCACAAGGGTCCTGCTTCTACTGCCCTGTGCCTTCCAGATTCAAACATAAAATCCCTGTGGTCCAAAAAAGCCTTCTGCCAATAGCTTTGTTTTAAGGCTCACAGAGCAGTTGATCACCAATGATCTCAGCAAGCACCAAGCTGACAGATAAATACTGAGTCAGATGTGAAACAGGGAGCAGCTTCATCTCAGAACCTATCATGAGATTAAATTGGAGAAGTCAAACATTGCTGTCAACAGAGAGGATTAGGAAAAGGCTGTGTTTGGCACTCCTGCACCTGCAGCATGCAGCACTGTCCTGGGAGGAATGTGAGTCAGAGGAGTTTCTATCAATGGGCATCTGGGCTGTGCCTGTGGAACTGCAATGGGAATGGCCAAACACACCCTTGAGACGCCAGCCATGATGAAACATGGTCCAGATGGCCAGACCCAGAGTTTGGATCCAATCTACTGAGTGAAAATAATCAGTATTCTCCACAAAGAGTCTGCTTGTAGAGGCTGGAGTGGGAGGTTGGTACAACATCTGGTTGTACCAACAGTTAACCAGCAGTTAATCCCCAGTGTGTAGCTTTGAAATTAAAGATGATCATCTCATCAGCTGAGAAGCATCAGTAATAAAGGGTCACCAGAAGAAACTAATGTGGAAAGAGAGGTGGATGGTAAATGCACAATTCAAAGGAAAGCTAAGAAAACAGGAAAAAGAAAAATACAATGAAGTATAGAATATACCCACATGGCTACATGAGCTTGGAAATCATGCAAAGAATCATAAATTAAAAAAAAAAAAAAAAAAAAAAAAAAAAAAAAAAAAAAAGGCTAGTAAGTAAGAGAGAAACTTCTTGAGGAAATGCACACTAAAAGGATAAGAAGCAACCAGAATAACACAGTTCCAGTGCCACTATTGAAAAAAAAGCTCACTGGGTGTTGCCAAAAGCAAGAGACAGCTATGGTGTTAATGCTAAACAAACCACTCTTCCCATGGTAGCTTGGTTTTGTTTAGTTCTGGTCTTTGTGCTTTCCTGCTATAAACAGAGTGATCATGTGTTGTTCTAGAAGTGTCTCAACATTGCTTTAATTAAGCAGCTTACAAATTATCTATTTTTAAAATTATTTATAAATCATAAGCATGGTCATGTTAAAGTCCTCCTTGTAGGCTCTAACGTCCATCTACCTTTTAACACAAATTTCAGAATCTTTGACATGGCCATCGGAGGGAAGGTCCTGCAACTGTACATTTGACAAAAGAGCCCCCGTGCTGCTGACAGATGAATATTTACCTCATGGGAAATTCTCCAGCTTTCCTCAGACTATTGAAGTAATGCCATCAGGTAGATTGCAGCTGACAGTAACCCACATCACTGAAAAAGCTGCAGCAGGGATTACAGAAAAGAGCTTGGATCAGCACAGCACTATGGCAGATGGATATCAGCTATCACAGGTAAACTATTTTGGAAGTAAAACATTTATTTTATAGGTGTATAGTCCAAGTTTGTTAGCCTGGAAAATGGGTAAATGAGGATGGGCTGTTAACATCCATTTCCAGCTCTGCAACAGGCTGTGGCTGGCTTCCCAGGAGCTGGGCAGACTGGCCTATACAGGCAGTACAGCCAAAAGCCCTTTGCTACAGAAACAGGGCAGCAAGCCATGCTGGAGGCCAGCACAGACTGACCTGGCCTAAGAACCCCAGGAGTGTGGGCAAGGCTGCCCACATGGCTGGTTACTGACCTGCACCAGCACAGCTAGCAGCGTGTTGGAGCAAAGTCTTTTTGGTGACAGACAGGAAACTCACCCACAGCTCACAGGAGAGGCAGCTGGAAATCACACTTTGTTTTGCTCCTCACAGGCATGGGGACAGGACTGCCAACAGGGTGGACATGGCAGTAACTACCCAAGGCTACAGTCAGTGGCCACTGTCTGCACAGTTGTTCACAGCACATTTTATGGCAGCACACTCCAGAGGAGTCTGGACTGTAGTTTTTAAGAAGAGATCTGAAACCAAAAGCTATATTCAGATGCACTAAGTACTGTTTACAAAATACAACAAACATGCACCTACCTCCTTCTACTGATGATTAAATATGTTTGCATTATTCCCTACCTACTGGTTTTCCCTTTTTACAAACTATTAGGGTACTAAGATCAGATTATCTGCATCTTCATAAGAAAAATTGTATTCTCTCTTTTCCTTTCCAGTTGTATCCTTATTTTTAATAGCTTTTGTTTTGTAAACAACACACTGGAGTAGTATGAGATGTCTCAGCAATTGAAGCTACATTCAGACTTCTGTAATCACCATTTACTATGCACTGATAGAGATATTGATAGAGGGGAGATGATGTTTGTAGTTAACTTTTCTTTCTAAAGAAGGAAAATCAAAAGCAAATGGAAACATTTCTGGTTTGTAGAAGTACAAAATGTGACTGCGTGCTTCTCTATAAACTTCAGTACAACATGGACAACAGGCACTGCTCATTCCATGAAATCACTTGGCTATTTAATTTGCTGTCTTCAGTAGCCCGTGTGTTTAAAATGGCACAATTACATCTTTCCATTAATGGCACAATTACATGTTTCCATTACTGCATGGCTTTAAAATGGCATTGCTGAGTAATATCAGAAAATCTGGTTTTGTGATTGCAAGGTGCTCTGGAATGTGGAAAACTATACGCTTCTGTGACTGCTGCCTTTGTGTAATGCTGGCAATTCCAGAAATATGTTTTTAACTGCACACAAATACTTTCTATATTACTACTAAGGACTTAGTATGCAGATTTCACCCATGAAATAGGGCTTATTAAAAAAAAACAAGTTCCACATCAACATAGCTTGCAGTAAAGTTGACTCATAAACAACAACCTCATTTTTTTCAGTAATATCAGAGTCACAGGGAGGATTTTGCAGCCTCATCACTTTCTCCTTGGGCTGCCAACAAATGCCTCCATTGTATTCCTTAGGAACATTACCTGTTTAAGCAGACCAAGAACAAGTAACTGGTGAAACTTAGGTACCATTATGATATTGGAAAAATGAGTGCAAGACCTGATGTTAAAGTTTAAACACATAATGAATGAAAATAAGGGTTTTCATAGTGTTTTAAATTACAGAGCCTTTTTAATGTTTTCTATTGGAAAACACCTCCATTGTGATGACACAGAGGTGTTGGACCCTTGTGGAGGCCTTGGGCAGTCTGTTAAAACTGCAACGGTGTCATAATCTAGGCTTAAGCTAAACAGATCAAACGTCCAGTTTAGGGCAAATTTACAGCTCTTATTGTATAGAGTCTTCTAGAAAAAGTTCAGCATAAAGCTTTCCTGTATCCACATAAAACTATGGAATTAACTTTTCCATGTTAGGCTATATTCTACCCACAGATAAAAGGAAACAAGTTTCCGGATGATTCTGCATCTTACACATCTCTGCTTCTTGTGAAAACAGATGTGAAATCCAAGTAGCTGGAAGGAGTCTACCAAGCTGCATGTTAAAATCTCCATTTCACACGCATATTCAAGAAGAAATCTCATATACACTGAGTATTGTTTTATTCCAAGCATCTCTCCATTTAAATGTGTGGTGAAGAGCAATCCATCCTCTCAACCCCATGGAGCATTTCTTTGAATATATTAAGGAAATAAGTTATACTGCTCCATAGAAAACAAGAACACTGCTTGTTTCTTATGACCTCCCATTTATAAGAGAAGCAAGAGGTTTGTGTAGCCTTTCTAGAGAAGAAGGTTCTACCCAGAAAATGAACAGATACCAGTCCATGGTAACTTCTCTAAGTATGTGCTCTGAGCTCTAAGCTGCAACCCTGCTTAGCTCTGAATAACATGCTGAAGGGAGGAACTCCTTTCTCTTTCTGAAATCACAGAAAAGAACAGAATGAAATCTTTGGCTGTTGGCTTGGTACATACAAAGCCTTACCAAATCAAATGTGAGTTTTCCCCTGGCATCAGTTTTTGTCTTTCCATTCTGTAAGAGTGCATGCACACACTCACATTGAAGCTTGAAGGAACAAAGCAGAAGAGCAGGCAGCTAGAGCAAACATATTCATTTACACTTGTTTGCTCTAACTAGGTCCAAATGAATTTGTGAAAAACTCCCTTTGGGCCTGGTAGGCTGCTGAAAGCAGAAGTCCATTTGGTTTTCCTCCTGATACTTCCAGTAATTGTTAGGTTCACATCTGCTCGACTCCTCTTCTCATGGAGAGCTCCAGTCTTCCTTATCTCCATCCCTGCAAGGGTATCACAGTTACAGGTTCTCAAACACCTTTTTGTAACTCCATATTATGGCAATGCAATCCTGACATAGAACTGGCAGCAGATCTCATCTTTTAAGAAACTGAGACTGACAATAATATCGCTTTGTCTCAAAAGGATTTTTTCTGTTTTTATACAAGCACCACAAGCACTTCTGCTTCCCTAATGAAGCAGAGTTCACTCTTTGCCTAAAAGATGGTATAGATAGGATAACACAGTTTAATACCATTCCAATTACATAATAGTGCAATCAGAAAAATGCTCACATTTTAACTTTCAGACTTATCATGACTTAACAGAATAATAGGGAAACAACTACAGAATAAGGAAAGTAAATTAATAAAGCTGCTTTGCAAGCTGCAAACTACTCCAATATACTCAGAGAGATTTAGGAAACAAAAGTATTGGAGATTTCCCTCAGTGAAGCAATTGAGTATTTCCCTGCATCTGTCTTTTCTTCCTATCACATATCACAGATGGTTTTGTTTCTAATGGCATTAAATCAAAGGCTTTGGTATGAACATACTGGACACTGCTTCAAATAAGCAGCTGTACCTTACAGTAAAATACATGCAGTAAGGAAAACAAATATCAAATTGGTGAAAAAGAGAAAAACACAGTGCAATAAAGTTTTCCTTAGAAAATTCTATAGGTGTAACATGAATAAAAAAATAAAGGCTTTTAAAATATGTAATTGCATAAAAAAGAAACCACAAGAAAAATTATTCCAAAACATCTCAGAGTTTACCATAAAATAGTTACTTGAACATTTAACTACTGCTCATTCTGTTGATGACCTAACAAAATAAATATTTGACTGTGTCTGGAGCAACATTTCTGATGCAAAATTATCCAGAATCAAATAAAACTCAAAATCAGAAAATGCAAACCAGGAGGAAGCTTAGCTGGTCTCTGCTGTAATCTCCTGCTCACAGCAAGTCTGAGGTCAGACCAGGCTGCTTAGGCCTTCATCCAGTCAGGATTTGAAAACCTCCAGGTTGGGAGACTACACCACCTCTGTGGACAAGCTGCCTCTGTCTGACTAATCCTCATGGTGCAAAAAATGTCTCCTGGTAGCTAGAACTCCTATGCAAATGTCAGCTAAAATACAGTTTTTGTCAAGAATCTTCCCCTCCTCAACTTACAGCTGTAAACCTGTGTGGGAGCTGATGCTCCAAGGTGAGATCTGCTGTAACTGTGTGGAGCAGCTGCTCACTGTACAGAAGTCCTCTGTCTCTAAAGCATCAATCACACTGGAGCACACAAGTTAATAACTTCCTCATTAAAATATTTTATTAACAAGCAAATAATAAAGACAGCAGCAAATATTTCATGACATGATCAAGTTTTAAAAAATCTCAGGGTAAACAGAAGTACCGCAAGCTAATTAGTTATGACAATATCATATGCCCACAAAAAAAACTTGTCAAATCTTGAAAGTAATCAGAACCTTCTTCAGCCTTGTCTGAAATGCAAAACCTACACAAAATAAAGAAATCAACCTCATAATTAATTTACTAGTGATTAGTAAGGCCTCAGGAGTGAGGACTGACCTCTCAGATATTTAAATGCAGATTGGACCAGTCACTGTGGCAATAAAAAACAAAAGAAACATGAAAATTTTAAGTCTTGGGATAAAGTAATAATTTGAGTGTACAAATTTCCTGTTCACTCCACTGATTATAAAGAAGCACATGCCAACTTCTGCACTATGCCTCCCATCCTATGTTTTACATCCAGAGATGTGTTCTTGGCCCACCACTTGTGTCAAGCAATACAAATTATCTTACATCTCTTTTACTGTGACCTTAGTACAAATAAGTGGGTTTGGTATATCCATGCAGACATTTCTGCTAAGCTCAAAATGGTAACTAGTAAAGTTACAGCTTTACTAAACAACAGCTTGTGTACTGCATCCTCTATAAAAAACACATGAGAATTAGCAGAATGACAGCTTAAAACTTCTGCATCTGTACTGTGAAGCTACATGACCAGCTAGCACAAATTCAGAACTGCATAACTCAAGCAGGGTGGGTGCAATGCACAGTTCAAGTTATTCCTACTATCTGCATTAACAGTAATGTCCCAAGATTCCAGCTAAGATCAACTATATTACAGAGTACAGATGTTCATAATAACACTTTGCAGTGGACCAAAACATGCCACTGCAGCACCTGAGGTTAATCCTACTTCCAGATGTGTCCTGTGTTTTTCCTGTGGAGGTGGTGTATCCCCTGAGGGAAGGACAGCAGTAATGCTACACCTAAGTCACTGCATCTTTCCTTCTGTAGGGGACCAAAAGAGCAAATCTCAGAATCATCAAATGGCTTGGGTTGGAAGGGACCTTAAAGATATCTAGTTCTTACTTAGGTATCTGGGTTCCTTCAGCTACAGCTGTTACATTCACTACAGCTGAGTCCTAAAGAAGCAGATCTGGCTTCAACCAGTCTATAAAACAGACGTGGCAGCAGAGAGGTGAACTGGTTTCCCAAGATCATTCATAAGGTCGTGGAGAAAGCCCAAACAGATGCACTATACCATACTGTTTCCCAAACCAGCTACTAACTACAGATCTCTTATTTCTCACAGACAAGTCATAAAATCGGGCACATACGCAGCGATGCCAAGAGCCAGCATCAAACATCAGTGAGCAAAGCCATGGGCTCTCAAGTGCATGGTCTTGAAGACCAAGTAGGTCTCTGGTAAGTCATACAGAACCAAGGGGAGGGGATGAAGGGGGAATTCTGTTCTATTTACTCACTTTTAGATCACTGTACAGGTACAGAAGTGCCGACGGGAGGAAAAGGAGGAGCAGTTCTTTTCCCTACATTGTGAAACAGTAACAGGTATGAACTGAAGTGACCCTTAACTGCTGCTGAGGTCTCAGTTCACTATCGTGTGAATCCACACTTTGCTCAATACAACCTTCTCCTATTTGCAGTCACTGCTTTACAAATTAACCTCACTGTCACAGTGACTGGTGGGGGAGGGCTTATTTTCTCCAGTGACAAACAGCTGATGTTTGCCTGTTTCAGATTCCTGCATTAGCAAATATTGTTCAAGTGCTGAATTCCTAAACAAGTTGAAAAATGCATTATTTAAAACATGATTGTGTTCCTGCATTGCACAATATTAATGTTGCTAAAGCTACTTAAGACTTACACATCTAATGCATTTGTATAGTAATTTGATAAATTTTAACTGAACTTTTTAATAACTGTTTCTAGTCATTCATGAATTTGGCAAAATTTGACCAAATGTTTCATTGGTCTCCGTGTGCTTATTATCATTGGCTGCCCATTCAGTCTTCTCTTCTACATGACCAAAAATTTCTGCTTTTTTATGAAGATCTGCTCTTCATTTGGTCTCTCCTGTTAGAAAAGGTGCACCTCAGTCAGATTTCATTTGTGTTTTCAGTTTGGCAAGACCGGTGAGACATTCATCTCTCCATTTTCTCCTGGCATCCAGGACTTTTGGAACAACTGGAATTTTTTCAGACAGTGCCTGGAAGAGAAAATTTAAGATGACTAAATTTCACATTCTGAGTTTAAAGCTTTTCACCAGCATTCTTTTCTGGCTTTCCCTGTGTCAGACCAAGTCACCATCCACACAAACTATAATTTAGGCTATCACAAGAAATGGGTCACTGATTCTTTACATGAGTAACTGGAAAGGAACCAACATGTACGGGAATAAAAATGCTCTCCCACTTGGATAAGGTTATCCTGAATGTGGCAATGAATGCCACAGAAATAACTGTGACTACAGAAATAACAAAGCATCAGCCTCTTCCCTCATTTTGCTCCACACAGTCACTGTCTAGTCTCTTTGATAATAATCTTTTATTAAGTAGAAAGGAGACAACCTGGCCATTTATGTTGCTGAAAATATGTTCTGAACCAGATTCCTGTGTGTGGTTCCCCATAAATGCAGTGAGGGATATCATGTTTATGAAAACATTTTATCTTAATAATACCAGTTATAATAAAAACGACAGGGGAAGATACATAGCAAACTCAGGGAAAAAAAGTATTTCTGAGTGCACAACCAAAGTTGTCTTAGAAGTGCCAAGGAAAAAAAAGTTGTTTTCAGAGTGCAGATAGAGACTACAAGGTCATCTTTGCCAAAATAGGACCTGAGGTCTTAGGCTTAAAAGGCAAGTGTTGAGAAACTGAGTAAAACCTGGACCTGCTACCAATGACTGGCAAGCTGCAGTCACTCCAGAAAAAAAATTAGTGGGAGGGATGGAAGAATAAGATAAGAAATATTTAATGATTTACTCTAACAGAGGATCCCTGCAAGCCCATCTTTGGCACTGAAGACTGGAGACAATAAACAGACACAGAAGCAAATGTTGAAGTGGAATCCAGCCTTCTATGAAGAAAGCCAAACTATTTCATACTGATTAAAAGCTTCTGATGGTGAATGATTCCAAAATTATAATTGATCATTATTATAAGCAGTCTATGTTATTTAAGGATAAAAGAATACCTTTCCTCAAAATGCATTAACTAACAGGAACACAAAATGCTCTCTTCCAGACAGGCAACCTCTACACATGTTCTTTAGTGAATCATTAAAAAAGGCACCTTTGAGGAGGCAGTTATGAAATTACTATACTTCAGTTGATTCCTGTGGTCATTCAAAATGACTAGTAGTGAGTAGAAACAAATTCTGGGCTTAGAAATGTTAATACATAAACTAGATCCCAATCCAGAACAGCACTTAAACACATTTTATCTTTAAATATGCAAGTGACCTTACCAGACTGCTCACGTTCTTATCTTAAACAATGTATTTGCACACATTACAAACTAGAACTCTGGTTTGTAAAGTATCAAAAGAACACCCAAAAGAAAAAAAGCTACAGGTTTACACAAGAAGATGGAGTAGGAGGATGACACAGGATGAATATTCATGTAGGAAAGGAGGCAGAGCATAATATGATAAGAGGAGGGAAGAGGTAAGGAATAGCATGGAGGATTAAATGTCAATAACCCACAGTTGTTAGCAGCTGACTCATCAGTCTAGTTATAATGCCACTGGTAATAATGTGACTGCTAGGTCACTTTCCCATGATGTATTGTCCAAGTGCTTTCAAAAGGGACTCACAGGCATGCTGTACTGATCTTTTCCCTTAAAGTACACATTCACACAATAAATACAGACTACAGATACCTCCAGCAATAAACTGAAACAGTACAAATGTTAAAATAAAAACTAAAGCTCTTTATTCTGAATGTCACTGTTTTTCTCAACTCTGTATTTACCTGATTGACTTTCTGTGCAGTTTCACCTGAAAATTCTGGAACTGGCCCAAAGGTGTTCAGAACAAGTCTCATTCCTTCAGCGTATCTTTCACAATAATTTGAAACACCTGAAAGTAAGAGTGCAAAGTTACATTTCAACAGAAATTCCTAGTTAAAGTCAGGAAGGCTGCTTAAGCTTTGTCTTAAATGAGAGACCCCAAAAATGGTCTGCTCTTATGATTAACACACCTAACTGTCATCAAGGAAAAATGGATTCTATCCACTCCATTTCCATTAAGATTATTTAGGACATGGGTGCATTGCAAAACCAGTGAATGGCACACACCAGCAGGCAATGCTATGTGAGGGTGTAGTGCATGACCATGAATATACCCGTGCTGTGTTCCTTGTGACCAGAAAGCTTCCATGACCAGGAAATGAGGAATGCGCTCTCACCTCTCCTCCCAGTCAGTGTGTGCTGTATCTTGAAGCATTTCTGTCATTATTTTTATTTATTAACCTGCAGTGTATCAAGAACAACATGGCTCAGGGAAAAGCATCAAAGGCATGGAGATACAGGTGGCCTCCAGTGAAGGAAATAGGCTAAAGAAGGAACAGATGGATCTTGCAGATCAGTATCTTGCAACCCCTGATTGGGGTTAGAGACAGGGACTTGGCTTTTTAACCCTGTCTGATGGATGAGCACTTCCAGGGGGAAACAGGATTCACCTGACTAAGTGAAGAAAAGGCATCTTTGCCAAAACTCTGGCCCATCTGGTGAGAAAATCTTTGTATCAGGAGGAACTGAGGTGTGTGGGGATGGCTCAGACAACTGGAGAGATACACACTGCAGGAAAGACAGGGAGGGGGTATGCTATCTCTGGAACAGCACAGCTCAGATCTGTGAAGCTATTCCATGGGAAGGACGACTAGCTGAGTGAGAGCCTGTGGACAGGCCAGTAAAGCAAAGCAACAGTCCATCCTGATATTCAAGAAGACAAGTACATGTATCAAGATATTTGCTTAGATGAGCTCCAGTGCAAAAAGATGTCATACAGCAGGTAGAAGGAGGGACAGGCTGTAAAGAAGAAATTAAAAAACACCACCTAGGCATGTAGGAGTGGTGTCAGGAAAGCCAAAGATCATCTCCAGCTGCAACTTGCAAGGATGTCAATGGCAACAAGAAGGACTTTTACTGTTAGTAATAGTCTTTATTGTTACTAGCATGCCCTTGCAAGTCTGCTTTCTACCCTACTTTAAACATTAAATCAGTCAATGCATCAATGTCATCATGAGATCTTTAGATGACTGAAGGCAAATATTGCACCCATCCTCAAAAAAGGTAAAAAAAAATCTGGGATACTACAGGGTAATCAATCTCTCTTCTGTCCCTGAGAAAAATCAGGAAGCAAGTCTTCTTGAAAGAAATTCCTAGACATGGGAATGAGAGTGTGATTGTGACTATCAGCATGTAGTCTCCAATGGGTACACCATGGTGTAAATCATGTCTAATTGACCTTGTTGCCTTCTGTAATTAAATAATTGTTTGTGAAAAATAGGAAAGTAGTGGATAACATTTATCTCAACTTTAGAAAGGCATCTGACATGGTCTTTCATGATATTCTTGTATCAAAGTTAGGACATTAGACTGTTTGGACAATTAGAGAGACAAAAAATGGGTTGAACATGTAGGCTCAGATGTAGTGGTTAATGGATTGCATTCTACCTTCAGGCCAGCAAAAATGGAGTATTGCAGGAACTTGTCCTGAGACCTCCACTGCTTAAAAAAACATGCTTCTAATGTTTGTGAATAGTATCAAATTGGGTAGGAGTAGGAGCTAGAGGGATATGGACCAGCTGATATATTGAAGGGCAGGACTGCCATTAGAAAGGTTGGAGAAATAAGCTAAAATAAAACTTTAACAAAGACATGTGCAAGATCCTGCACTTCAGAAGGAAGAGCTCCTTGCAACAACACAGGCTTGTGAACTCCAAGAACTCCTGGCAGTGTCAGGCAGCAAGCTGAAAATGAACCAACAGTGTGCTCTGGCAGCAAAGAGGGCCAACAGCCTAGGCTGTGTTAACAGACTGAAGTTAATTAACAGTAGACTGAAGGATGTGATTAACACTCTTTACTCAGCACTCAGACTGCATCCAGAATACTTCGTTCAGTTTGGGACTCCCCAGTACAACAAACCACTGAAAAACCAGAGCAACTCCAGCAGAAGCCATCAAAATGGTGGTGCCTGGAGCACTTGTCCTGTGAGGAGAGGCTGGGGTATCTGGGTTTGTTCAGCCTGCAGGAGAGATGGCTTTGGGGGAACCTACCAGCAGCTCCCCAGTGCTGCAGCAGAGCCTGTGGGGAGGTCAGTGAGCACACAGGGCCAGGCACTTTACATTTGTTGGACAGCAGAAGGACAAGGGACAAACAGGCACAATTTGATACAAGGGATTCAGACTGGACACTTGAGCACTGGCACAGGCTGCCCACAGAAGATATGCAGTCTCCACCTCTGGGGTTTTTCAAGACTGTATGAAACCCTGAGAGCTTGGTCTGACCTCAGGACCTTCACACAGGATCTGTGAAGCTCTTAAACACATGGTCAGAGAACCTGAGAACCAGCTAACTGGTAATAACATGTAAAATGGCAGTGAGGTAGACCTTGGCTGAATTACAGAAAGACCTAGCTTTCATCAGCTCCAGTAGAAATCTCTAAACAATTATTGTTGAGGCACTAGAGAGTATGAAATCATATATACACCAAAAAGAGAATCACTTAGCCAGACATACATATCGAGTAGAGTTTTTAGTGCTATTAACTACCACATAATCAAGAAAGGATAAGACAGCCTTTCCCAATCAGGACGTCAAGAACTGCACCACAACAGTAAATGAACACTGCTTGTCTGGCAGTAAGCAAGCTGACACTGATAAAAATCACAGAATCAACTAGGTTGGAAAAGACTTTGAAATCACTGAGTCCAACCTATCACATTGATGTGGATTATCCTGATGATCACCCCAGATATGAGAAGTTCTAAACCTCTACTAAGGGCTTCTGAGAATGACAGAGACTGAAAAGTTTGGATACTTTATTTTTATTATCTAGTTATCAAAGCAAAGAGGAGAAACATGCAAAAGACAAAGGCAAGCAGTTAATTACAGTTACCAACTCTTCCATGAAGACTCAGGACATGGTACAGACTGAGAAGTATGAACAAGAACTGCTCATGGTCTTATCAAACCACAAAATGCAGGAAATATAAAGTGGGTAGTCCTGACTATGACACAAAAGAATGCAAGTCAGGTCAAGAGTCATTAAGTGATCTCTTTCCTCAACAGATCCCTGGAATGCAATATAGTAAGATATCAGTACCTTAGAAGTCACACCTGTCTAACCCTAAAACGGCTGAAGTTGGAATAAATGAATGGAAACCTCTGACTACTGCCAACTATGTATCATAAATAACACCACTCAGACAGCTCAACATGCCTGAGATCGCTGAAGTACAGGGTTTCTGAAGGGCCTCTGAGGTCAGGAAAATGGAGAACACTCTTGTTTCTGGGTCAAAGAAGAACTTTCAGAGGACAAAGCCTCAAGAAGTAATAAATTTCCTTCAGCACTCTGAAGTCATGAATGACCATCAGCTGGACAACTGAAAGGACAGAACAGAAGAATATGTCATTGCATAAGAGCAATGTGGGGAGATTTGAGAGTATTCCACTCTTTTAAAAATGGACTACAAAAATTCTCCAGTATCTGAAGGAAGGAGGAGGCCCTGAGAAAAACAGCAGCCTTGTTAAATAGCTTGAACCTGTATTTGTTGCCAAGACTGTGACAATCGGTATTCAGTCAGTCTGCTTCCTTGTGTTATCTACCCATGGAGCATATGCATTCCTAGAATACCACCTGGCACGTTCTGGCTTTCCCCAACACAAGAAGGAATGCCACTTAGTCATACAGGTATATTGGTTTTCTAATTATACAGAAAATTAGCATTTCACTCAATTTTCTTGATTGACACACAGACAGATTGCCTAGTGGGTTTCAAAACATCCCTGGCAGGAAGTGAGATTCAGGAAGAGAAGCATTACTGTGGGATGTGGAACAGGCTGTGATATCATTTTATCTCTTCATTGGAGGAAGAAGCAGAGACCACCATCCACTTCCATAACCACTCTGGAGAGGACTACTGGTTATCAGGGTTTTCTGACCATACCCTGCCATTAGCTAAAGTGTTTGTCTATTAGATTTTAACAGCTGGGCTCACAGACTTTGGCACCTGAAGCCAACCCAGACTGACCTACTGGGGATATGCTATCCACGTGAGCAATCCTGGGAACCCAGCACAATGCTGTACAAGACTCATGCACCAGCCACAAGACAGAGATAGTTACATGCAACTTGCTCATGTGAGCTTTGTCTTCTAACAGTGAGGAGTCTGAGCAAAAATGTTCCCACATCATGCAACATCACAGAATGTCCCCAGATGCAGAAGTAGAAATGATTGAGGCAGAAGAGTGCAGATTTATTCTGCCAGCAGCTGTTGCCAGCTGGACAATGACAACATTAAAAAGGGCAGTTCAGTGGAATATAGCAATTCAAGCAAATCCCCATGAGCAACTGGCAACAGAAGGAATAGTAAACTGAGTAGTGTCAGCTACCAGTTACTCTGGTGTTTACCCAGCTGGCACAGGTCTATGACAGTTAGACCTAATAGTTTAGATTTAATACTTTTCCAAAAGTCAACAGGAACCTTTCAAATACCTGGCAAGCTTATGCAATGATACCATAGATGTAAGTATTTTTAATTGTGGTAGTAACAAGAAGGTAGAATAGAAGACTGTGCACCAGAAATCTTTTTCACAAGCCTCAAATGCATTAGTATCTTGGGAAAGCTAAATGCTTGGATATGGCTGAACAATTCACCTGCTGAGTATGAACTCCTGAGCTGGACATGGCCTTTAAAGCTCACTCAGCCAGCTAGACCTGGAAATCAAGCTCCTACTGGCAGTTCACCTACTACTTGAATGATTCAGAACAATTTCTGGGTGGGTGTAGCTGATCAATGCAGCAGAGACGTGCCAAATGCAGGCTGGGTAGCACAATTCACCCACTGCATGTAATGTCTGAATGAAAAGATGCCTTACACAACATCAGCAAAAGAGAAAAAAGTGAAAAAAAAGTTAAGAGTCTAGAGAAGAGCAGCAGCATTATACAGCTGACCTCAACATTGTGGCTGACATGGTAACATGCAGGCACATATGCTGCATGCCAAGCAGGGGGTGGGCACTGCAAAATATTTTAAATTTCAAGTGAAGTCAATAGAACAAAAGTTAGAATACACTCAATCTCACTCAAGGATTAAAAAAAATCAATAGCTCAAAATTAATAACTCAAGATAGTTCTCCCAGTGTGAAACACAATTTTAATTTGATTCCAGTAATCAGGATCAACTAACTGAATACCTTCTTGAAGCTGGCACTTGAGCAATGGGAAATATTGCTGAAAAAATCACTTTGCTTTTCAACTGCAAACTCATAGTAAATATTCGAGTCCAGGCCTTTAGACTTAGGAGCTCTTTGGTTCAAAGATGAGGGCTGTTGCAAAGGTGGATGAGAAGAGCCCTTGGCTGGAGCATAGGGACAAGAAGGAAAACAAATATGACAGAATCTCTTTAATCCTTGTTGATACTACCCAGGGAGCAGCTTAAGATGGAAGAATTAGCATTGGCAAACAGTGTGAAACAAAAAAGGAGCACCTGGGAGATGGAAAAGCAGCAAGATGGCAAATGGGGTTGATAAAAACAACCATCTCTCATTGAGTGCCACTGCTGTGCCCATGCTGTGCCTCACTATCTCCAGCTGGAGAACAAGAATGACACAAGATGCATCTCAGGCAGAGGAAGAGGATGATAGCTTCCTTTGTCTGTGTGGTTTGCTGGCTCTGTGTCTAAACCTTCACCTTTTTTGTACACACCCACCTTGTCAATGTTGGAGGAAAGAAGCCATGGGAGGAGGCAGATATTGCAGCAGGCAACTGTGAATTATGAACACTAAACAGAAACACCTCCAGGGAAGGTAGGAGTTTCCTGAATCTTCCTTCCACCACTTAATTAAAGCTATGGCAGGGGGTGAAAGAGGAGGAATGAGTTACAAGAAGTTCTAAGGGGGCAGTATATGCAGGATTATAGAGATGAGAAGGAAAATACTCTGTCTTCCTTGAAAATCCCAAACTCTCTCAGCATTTCTGACTTCTACAGTCTAGTTACTACCAGCTAAACAAAGGTATTGATTCAAGGCTCTTCAGCTGCCCATATGTATCTAGGACAAAGAAGGCTCCAATAATGGAATAAGCTGCTGATTATTAAGTTTCAATGAGAGTCCAGGCAGTTTCCAAAATGGCTAATGAACTGTCCCACAAGAATTTGTTCTAATAACCACACTTAAGGTTTGCAGCTCCTTACCTGAATTTGCACTGGTGTGGTGCAAACATGATTACTGCCGCAATGCCTCTAGTTGCATCACCAAGATGAATACAGTATTGATGACGGAAAAGGAACTCAGGACAGATATTTAGCTTAGAAACATGCATAAAATGCATCACTGCTCTGAGAGAAGACACAAGCTAAGTTCATAAAGAGGACAATGACTGTCGTAGTAGGGAAAGAGAAGAGAAAACACAACATTATAAAATGTAGTATATTCATGCATTGTAGTTTGTAAGCATCTTAAAGTATCAGCTTCTTGTATGCTGTCTCATCCCTTTCTCTTCACAAGAAAGACAACAGGCATGAGGGCTGAAGGATACAAGCAAGCAAACTTGGTAAACCTGCCTGGCAAGGCACTGAGACACATGTGAGAGAGAACGAGAGTCAGGAACAAGTGCCACTGCATGGACAGGGAACATGACAAAGAGAGGATGCTCCACCATACTGAGCATTAACTTGATGACTTTCAACCTGATAAACAGCATTTTAAGATACTGTAATGACTCAAAGAGAGGAGGCACGATGGTCAAGCCACTGATGCAATAGCACCAACAATTTGAAAAGACTGGGGTGGGGTTGACTTTAGTACATAAAATCTAAGGAGAGGCTGCAGTGAAAGATGAGTATGGATGACAACAGAAAAAAGGCATATTTTAACAGAAAAAAGGAAATATCATGGAGGAATCTGACATGGTTAGATTACGTTCAAAGAAACAAAAGTCCCAAACTTTTTTCATGATAGAGGGATTACATTTCTAGACATTACAGCTCCAAGGGCAACTTTCTAAATGTAATCCTATCTTCATCAGGGGTGTGTCTGAACACAGATGCATGCTCTGAGTCAGGGTGTGAATTGAGAGGACGTTTTGTACACTGCATTAATTGCCATATGAATTCACTTACAGCTCTAGTTGCACAAATACTTGGAACTACACTGAAACAGTGATAGTACCAAAAAAAGTTTTATTTTCATTTTGCCAGTGTTACCATCTCAACAGCAATGCACAAGTATTTCTGCAGGCCTGCTGTGAGCTGGATAAATGGAGTCATTATGAACTGCTTGTTTTGTTAGAACAGTTTCAAACTTGGGATGAATTCCTCAGTCTGAGCCACTTGGTAATCATACACATTCTTTCATTAATGCATCAAGATGTGTTATTTGGGAACCTTCTGTAATGACTTGAGGAATAAGGCATAAAGAATTCCTGTGCATAGCCATGTGTTTGTTTCAGAAAGCAGAGGGAACTACTTTACAACTAAGAGCCCATAGAAGGAAATTGATGTGCAGAAGCCAATATCCTGAAAAATTCATATCTTGACTTATGGCATATAAACTCTTTTCATACAGAAAAGCCCTGCAGCTCCACAGAGGCAAACAGCAGTTCTAGAAGGGCTATAAACTGCTTTCTTCAGCCTATTGGGAAGGGAATTGAATGCACGTAAACATATGAAATATATGGTATGTTTATGAAAATTAGAAGGGTTTGTATGATTATATACCACTGTGATACTTCATCTCAGTAGTACCCTCCTCCAAGTATCCTGAATTGGGTTGAGATATTTTATTATCTTAAAACATAACACATAGACTGGACAGAAAAGAAGGCAATCTTCCTTTTCTTAGATACTACTACCTTAGAGGTGCTCACACCTGCAGACCAGCTTGTAGTACAAAAGCTTCTAAACTGGGTTAAAGCTTGGTTTGCTCCCTGTACAGCAGCACTGAAGTAGTGGCCAGAGCAATGGAAATAATCTCTTGAACCAGCCAGCATATCTGTTTAGAGTAATTCTTAGAAACCACACTTGGCTATGTCTAAGCCCAACAAAACAAGTAAAATTTCCTCCCTTTGAACTATGACTTACGATTCTCCATTCTTTCCTTTTCATATTTTGTGCATTTCACATAGCACAATCATTCTGCTCCTATCATTCAAAACCAATTCACCTGACAGGTGCTTCTAAGATAAGCAATTATTCCCACTTTCTGTAAGAGAAATACAGTTTTGATAATGAAGATTCATTACTAGATTACTTGATATGTGTACTTACTTTATGGGGACCATACACCAACCCCAATTTCCACATAACTCCTACAGACACCTGTATGAATACCTCAGTGAATGACAGGGAAAATACAGTCCTGGAATGGTGTTTATATAAATGTGGGAGAGAAAACAGCAACAAAGATCCTTCAACCTCCCCCACCATCCAGCTCTTCTGCTAACACTGGCAGTTTAGATCAGTTCCAATTATGGGTCACTAAATAATCTATTAATAAAATAACTGATCTAAGCCAGTTGTGAGATATATATTAAGAACTTTTGCTGTAAATCTGTAAAACACAGGATATGATCATCTAGCCTCTGCTTGCAAGGGCTTAAAAAAAATGAAGAAATGAGATTACTCAAGAACTACAAGAGATTGGGAGATACAATCTCACTGAGGCTGGACCATCTCCACTATATTCACAGACTGCCCAGTACATGTACAGGTGGGATGTTGTGTCTGCTAACATAATCCTAGAATAGTAAACAGGCAAACTGACTGTAGTGAAGTCTACTGATCTTCCTTGTAAAGGACTTAACAGCATTTGTTGTGATGCTGGCATGTGAAATCACACAAGAACAAACTCAAAATCTGAATCAGATATCAATATTAATTTTATTGGCTGAAATCAACAATCAACTTTATATTAGCATGCAATTTAGGTATGCTGTTTTTCTCCCCAAAGCAGTTTCATTGCTGTCTGTTGCAATTCAGTCCTCGAACTACTGTTGCTGTCTCTGCTCCTTTTAATGACTTGATGCTGTCATTTTATTCCATGTTCAAGGCTGCTGGCTCACTGCCATATAGCCAGCATTCCTAATATTCATGCATTGATTAAATGGTAACCTAAAGTGGCCTAGATAATAGATTTGATAGGATCATTTATGAATATGGAGGAAAGGATGTAAGAACTAAGAGAGGCAAAAAGTGACATTAGCCTATAGGAAGTTCATGAGAGGATCTTGATGTATGCATCCCAGAGGGAAAGAAGGAACACTGATCTCAGAAAAAAATAATTGGAATAAATTTATTCAAATCCAAACAATGTCACATTACCCTAACAAAACAAAACAAAACTAAAGGGACTCTTCCACAAATAACACTATTTCTCTCACATGCTTCCTTCATCCTTCCTCACTGATAAACAAAGAGTTTAAGACTGTGGGCAACTAATACATCTGTAAAAAAGGGCAGCTGCTGTGAAGCTGATAGGCTAATGAAAAGGACAGAGGCAATTTCTTGTATCTACCTCCACTTCCTTCCACTAATAAAAAAAAAAGACAGTACAATGGATCAGAGAAGGCTGTCATAGAATCATAAAGTCGTTTAGGTTGGAAAAGACTTCTCAGATCAAGTCCAACTGTTAACCCAGCCAAGTTCACCAGCAAACCATGTCCCTGCCTGCCACATCCACATGTCTTTTCAGTATCTCCAGGGATGGTGATACAACCACTTCCCTGGGCAGCCTGTTCCAATGCTTAATAACCTCTTCCATGACGAATTTTTTCCTAATATCCAATTTAAACCTTCCCTGGTGCAACTTTATGCCGTTTCCTCTTGTCCTATCACTTGTTATCTAGGAGAACAGGCTGACCCCCCCCAGCTCCCCCCTCCTTTCAGGCAGCTGCAGAGTGATGGGTCCCCCCTGAGCCTCCTTTTCTCCAGGCTAAACACCCCCAGCTCCCTCAGCTGCTCCTTACAGCACTTGTGCTCCAGAGCCTTCCCCAGCTCCGTGTCCCTTCTCTGGACACGCTCCAGCCCCTCAATGTCTTTCTTGCAGTGAGGGGCCCAGAACTGAGCACAGGATTGGAGCTGTGGCCTCAGCAGTGCCCAGTGCAGGGGGACGGTCACTGCCCTGCTCCTGCTGCCACACCACTGCTGATCCAGGCAGGATGCCATCGGCCTTCTTGGCCACCTGGGCACACCTGGATCATGTTCAGCTGCTGTTTGCCAGCACCCTCAGGTGCTTTTCTGCCAAGCAGCTTTCCAGCCACTGCCCCCAGCCTGTAGGGCTGCCTTTTGTGACCCCAGTGCAGGACCAGGCACTTGGCCTTGTTGAACCTCATGCAATTGGTTTTTACCCATCAATCCAGCCTGTCCACATCTCTTTGCAGTGCCTTCCTGCCCTCCAGCAGATCAACACACCCACTCTTCATCCAGATCAATGAAGACAGTAAACAGGACTGGGCTCAACACAGAACCCTCAGTTACACCTCTAGTGACCAGCCCCCAGCTGAATGTAATTCCATTCCCCACCACTCTCTTAGCCCAGCCACCCAGATAGTCTTTTACCCAGTGAGTAGCCAGTTTCTCCAGGAGAATGCTGTGGAAAATGGTGTCAAAGGCTTTTTTTGTACTAAAATCCAGGTAGACAGTATCTTTTTCCTCATCCACTAAGCAGATCATCTTGCTTTAGAAGGAGATCAGGTTAGTCAAGCAAATCCTTGGCAATGAAGAGGAGGTCCCTATTATTCCACATTATGTGAAGCAATACTGGGCAACCAAAGAGAAGTTGGCAGTGGCATGGAATTATGAACATAAGTCATCGCATGTTCTGACATCGGCAATTTTGATTTAAACTCTGATGAGAGCAAGAGCCTGAGTCACTCTGGGAGCACATCAACAGGAGCAGCTCTGAGCAGACTCAGAGACAATGTACCTGCAAGTGCAGGAGTGAAGCAATACCTCTCATAATCCAAGTTACTGAACCAGTTGACAAGGTGCTGCTGTGGAAGTGGTTCACTGCACAAGTGTACTGCAGAATTGCCTAAAAGCAGCAGAGCAGGAGCTACCATGTCAAGGACCATACAAAAGCAAAATAAAGACACAGCCCATAATATAAAGAGCTAGTTGATCTTAACTTTTAAAAGTTTTTGTTGTTTGTTACAGTCTTTGCTCAAACCTTTGTGATGGTGATCCATATTTTTTATTTCATTTTACGCAATTCACTTTTTATTTACCTGGCATCCACATATACTATTCCAAGAACATCTAAAAATCTGCATTAATTATGCAAGACAGATGTCAAACTGTTACTTGACTGCTTTGTCAAGTCAGCTTTGTATGCACAGGACTTTGCTGACAAAAGCAATTTTGTTTCACTCAGGATATAAGCTTAAAGCACAGCAGCTCCAGGGATATTTACACCATAGCTTCGCTACAAATTCAGCAGCAGCGGTGTACTCATCTATGGAAAGTGATTTTCTGTTGATACTGGATTATCAGCTAATCTTTTTCAACAGATTTTTACCTGACACTCAGACAGTTCTGAACTATGGCTACATCAATGTTATCAAAGTGTGATGGAATGGATCTTGGAAAAAATTTATTATACAGCTAGTGTTTTAATAGCTTGTCATCTTTCATCTGATCATTTCTACCAGGATAATCAATATCCATTTCCTCCCATTGACCTCACGTTTTAAATAAGTTTTAAATAAGTTTTCCTTACCATTACATTAAAAAAGAGACAAGTTATAGTTGCAGCAATCCTAACCTGTTTGTTACATAACATTTCCAGAGTCTTGTGCAAAGACTCATATTCATAACATTTTACAGTACCTACCTTCTGCATTAAGATGCATGGTTTCCAGAGGTCCAATAAATGCATATCGCATCCCCAATCCATCAGACATCACAAGGTCTAGATCGGTAGGAGATATTACTCCTTCCTAAGCAGCAAAAATACAACAGGAAGGAAGACTGGTGAATGTTTGCTTTTAATGCAAAATTTCCAATTTTTGTATATAATTAAAAAATTAGGGAAGCAATAAAAACTAAGGCTAGAAATAGCAGTAAAGATTGCAAAGGGAAAAACACAACTGTTTGCCAGAAATATCCATGTATTGTGCAAGCCTTCCTATGGGTCAGCATAGGCAGTCATTTGTATCTCTAGGACTGTACTTCATAGTCCCAGAAACTGGGAATTGGAGAAGAAAGCAAGCATGACACTCTTAATAGCACATGGGCAAAAGAGTTTAATATCAAATCCAAGTACCATACCAACCCTTTTAAATACAGGAATTTTGGCTAAATGTTACATCTCCCTTCATATTCTTTTAGTTCTGGATTTTTACACAGAGTCCCAATTAGCAGAATGGCAGTGCACCAGTGGGTACTGCTCCTGAGGCCACCTGCAAAAAAGGCTGGGTCTGAACATGCAGGCAATGCAGTTGCCACTCCCTCCCACAAAACTCACCAAACATTCAAAATACCCAGCCTCAACCTGCCCAGGGTTCTCAAGTTCATTGCCAGCCTCACATCTCAAGAGCTGGCAGGATATGAAGCAAGCAAAATGAAGCATTTCTCGTGTTAAAAGTTGAGCATTGCTATTCCACCCACATGCAGCACTTACAAGAAAGCCAATGTCTCCATCAGGTTGGGGCAAGCACAGAAAGGCTTGTAAAAATTATTTACAGCTCTTTACCTGGACATATTTACTTGAGAAGGATACTATTTATTACATGAGGTAGTTTTCCACCTACTAGAAAGATACGAATTAATGAAGACTTGTTCTAACCGCTTTCATCAGATAAAGCTTGGTTTCAAGAACTTGTCCTCTTTATTCTCAGAGACATGAAAACATTTCCTTCTGGGTAGGAAGGTTGAAGAGATGCTGAACTGCTTCTAATTATGTTTTCACCCTGAGGTGCTTGGCCTACTCAGTGCCCCTTCCTTAACAAGCCCCTTTAAGCTTCAGAATACTCATACTCATTTACTCATTTGCTTGGACAAAACCACATAATTTTCTTTTAAATTTGTCTCTTGTAGGCCCTGTTTGAATGTCCCTTTGTATCGCACAGTCATGGGCACGCAGGACAGCTCTTCTGATCTGCAGTAGACACTGACATCTGAGCTAGACATCTAGACTCTCTCTGTAATCACCAGGAAGAAAAAGGAGATCAGCATCCTAAAGCAGGCATCTAGAGTAGGAAAGATGAGTTGTGTCCTAGAAGGGCCTAATTCTCCTCACTGATTGAAAGATGAGTAAGAAGGTTAGATATCACTGCCGACATTTTTGATATCCCATCTTAAATGAGCTGAACCTCACCCACAGTGTCTTCCTGTGTCCATCACTCACATAATCTACTACTACTTTAAAAGAAACTTAAAAGCCACAAATCAACATAACTACTACAGCTGGCCACAGACATCGAGTTTCATCATCTCAGGATTAAACTGAGACTTCTATAAGACAACCTCAAGACTCAACCTGTTAGTAGGCATTGTTCCTATCATAACCAAGCCTGGCTGAATCCCTGTTGCAGAACTCTATCTTGAAAAAGTGACATAATTATTAAGATGTATATACCATATAAGGAACACTGTTTTAACTATTAGCCATAAATTGGCAGGGACAAGAAATCATTATTTTCTTCAAATTAAAGGTAAAGCATAGACATGATAAAGTAACTCATCTAGAGGCAGATAGAAAGGTCTGCATAAAGACAGGACTAAACAAAAACGTCAGACAGAATTGAGATAACAGACCAGCATCAGGGTAACTAACACAGGCACAGTTCTGTTAAAGCTTTTTCCCCTGACATGGCAACACAACTTCTCTGAACAACATCAGCAAAGTCAACAAAAGTGTTCTTCTGTTGGGAGTGCTTCATCCAAACAATGAGTTGTGCTGGTAAAGCTCTGCTTGATGAGTGGTCCCCCCCTGCTCCCCCCCGTTTGACATTGATTTGTGGACAAAAGACTAATCACAAATTCCAGACAAGCATTTGAACCACAGCAGCAGTTAAAAAACTGTAAACATAATGTTAAAAGAGTTAACTGGCTCCTGAAGCACTTCAGAATCATTGCAAATTAATTTCCAAATTAATAACTTTCTTTGGATACCATAGCTCTCAGTTATTATACTGATATTTGAAGACCTGGTGCCCTCAGAATCATGAGATGAGTACTTTGCTCTTGGCCTTTTGACTATAGCTACAATTCGATGTTTACAGCTGCTGAAAGGCAAAAATTGTTGCTACCAGAAGGAAACCATGACAGATCCCTTCAACTGAGGGATACAGTGTTCTATACAAATAAGCTCAGCTTCTTCCTGTTAAAAAGACCTTTCTAAAGGAAAGCTTTTTACTTCTCTTCATAAATTAAGAATACATAAATGATAAACAAGTTAGACCTTCCTACCCTAGGGAATAATCCTCCTCCCATTTATGATAAGGAGATCATAAGTTGGTGGAATGATTCACCAGGCTGCAAGGTCAGCAAGGTGTCTTCCACAAGGATTGGTGTTTATGCAAAGAACTAAACAAGAAAGAGCTCCTATCCGGTTTCACTAAGTGTAGGTGTGAATTAATCTTCCCAAGGGGATTTTTTATCCTGGATTACCCTTCTGGTAAACCTCTGCCTCCAGCACTTGCCAGAGGGAAGAGGAAGCATGTTAAGAGTTCAGTAGAAGCTCTGAGCGCTACAAAATTAAGACTTAAAATAAATTCCACCAAAATCCTCAGTGATCCCAATGGCCAGTCAAATTGCAAAACCTAGACTATCTCAGAATCCTCCACACTTCTTATGACAACATTTCTGTACCACAATCTCATTTTCCTAGAGATTTTAACCTCCAGTGATACCACAGGATTATCCTATTGAGCCCTTGGTACTTTATGAGTGCTTCTCCCTATGCAGGACCCTTTTCACCTTTCCAGAAACCTGTGGTGGTTCTGCAGTCTCCAGCATTAGGCTCTGACCCAACCTGCTTGGTTTCAATCAGCAGTCTTTCTTTCCATTTCTGAGTCACACTCACATCACAACTTCTGTCACAGACTTGGTTTGTAATTATACCAAATGTAATGGCCAAAAAACATCACAATCTTACTTTTTCTGATCCTACCAATTCACCCCATTCTCCTACTCACTCCAGTCTATTATAGAGTTATTTTGGACTTTACTGCCACATACCACATACTTTCTGTTTCCAAATCTGCCACTTCATTGTCTGTATTTCCCAAATCCAGTATTCTTTTTTTTTCTGATTGCCACTAATATATGCATTCTGTCTCAGCAGTACTTTGTACACCTCCTTTTCATTATCATTTCATTCAAGTCCTTTCTATCCACACCCTGATGAGATCTTTTTCCAGTCCTATCTTTCTGAGCATATGACTTTTCTCCTATATCCCTCTACATCTTTCCATTTCATAATGTTTAGGAAACTTGTTGTCCTACACACTTCACACCTCCTTGCTTTTTTGGCCTTTATCTTCCTTCTTCCATGTCACCCTCACTTACCTCACCCAGTAAGAAACACTTAGTATCAACACTATTTTTCTTCTTGTCCCCTTAAACTTTGTTTTTATGATATTTCCTCTTTTATGAGGCATTGTAACTAAATGCTTGATTCTATACCTTATCTTCAATCTTTTGGAAAAGTCCTCTGAATAACACTGTAATATAATTAATAGTAAGAAATTTGGACTTTAAAAGTCTTGCCAGCATTTAAAGTCTGCTAAGAAAGGAGATGTACATAAATTAATGATTGAAGCCAATGCACTTGACTGCCACAAAAACAAACTAAAATGGACATATAGCCAAACCATGACTTTATTTTCCAAAGCAAACAATATTAACAAAAATTGAAGAGCTACCCATTCTTTTCATGTTTTACAATCACTACAACATAAAAGAAAATCCTCTTTTAAAGAAAAAAGACCACATTATGACAGTATTAAAATCTTATACAGAGCTAAGTAGAGGACTTACACAATCCATCCATGTTTTAACATGTTCCTAAAAGCAGCTGAAACTCCTAAATTATATCAAGGTTATGCTCCACTTGCTATCTCCACTGCTGTATTTTATGACCTCCTTGCAAATCCCAGGTGATGCTTAGGAAAATATTTCAAAAAGGTAAGATTTCACTCAGTGATCCACAGTTAAATGACAATCGTAGCTACTTGGAGTAAGGCTTGAGACTTCTGAACTGAAGCGTTGGTGAAACTGTTTGGTTGTAATTTCTGGATTATGTTAATCACAATTTTACCTTCGGAACAAGTTATGAACAAAATCAGACACACCAGTAACCACTGCCAAGGGAGATGTGACAAAGTAAATAAATGGTAACAGATAATAACAAAGAATGCAGTTTCAGGTATTTTTCCTGTTACTGGCTAAAGGTTGTTCTAATGGTTCCAAACTGGTAATATAAAAATTTAGGGTTGATAAGAGAAGAATAAGGATCTTCAACCTCAACATCTCACAGTATTCTCTTACTCTTATCATTATCAGCTTTGCAACATTTTTACCAGAGCCCTAAGAATTGAATACATAAATAAGAAACCTACATGAATGCCAGTCTCAGACAGGCTTCAAGGTCCTACAGAAAGTTCACAGATGACCTTAAAGAGACAGATGGAAGTGCTTCCATTATCTGCTTTAGCATGGAATAAATGTGGAGCAGGAGATAGAGGTACCTGATACAAAAATTTCCTGCCAAAAACACCTCCACTGCCCAAATGCTTGTGACTTGCAAGTCAAAGCAATCTTTGAAAAGACATCTTGTCACAAAAAGACCAACTCAGACCCAAAATAAAACATCTCTTTGTAGCCCTCTTGCCTCAAAGCAAGTTGCTCAAATTACATCTTTTAGAGCCATAAATTAATCCATGGTCTTTGCTTCTATGTTTTTGTAAAGTCAAACTTCTGCATTCTGTAATCTACATTCCTAATTATCCACATAAGTAAAGTTCTCAGCATTCAACTGTGCATCTCCAAATGAGTTTTCTTTCTCTTACTGTCCTCCAGATTGGATCTCAACTTAATTTTTTACGACTTTGCCACCACATTTTCCACTTCCACATTCAGTCCAGTCCTGCATTCACAGCACTTGTTTTGTGCCCAGCTGTAAAATCCCAGCCTCCCTGCTGGGAACCCCACCACTTTTGGCAAAAACAAACTGTATCCCCCTACTCAGGTTTCTCATTGCTATTTTAAGCCCTTTGCTCTGAATTATGCTTCTCTCTGTATTCTGGCATCTATGCCATATGTAATTTGAGCACCATGTGGAGTCTTGAGCCTGCACCCAATGTGCTGGCAGAGCTTTACCCCAGATTTCTGGCTGTGTTAAAAGTGTGTTCTACTCTTGGACCCACATGGCAAAAGTCAGTGAGCCCCACACAACATTCAGCAAGCACATATCTTTATCATATTTCTTTCTACACAGCCACATCTTTACTTCCATTCTCTGTATCAGAGCCTTTCTCCCATCACGATTCCCCACCCATGTTCATCCATCCCAACACAGCACTGCTAAAGAAAAGAAAATGACTGGCAGGTTGTCCATTTCCCAGATAGATTTGGGAACTAAAACATATTCTGCAAGCTATTATTATAAAGTTTTCAAGATAAATGCTGTAAGTACAGCTGTACTGCATGTCTGTCCTACCACCAATGACTTTAACAGCACATAGTAGGTCTACTGGAGAAAATTCCATTAGTTTCTTTAACAAAATAAGCTCAACTGACTGAAAAAAAAACCCAAACCAACCAACCAACCAACAAAAACAACACAACCACCCCCTAGTGCTTCTCAGAGTAATGAAAACATTTGTTCAAGATGTTACCAATGCGAATTAAACTTGATTTTTAAAAGTTTCTCAAAGACAGTGTTGGGAGATTGATGTTTTCAACATTAAGAACTGGAAAGTGACTTCACTATCAGAAGCAAGAATTATGTTTCTCCATTTGGAAAGTGGAATATAACAAAAAAACATGACTTACAATAAAAATTACTAAGTTGGCAGCACAACAGTAAAAACACACAAACTGCCCCAGGCCTGCAGTTCTCACCTATCTGCAGTGATTCTCCTCCCATCAAAGGCACTGTGCAGCCTGAAGTCACACAGCTGAAACCTACACCTTTGACAGCTGCTACTGTTCAGGCTTCTGGAATGGAAAAACGGCCCCCAAAGTTGTTACTGTTTAAATGTGTATTTGGCTAAAATGCAATAAAATTATACAAGAACAGAACAACTTGGAAATTGATTTACAGCAAAAGCAGCTTTCTTTATCTGGCAATCCTTCAAGCACTATTTTATTACTATTTACATAAACACCACTGCCACAAAAAGCATCCATACAACAGGTTAATACTAAAGGTTTGCTCTGTACTTTCTTTCCAACAGCAGCCCACAAAGTGTTCTTAAATTCCTTCCACAGCAAGACCAAAGAATGCCACTTTCAGGGATATGTACTGTATTGCCTCAGCTCCCAGCAGTCCAGTCTTTGAGACTGAAGCTGGATGTTGCTTCTACACAGTTCAATATGAATGTGTCTAAATGATCCCTGGATCCATTCCATTTTTGCAGTATTATGCTAGATAGTATATAAAAAGGTGCTTAAATTAGTATTTAATCAACTTCTTATTTCAGTTTTGTGATCCTCAGGTAAGCTCCATTTCTTCTCCAAAGTCTGTGTTATTCATTTACCCTTACCTCCTTCAAAAATCTTGTTCTTATCATGACTTATTTTATATCAAATCTCTTCCTTTCAAGGAAAGGTTACACTGTGGGAACCTCTTTTAATAATGAATGATGCAGTTGAGCTACCTTTTTCCTCATTAATTTAACTTTCCTTTCTCATGATTTTTAATAGTTGTTTTTACATTTTAATTCTCAAATATATTTTTTCACCAGTGTTCTTATGGTTTCAAAAATAATTTAGAGGCTAATTTGGATAGGGCCAGACTGGTCAGTGGCATCCAGAAACAGGACAAGGGGCAACAGGCACAAACTATAAACTCAGAAAGTTACATCTGAATAGGAAGAAAAAAACTCTTTACTGTGAGGGTGACAGAGCACTAGAACAGGCTGCCCAATAAGAATGAATATTCTCCTCTGAAGTTATTCAAAACCCACTGAGACATGATCCTGTGCAACCTGCTGTAGTAGGGGGCTGGGATAGATGATCTCCAGAGGTCCCTTCCAACCCAAACTATTCTGTGATTGTATGCTACTGTCTTTTCTATCCTATATTTTCCAACATGACTACAGCTTCCTGAAGGTGTTTTTCTTATCATAAAACATGAGACTCTGTATTAAAAGTTTAACGACAGAGCCATTTTAAACACATGTTTAAAATGTGTTTAAAACTGTCACAACACTGTTTTACTTATTGTTATTCACCACTTCCTTTATATTGCTGTATTATGTCACTAGTGAAAGCCAGGTACAGGTAAGCAAAGTTACTTCAGCAACTATGTTTAAACACTTATTTGAAAAGAGTTGCTTTGTTTACAGTAATATTCCCTTAGTTTTATATCTTTACCTCTATTTGTGTGCATGGTTGTTTTAAACAGCTTGAAAAATCAAAACATTCCACAACAAAAAAGTAAGTCCTATTAAAACCCAGTTGAAACTCTTCTCAAGAGAATAGCAACAGATTCATAACTCAGCTCCTGCTGCTGAAAGACCAGACTTTTCAGCACAGAACAGCTAACTGTGGGAAAAGCTAAAGGCACACAAACAATGATTCTCAGCTAGAAGTCTGAGTGGGCAGGAGGAGGAGAAATCTGTCTTTACCTACAAGTATCAAGTAACAGTTGAACCTATGAGTACAGTTCCTGAAAGGCCAAAGAGAAAACCATTTAAAATATTTTCATGACCACTGTACAGTAGGCCAAAAACACTAGAAAAAAAAAAAAAAACAAACAGGAAATTATGAGAAGCCTACAAAAAGAAAAATTTATATGCTGATTCCTGTGCTTTTAAAATTATTCTTTTGATTGCTTTGAAAATAACAGCATTCTGAAAAAAGAAAGCAGGATAAAGAATAATTTTTACCATCAAATATTACCTTACTGGGCTTAATTTACATTTAAATATACACTTTATGTTCATAAGGGACAGCTGAACAAAGATGATACAAATTTAAAAGATGTTTAAATATACAATCTCACTTATCACATCTGACCAAGTACTGAAAAAAGATATACATACACCCACAAGTCTCCAGGCTTCACTGATCACTGCATACTGTAGCCGGTTCAGAACAAACCCCTCGATTTCTCTGTTCAGTTTGACAGGAGACTGACCAATCTTCTTCATCAGGGCATAGGTTCTCTCTGTTGTAGAAGCATCTGTTTCTGGGTGAGGAACAATTTCAACCAATGGCACAAAGTAAGGTGGATTTACCTCAAGAAGAAACACAAAAGAAGAACATCAGCCACCAACAGAACAAGTTAATATAAAGTTATAGCCGGAACTAGCTTGGATAATTTCCGGTGAACACTGCAAGCCTTGAAAGACTTCAGACCTTGAAAGATTTCACCAATCCAATAAAAGCTGGTGCATAAGTTCAAATTAAAAAAAATAATTAAGCTTGCACTAAATCAAACTCTGTTTAACCCCAGCAAAATTCATGGAGCTACACCAGAGATGACAGCACTCAAACAGTACTAGAAGACTTTATTCTGACTTGAGGAACTGTTTGCTTAATATTCAGGCTGCTTGTTGTTCTAAGACATATAATCGCCACCTGCCTTTCCAAATTAAGCTAGGCATTTCCTTTTAGACAGTCAGGAACTTTATAACAAAAGTATTGCTAAACACCACCTGTAAGATGCAACACTTAACAGATAAGCAGCTACTGACCCAAGCTGGTAAATATATGCTAAAAATAGTAACAGATATCACATAAAACATACTTTGAAAATGTTGCAGAACAGGCTGCCTTCAAACACTGTACTTAGAAAAAAATTAATTACCTTTCCCTGACTCTTCCCAAATGTAATTTCTCATCAAGTCAAGACTTTTGTGTTATGCATTTTTGAAGTAAAAAACAAAAAATCCTAAAGAACATCCTGGAAAGTTCTTCAGGTCATAGTGTTACAGACAGTAATGCTGCATGCATGCTCTTTCCAAAGTAGCAGTCCTTCAGCTGTACTCTTAAAGGTGGTAAATTCAGCTCTCCATCTAGTTCCAGGCAATAGAACGAGCTAACATAATAAATTACTACCAGGAACAACACTGATATTTAAAGGATGGTAAGGTAATTAAATACCAGTTCTTTTATCATGTTCCCTTACAGTCAACTACTCTTACTGTGCTCCTGTAAATGCAAATACAGGATTTAGTCCCAGGAACATGCAAGTAGCCTTTCCTCCCTTCCTGTTCTTTCTTTTCAGTATTTACATGGTTCCCTTTCCTGCAGGGTCTGGCATCTGCCCTAACTACTGATGTAACACACTTCATTCTTGTTAGAGGGCCTTGTGTCCCAGCACAGGCTCTCTCACATCAGTACCTTTGGCAGTGCCCCACCAATGCTGAGAACAGTGTGGTGGATGGACACCATCCAGTGGTGCCAGGCAATTGAGCAAGACCCAAAACACTGCAAGCACCAAGAAATTCTCTGAGGCTTTTCAACCCTAAAATATATTACAGGATCCAATCAGAAAGAGGACAAGTTAATTGTTGAGAGAGACTAAGGGTATTAAAAATTTCTTCAAAGATTAGTGTTGACAGTGATCTTATTGAAGTATTCCATTTCATGAACTTGGCACAGGGAGCATATGGGTGTGTTCATGAGCACACTGAGAAGACACAGGGAGACAATTTTTCAGGAGTGAGATAATAGATATTGGTAAAAACTGAAAGTTGTAGAACATAGATGAAATAGGGAATCTATTTCTAAACAGATTCTTAAAAAAAAGTTTCTAAAAATTAGAAGTATTTCAGGGAACAGAAAGTCACCTTAGTGTAACAAACTGACAGCTAAGAAAGGAGATGACAAAGAAAACACCAAAAATAATTAAGTTATACAAAAGCTGTCAACAAACATAAATATTAATTGTAATGGACCAGTAATAAGATGGGAACAAAAATTAGAAGACACAAATAATGTTTAACAGGAGTAGTGGAGTTAAGAAAATAATCTGAGAGAGTTTAATGCAGTTTTAAAGCTATTTGATTGCAAGGTTTCCTGTATAACAGGGGACCTCATTCAATGTCACAGTTTCCTCTAGCTCCATATTTCTAGTTGTGTGGCCTAGCAGGCATATACAGTAAATGAGAAGAGAACCACCCTCAGCAGAACTCTACTGATCCACTGCCTGAAACTGCTTTCAGAGAACAGCTGTACTGTTTTGTATTGCAAGTATTGTGTGCATTTCTATCATACAGCTGTGCTGTGGGATTTTTTTTTTTCTAATTACTGAACCATGTTAAGCAAAGGGATGAGCTGCTTCTGCCCTTTGGGCACTTCATTTCATTTAACCTCAACACCCTCACCCATGCCAGAGGCTCTACAATTTAAGCTTTTAATTTTTCTGGTATATCAAATTCCACACTTGTTTTCAGTGTCTTGCAGAGCTGCTTGCTTCCTGCAGCCATCAAATTCGACTATTGTGTTCAAGATCTTAGTAAAAAATAAAACAAAATGAAAAAAAAAAAGCCAACTACTACTACTACAAAGCAAGTGTGTTTCCCAGTGCAGATACAGAAAGGCCCCTGGAAAAGTACACTGGTTTACTGGTACACTCAGTATAGCTGAGATTACTAAGAAAAGAGTCTCATTTGGAGAAAAAACCATTCTGCAATACCATTCTGGAACAATCAGACATTTTAAGGTACTCCAGAGCATTCACTTTGACAAAATTCATATCTTTACAACAGAAATGTAGAAAATGTTTATGCACAGACTAACTACCTTTCCAGACCTGATAAAACCTGTTTTCAGGAGTGGCTCCTACAAAGACTGCAGTTCAGACTAAACAAAGTCAACTGGTACAAA
The DNA here is from genome assembly GCF_029582105.1 of Oenanthe melanoleuca. Taxonomy (NCBI): domain Eukaryota; kingdom Metazoa; phylum Chordata; class Aves; order Passeriformes; family Muscicapidae; genus Oenanthe; species Oenanthe melanoleuca. Next base: position 43,048,611 of record NC_079333.1, read on the forward strand.
CCAACTTGGGAAAACAGTAAGAAAGAGTACAGTAAAATCAGAGACTGACAAACAGTCAGGCAGCCATGAAGTGGTTAAAAAAAATTGTATATTTACTTAATATAGAAATGTTAAAAAGACATTATCTCTTCTCTTGCACTAGAAATAAGAGATAAGGAACTATTGAATTTTAAACTGGAGAAAGGCTAGATCTAGGCACAGATACATATTCTGGAATTTGACTTTTTTATAATTAAAAGGGCTTGAAAACTTATACAGAAACAAACCAAAGCAAGCCTTTTGCTCCCCAGGTAACTCAAGGAACAATGGTGGTGGTGGAGAGGTGTCAGAAAGGCACTGACCAAATGCTCTGACACTACAGCATTAGGCTACAGGTAGCTGTAGAGACACTACAGTAAAGTAGTGCTGTATTTTAGTATGTATTTAGCATGCTCAGGGAATTGACACTTACTTTACACTCTGAGGGAAGCCCTGGAGAGACATCATGTAGTTACCAAACTGCAGAGACCAGGGCAGCCCCTTTCTTCATGACAACAGTCCTCTTAACTGATCAGCTGACCACCAGACTAACACTGGGTTAACAAATTCATTAGCTTCTTGAATAATGGAAAACAAAAGTAAGTAAGAATCCCAGTGATGATCAAGATAAAATGCTCTTCCATGCTGAGGAGAGATGTCATAAACTACTGTCTGGCAGTTCCAAACAGACCTCTCAGAAGCTCACAAGTGCCTTTGGCCATTTTCTGCTGCAACCTCTGGTCATTCTATTTTTGCATCACTGCTCTGTCCCAGCTGGTCATGAAGCATGCAAATTCAGCTCCAAGTCCTATTTGTTCCATTCTATCATTCCTTAATTCCTCTTTCAGGAATTAAGGAATACTGCTTCTGCATCACAAGTCTGAAGAAACAGGAGTCTAAATTTCCCATCCTTTATCAATATAGCTTGACAAGCACATGCAGCTCAGTGTTTGGACTCTTACTGTTACGCAACAGAAGCTAACAAAGGATACTAGAAAAGACTAACAATGACACAAGAGGAAAATAGCAATGCTACGAGTTTGTACCCAAAGCATAGAATTCCTACATTTTGAAAGCCAGTAGTTTGAGTAACACACAACAGTATGAGCATAACAGCTCACACAGAACATATCTTGAGCCAACAGTATGCAACATTCTACATCCTCTCAATTTTGTAAATTAGTGCTGCTGCTTGCAGAATAACCAAACTACAGCTTTTTTGAAAAGTTGGCACTGCACACAATGGCACACAAGATTACCCAAATCTTGTGAGTATAATGCCCTTCTGAATCTTTCAGTCTGCAAGAAGGAGCTTGGGATGCAGTTTACACAAAATGGAAACATGCCATCATACTTACAGGATGTGACACAATGCACTGCTTAACATGTTTAAGGCCAGTGAACAATTTGCTGGGTAAGAGACAAGAGGTCGAGCTGCTCAAGATAACATTGTCGTCCACAATAAGATCCAACTGACTGAAAATCTTCTTTTTCAGTTCCAGGTTCTCTGGAGTACATTCCTGGAATAAAACCAAAGAACAGTATTAAAAGTCATGTAGTTCAATAGTATCTATCCATACATCTCAGACTTCACAGATCCTACATTGACACCTAGGAATACAGCACAAACCATCTATTTTAATCAGCCTAGATATACCAGTGAGCCATTAACACAAAAATATCTTCCCACAGTTATAGAAATGGAAAGCCCAAGAGTTTATGTACAGCAGAAGATGGACCACCACATCCTACAGGAGACTTAACAGAAAAGAAAATATTCTGCTTTCTCTAAAATACAGACTTTAACTCTCACAGGGAGATAACACAATACAGAGGAGTAAGACCTGGTCTTCACTTTTTTTTTAAGAGAATCTCACATGATAGAGGTCAGTATTCTCTCTCAGATAAGATGGAAATGAACAGATGTATCTCAAAAGAAGAGAAACATACAATCTCCAGAACTATGGCAAGAGATTCCAAGGTACAGCTCTGCAACCTGTGCATAAACAATTCCTAGAGCTGAAATTAATGAAGATACTTAAGCATTTTAAGCATGAGGGTCAGTGAGAAAGACTTCTGAAGACCATCTGAAGTAGAATGAATGCTATCAAAACTTCTGCCAAAGCTACTGAGCACATTCAGCTCTACATTACTGTGTGAAATTTCACATGTGTGAGCCAAGAGCCACACTAGAAAGAGAGCACTAGTCTGGGAGGAAAAGGACATGGGATAGAAAACTACAGTGGATCCCACAAGCAACTGAAAAGTCTTCAGCCTACGAGAAGAAAATGGAGGAAGAAGGACAGTCTGTTTTCAAGGGTTTTTGGAAGAGTTTAAGAAAATCCAGACAGGACCCCAAAGGTGCAAAACCTCAGCCTTCTTCTTAAAGCACATAGAAAATACCTGCTCTTTTCCAAGTCTAACCTTCTCTCACAGAATGAAGTGAGTACTTCATTCTGTCCTTTCTTTTATGCTGAACTACACACAGCAAGGTTAGGGGGAAAGGCTACACATTTGTCATGATCCAAAATTTACATTTAACATCTGCTGTTTCCAACAGACTCTGTGGCAAGAATGCCCAGGGCCAGAGATTTTAAACCAAAAAATGGGTTAAAAGTAATTCGAAGTCTGAAAAAAATAAGTTGCATGGAACAGTACTAAAGGTTCCATGATGCAGAAGAGATAAATAGGGTCATTTAAGAACTCCAGATAGAGCCCAAAGTATTAGACAGCCTTATCAAAACAAAATGATACTCTGCACATAGTTCCAGAATCCCTGCTTGTTGGTTAATTTTAAATAGTTTCTTTTAGCAAAGCCAAAGATGATGAGAACTCTGCAGATACTGTTCAAGCTAATAAAAGAGCTGCTCTGAATAGGTTTGTGAACTTGAAACTCTAAGCCTGCTCTCACATCAGATGATAATCAAAAAGGCAAACTCAAATCTGCTGGAAACTCAAACCTGCCATGGTTACGTAAGGTTTCTGAATGGGCCATTTGCTTGGAGTTTCTTGTATAGTGTCACAATTGTATTCAGGTTGTTGGACCACTGCAATAAAGTTTCTGTTCTCAAGCATGCAATTATTTTCTCAGAGACACCAATTCCCTGAAGAACAGGGGGAAAATTAAGCTCTAAACAATCCATTAAACAGGAACCTCACTTGCTGTCAGTTATGGAGCCTGGAGAGGTCTGAAGCTATTCTGTTTACCATGAGAAAGAGAAGATCAAACAGAGAGCAGATAAGATACGGGTTTAAAGCTACCACAGTTTCTCTCAAAGAATCAGTGCAAAAAGGTCAGCATGCACCACTGTGCATTTTAAGTGACACTGTATATTTCTGTGCTCTTTTCTTAGGGAAGATCATACTTCTCATTTGCAGTGAACAGTAAACCTTTATTCCAGGGCCTAGTCACTAAACACGGCTGCTACAAATCTGGCTTCCAATTTAAACTTTATTAGACTTCTCTTAAGAGCCTGATCAGAACATCACAGCTGTTAATTTTTAAAACTCATCTCCTGGAAGTGTATTGAATTAAAGGTAATATTGAATTGTGTATTGAATTAGATGTAATAGGAATTACACTACTCAAACACATGTTCAGAGAAGCTACTTGAAGCAGTGTATGAACTCTTGTAGAGCTACACAAAGATAAACATATTCTAGACTCCCTCCCTAGCTAACTGATATACCCACCACATGGTGATTGAGGTCTAGCTGCCCCTAATTAAGAAGATGCACTTCCATGACACAACCCCTGAAATGCCAGTAGATGGAAAGACAGTGAGTTTTATCTGTTTAAATCAAGTGTCTCTGTGTTTTTGTATAGGCTTTTCTCACCATGGCATCCACCATCTGTGCTCTCACATGTATCCATGCTCGTCTAAACGCACGACTTCATTTTCCTATATTTAAATACTGGCATATCCCCAGGTTCTTCCCATCCATTCTCAAATATGCCAAAGTAGCAAGTCCTCTGCAGCTTCTAGAAAAACACTCCCCAAAACACTATCTTGCAAAATACCTTTTCCTTATACTATCAGTGAGACTTGCTGCTCAATTTATTAGTACTGGAAGGCAAAAGAAACAAAACATGGCCTGAAGCAAAGCACTGCAACACTGTGGTATGGTCCTAAATTAAGTAAACATCCTACACAAGCAGTATAAGATGAAAGCCAGATATTTAAACTAGTATAGAAAAGGTCAAATATTAGCAACTACTCAGCAACAAGCAAGCCAGTTTCTGCAAGGTCATGGAGATGCTGTCACAAGGAGCAGCATCAAGCCTTCCCAATAACGAGTATGGAGTCTGATGGTAGTCATCAGCATTAGGAATTGCTGAATAAAGAAGTCTGAAAGCTACAGCTGCACAACAATGAATGCCTTCCTCCTGACTAGATGCTGTCTGCTGCAAATTCAAAACATAAACAAGGAAGTGTTTCTTCCCTGTTAATCTTAATATGAAGGTTTATGATAATATATATATTCCTACAAGTGAAGATAGATTGGTCTTGAGCTCTCCTAGACCCCTCTTCATTGCAGGGGTGTATCCCATATCATGGGATTCTTCCAAGTTGATTTTGGCCCAACAGGCCAAAGTTGTCCCTCTTGAAGTCCATGACTGTAATCCCAATTTTTGGCTTGCTTCTCCTCTCAGGATCCTCAGCTTCACCATCTCACGGTTACCAAGTCTCATAGCTAAGAGTTCCCCCTGACCTTCACATCTCTGACCAGTTCTTCATTGTTTGTGAGGTCCAGCACAACACGTACTCTCTTCTAGTCCTCAACCACCTCTGTTAAAGTTGCCATGAATGCATTCCACAGTCTTTCCCTATTCTTTGTGTTCTCCTGTGCTACCCCTCCAGCAAATACTGATGTGGTTGAAGTCCCACCATGACGACACGGGTCTGTACACACATATAAAACTAACAGCATTTTAAGGAGCCTCAGCCTGTCAGTGCTGTGATTCAGCTGACATTTTTAAGGCACTTCTGTAGAACAGTTCCCAGTCAAGTGACAGCAATCCTCTCCTCTGATAGAACGAGGCCATAGCAGCAGCTTTCAAAGCACCCGACTATCCCACAAGCTGGACCCAGACTGTCAGCACTCCTGCAACAGGAACCACACCATATCCAGCTTTTTGTGGGAGAAAAGAACTTCACAGGATTAAGAGACAAAGAGTTCTGCATGTCAGAAAAGGAGCTTTTCTGAAACCTTGGTGCCTAATACATTTCTACAAATACTTCCATTTTCTTCTACAGTTATAATCCACTAGAAAAAGTACTTCACAGAAATGACAGGCATAATTGTTTTACTTTCAATCTAACAAGTCACTTGAGAATGTCTTATTTCTAAAACAAAGCCTGATTAACAAAAGGCTTTGGCCTGTGGATTTTTATACACATAACCTGAATGCTCTTTAAGACAGACATCAAAAATATCTGAAAAGGAGACTTGCAAATTTAATGAAATGAAATAGAGATTTCAAATCACTGTCTATAAATAGCAACTGTACAGTCAAATACCGTTATTCCATAGAATTTTACCATATTGAAATAATGGATTGTAATAAAGGATTCTTGTAAAAATCCTTGTAATAAAGGATTCTTGTAAAAGCCTCTTTGAAAAAAGTACAGATGCTAAAATAAGCTCTCTGCAAATTAAACCCTGCCATTTGACTAGTTTCCCCCAACATCACTAGCAAGGTTGAGGTTACTGAAGTTACCAAGCCAAAATTCCATCTCTTTGCTCCATCTTGCATATAGACTGCTGTGTTTTAGTCACCATTTTATTGAATACACATCAAATTATATTTTAAACAAAAGAGTGTTTAAAATGATCATTACTATCATTATATTCCAGTCCTAATTATTATCATTTCTATTTAGGCTTTTATGTTGACATGCTGGATTGTTCTGCTCCTGCAGGGTTTAAGTGTGTATCTCCATTCTGGAAGAATGAAGATGCACCTTCTTGAGCTTTTTTCTACTGTATTCCAGGTCAGACACTAAAGTGCACTCTAGTCAGTAAACAAGAGTCATACACATGAATCTGGGGAACTACACCACCTGGAATTAAAAAACATGACATTTTGACTGCAGAGGCTGGGAGTTCAGCTAGCAAAACAAGCAGAGACATAAAACTGTATTTTTAATATCAAATTATTAAATCTGAGTATGAATTTTCCTTCTGATATTTTTGTTAACCAATAGAACTTAGCTCAAATATCTATTATTTTCATACACTGATAGGTTTGGTAATTTCACAAAATTCAAAATCATTACACAATTCAAATGCAAATACTAGACTTCAAGTATTCTGGATTTTTCCATCATGCTCCCTTCAAAAGTAGTTTCAGATGCATATTTTGAGGCACTTTAGAGATGGATAGTATATACATCTAACAGGATACCAAGACATTATTAAGACAAGGTGACAAACAAGAATTCATTACTTCAAAGATGGTAAGGGGAAAACATATTTACTTCAGTTTATTTTTGTGAAGTGTTGCTACCCTCCTTGAGCATAAAGGCAGGGCCAGCAGCTGGCTAGGAGGCACACACACCTTTGCATGGCTTTGGGATGAGACACACACACAGCTGTTGTGGAAGGAGGCCCCAGGCAGTTGCACACCTTCCAGTGCAGTGTCTGGATTTTGATCAGTTAAAATGTGGTAGAAGGAGGAAAAAAACCCAAAACAAACCACCACAAAAACCCTGAAACACGGATGTGCGGCAGAAACCCAACTCAGTGGGATACACACAGGGGAACAGGAGCTCATCAGGCTGTCTGCCCCTTCCCCACAGCAGATGCTCACTCCACTTAGTGGGTACATAACTTCCTCCAAGACAGTCTCCAGCTCATGAAAAAAAAACACATCATTAACAAAAATTTCATTTTCAACAAAAACCTCCTTAGGTGTAAACCAACTCTAGTTACTCCAAAACAAGCCACACAACCTTGGCAACCAAGACTTTTATTCTGAACCTGAACTATCTTACTAACTACTGCTATCCTGCAAGCCAAGGGTAAGAAGGCATAACAAGGGCAGCAGCTCCTTTAACTGAAAGGCAGACTGGCTGTTTATTAGGAATGGGAGGGCCACATTATCACCATGTGACACTATTATAAAAAATATGAAAAAAGTACAGGCATGCAGGTTTCACATCCCAGGGCTTCAGTTATAGACTTTCTATGGGTTTTGTATGCACAGGAGCAAAATGCTAAACATGGGAGAAGGAATCACGTCACAAGAATTTTAAGAACAGGTTAAGACATTTTTGACAGACAGTTGTCAAGGTATGACTGATCCTGCCTACCTTTGGTCTCATCACTAGATGAAAAAGCCTATTGTAAAAGTGGTCATAAAAGATAAGGTAAAGCACCAGCACTTTCAGGCTAATCTAATTTTAAAAAATAATTTAGGGCTATAAATCACTTTAGACTTAGAGTGAAAACTTCTTATTTGTCTTGAACATATGAGCTCATAGGAGTGTGAAATCTGATGCTTCATAAATCACTACCTCTTGAGTGACATGAAAGACTCCTGACTGCAGAATACTGTGCAAGTAAACAACACTGAGGTGAAATCCAGCCCTTGGATGGAAACATTTTGTACTTTCCTACATTTCATAAACATACTTTGTTAAAGAATCTGACCAATAAAAATATCAAGTTACTGCCATTTTATACTGCTCAGAATAAATGACTGAATTACAAGTGTCCTTTCAACCTTTAGTAGAAAAAAAACAGGATTTGTGCAGGTAATAGTTTTCAGAACTACATTTTCTAAAATCAGACTTGCAAATTTGGGAGGGTTTGGGGGTTCTTTGAGGGGCTTTTTGGCTGGTTTTGTTTAAAACATACAGCAAATGAAGACAAGTTTGCTTCTTCTCCTGTTAGTATCATGGCATGAAAAGATCCATTATTTTCCATGATGTTCACATATCGTACAAAATTTTCAAAAGACAGACAAGTTGATCAGGCTGCTACAGATGAAGATCTTTTTTGTTCCCTCAGGAATGGGCAGTAAGATCTCAAACTAGTTGACTGACATCCTCCTTCCTACATCTTCTCTCAAAGTACTAGATTTTCTGTTTTCCTCTACCCTCATGATCTCATCCACCCTGAAAAATAGGGAAAGTGACTAAGGAAAGGCAATGGAAACACAATACCACCCCTGAAAAGGGACCAGGGAGCAATGGAAGAGAACCTGAAGAGCAAGATTAGTTGTCAGGCAGTACAACAGTTTTGGCAATGACAACCTCTTGAAACAGGGACCAAAACCAAATTCAAGACTGTGACATCAGCTGTTATGTGAACAGAATAGATGGAAAATAAATGTTAGAAAATTTGGAATGATGTAAGTCTATTCAGCAGCTACACCACTGCAGTGACACTGGCAAGCTCTTTACCTAAACACCATCTTTCAGTTCAATTCAGACACTGACTTCATAAAAAGTTTTACAGCAAGTCTTTAAGATCTGATCATTTCGATCTTTAAAATTAGAAATAATTTTTTTCAAAACTTCTACAAAGACAGTAAGTCAGGTCCTATGCCTAAAGCCTGTTCCCTCAAAAGCCAAAACACAACTTCTTGTGCCTCAGGCCAATGTTTAAGCTCTGTAGGGTAAGACCAGGCCTAAGGTTATATTTGCCCAGCTGAGAGCAAACAGAGCCATATTTGTTCATCCAGGGCTCAGTTCAGAAGAAGCCAAGTTACTGCAATGCTTGCACACTCTGCCTGCCAGCAGTTTTGTTTTCACAGAGCTCTGTGACTAACAGAGCCTCTAAAATGGTATGGTCTTCCAGCCTACGAGCTCAGGGCAGCTGAAGACATCTTCACCCACTGTCTGCAGACATTCCCTCATCCCGAAGTAAAAGGGTTCTTGAAAGCTGTCAGGAAAGTCAAACAGAAGCTACGAGTAGAAACTGGTAACAACAGTCAGAAACGAATTTTTATGACCAAAGACACAAGACACCTGTTGTCAAAGCTCCAAAGTCAATGCTGGTTTTGCACCCTGAAGGCACCACCAGGCTTTTTGAAAGCTGCTAACACTGTTTTTTAAAAATATGTCTAACTGGAAAAGATGAAAGAGCCAGCAAGATCTGAAAGACACCAAGTTGAAAATTTATTAGTGTCCTTATCACCAACCAGCTCAACAGTCTGTGCAGGTGTAATGGGGGGGAGGAGGAGAGGGGGCAGAACACCCTCTCTTTTTAAAGAGATGGGCAGGAAATGAAGATACTGTTCTAAGGCTTTTAGGCAGAGTTCTTTTAAAAGTAAAAAGGATAAATACTTCAGGAACACAAGGTGTAAGTTAAAAGCTTAACTTCATCCCCTTGCCCAGTCTACTCTGTTCAGTGCCACAGCAGAACAAATGGGTTCAGAGATCACCTCTCAGTCACCTTTTGCATCCATCTTCAACCAACCCAGCCAGCCTTCACAACTCACCAAAACACACAGCAGCTCAGGTGTCAAGGGTAAGATCTCAGCAATAGTTAGCTATCTTATCTTCCTCTGACAGCTAGTAAACTTTTTTGTTCAGTTAGTAAATTGTTCAATTTAAAACCTTTGGTTTTGTTTTATTAGCATTGTGGTAAAAGGTCATACATGTACTTCACTGACTTCTGTTCAATTTATATTATTTATGAACTAGATACATATCCACTAAAATCTGGTTTTAATATTCAAAGGTGTCCTAAGATGTTCAATACCCAATAGTCACATAAAAACAGAAGACAAAAGTCATCATATATTTATGCAGGAAAGCTAAGAGCACAAAAGCAAGAAACATTTAACTCACCCATGACAGTCCCATGCCAGGAACATTATAGTACAAACATATCCATTAATTTACCTCCATGTAGTTTTTGGATAATGGAAAAGTTATTTCAGAATTAAAGCTTTTAGTGACACTAAACTTGCAGTGTACATTCACCTATATGCTATAGGTTATGCACTTATTCCAGGTAACATTGGAAAGTTCTGAGAAGTGAACTTGTGTGAATACTCAGGTGAGAGCAGAACACAGACTGATTTCCTTCTGAAGTTGATGTAAAGCACACTAATCAAGTCAAGTTACTTCATGAAAATGCTCACGAGAGAGAATATATAACCTTTTAAAAGTTTCAAAGCATTACTGTTATAAATTTTCTTCTCAGTCCTTCTAATTATCTCTTCCATCATTTTCCCTTTTGTATCTTCACTGATATAACTTAAGAAGTTCCATTTTTTACTACTTTATCCCATCTATTTTTAGTTATGTCCTATGAAAACAACATAGGAGGCAATCATCTGAATAATTTACTCACGGAGGGCAAACATCATGAACCTTTTAAAAGCTTTAAGTGGACTTATTCTACAAAGGCCAGATTTGAAAAGAAGTTAAGATTTAACCAACTGAAATCCAGGGTAAAAAAATGCAGTACTCATGAAAATTTTGAAATAAGCTAATCAGTTGGTTATATCATGAAGCATGAAAATAGAGTCCTCTATATTCAACTAAGATTAATACAACCAATATTGTATTTTTTAAGTAACTAAAAGTCAGAACACTTGTGCTCGTAAGTTACAATTAGTACATTTTATCCCTTCACGTTCAAAACTGCACTAAGCAGCATTTCTTAAATTTAATATGGCTCAGTCATAAAGTAGTCTGTTCACTGCTGAAGCAAGGCCATGAGCCTGAACTGTTTCATTCTATTCCACCACCCTCCTTCAAGAGAAAATTAAAGTCTATTTCAAATAAGTTGCCTGCCCACTTCCACTGTGCATTTGTTAACACTTTGAATCAAACTAAACTTTAATGCTATAGTTTGGAGAGCTGATACAAATAGAGCCAACCATGTTTCACACACATGACTTGTTAGCCATGGGCATACTACTGGGCAGCTATTTAATTTATTTTTATTGACAGACTAAACAACTACATGTTTAGAGACATCAAGAGGACTAAAGGAACATAAAATAGCACCACAAAGCTGGAGTTACCCCAGGTACACTGTTGCTGTTTGGAGACTACCAAGACAACACCTCTGTCTTCAGCTGCCTGAAAGGAAAACAAAGGCTCTCCGAGGCACAGGCTGGAAGGACAGGAAGGACTGAAGTCGCAAGAAGAGACTTCCAATTAGACATTAGGGGAAAGTTGCGCAATGACAGTAATCAAACATTGTAACAAACTACCCAAAGACACCAGAAGTGTTTTTCCAAAACTCAACTGCACAAACTCTGCACAAGTTGATGCAAGTTGGTCCTGCAATGGGTTGGCCCAGATGACTTCCACAGGTTCCTCCTAACAGAAAATTACTTTGATTTTGCAACATTTGCCCAATGCCCATTTTGTAAATGAACTGATAGTGGTGTGGAAGGATGCAGCCCTTGATTTAATCTGACGTGGCATGCTAGACCTCGTTCAAAAATCCTAAGATTTTGCCAAAGACACTCTCTCATGAGACCAAAAGTATATCAAAACTCAACATCATTGCCAGAGCAACAAGACACAAGGACTCCATCACAGCTATGTTCAGCTACAGAAGAAGATGGTGAAATACAAGTCAGAATGGTAAAGAGATCCAAAGTTGGCACGAAGAAAGATCAGATCCTTACAGGTAGCATACAAAGAAAGTAAGGACACTATATGGATATACCACATAGTAGGAAATGCTTGAAACAGCAAAAGAAAACAAGAGCTATGAGAATACTGGAAACAAGAAGGCAGACTTCACAGGCAGAAGGTAGGAAGAACAGTCATTTCTTCCTCATTGGAATAGGTTGGCCAGCGCTCCTTTACAGAGAGCTCTGCCCTTTGTTACATCCATTAATAAATTAACTGAAAGTTAGCTCATGAAATTTAGGTTGATCATTATTATTACAGCCACAAACATTTGCAGAAGGACTTTACAAGACTGAGTGATTAGACAATAAATTTGCAAATTAAACTCAGTAGAAGTAGGCAGTGTATGCATGAACACAATACTATGAACTAACAAGTTCCAAGCTCATTAGTGATGAAAGAGTAAGATACTGGGGGTGACAAAATATAGTTTCATGCTATGGGGTCAGGGTGTTGAACTCTCCAGTGCCCAGCTACTGTGCAGCACAGCTTTTAATCATTTTTCTGAACCATTTGCTAGGAGTTGGCAAATCTTTGCTTACCTGAATGAAAGTAGCACCCTCTACTGCTGCCTTCAGGTCTGTACAAACGCTGATGAGAGCCAACTGCTGTTCTGCACTCAAAGCTCCTTTCAGGACTCCCAACTTCTCCATCTCTTTCATTTGTTGTCTGACAGAAACAACATAGAAACATTTAAGCACTTTATCATTGTTAAGCCACCACCAATTTCTTAAAAAACCCTTTTAACAAACCATGTACTATTTGTCATGTCACTGCACACATCCCTGTACAAAAATATAAAGGTTCATTTCAATCATTTCTCCTTCCTTCCCCATCTTATCAAAGGTTTTTCTTCTCTTCAAGCACAGAAACCTCCAAGATCTACACCTAGATACAGGATTGTCAACACTTCAAATTTGTTTTAATTGGTGCACAATCAGCAAAAGGGTTTTTTTTGCTCATAAAACTAAGGTCTCTTTCATATCATCTAGTTTTACAAACAGCTCTCCTTTGCTACAAAGACTTACTGTAGGAACACCTCTTTACCAGTATAGAAATAAATAAATACATTTGATACAGGCAAGAGTCCTTCCTAAAAACCATGCCACTACATTCTGGGGTTTTTTTAGTGACTACAGAATAAGTGTCAAAAAATTCAAATACTTACTAAACTTGAAATGAATGTTCAAGTACACACCACAGCTGGGACTGGACATGCCACTTCTTCAGAAAAGGTCTCAAACATCCAGAACAAGCAAGCCACTTTTCAAAACATTATAAGCCACTTAGAGGAACAATTAGGTGGGATTAAACTGTCTGATCATAATCAATCTAAAGCTCCTTTATGTAGGCCTTATCATGGTGAAATTGGTTCAATTTTCATCAGTTTCATCAAGACAGAATTCCTCTGAGCCTTTGGTTATTATTCAGCAAAAACTGCTCATCCTCATGAAGACACAAGGAAATTGACCTAATGAATGGCAGCAGGAAAAAAAAAAACACCTTTATTCTTCCTACCAACTTAATTAAGGACACAGTAAATGGATGGCTAAAAAGCACAGACTTCTACTTCTTAAGCAATTTATGGCAAAGAATAGGAAACAGGGATCTTCAGCTCCCTTTCCCAAGGTGACAGGGAATATACAGTGTGCTGGGCAGAAACTTCATCCAACACTTAAGGTTTCTAGCAGAGAAGGTGCCAGTGCTTCATCTGGAAAGAAACAGGTGCCCTAAGCTAGAGAATCCAAACTTCTGGCTCTCTCATACCTTGTGAGGCAAGATGAATAATTCAAAAGGTCTTTACTATCCATTAGAAGTTCATTTCCCATGTGCTCTTGCCCAAATCCAGCAACTCTTGCTCACATGCTTAAAAAACCCCAAACCAAATTAAAAACACACACAAAACAAAACAAAAGTTACATTTGAAGGGATCATATCAGAATTCCTTCCTTCTCTGAAGAAGAGGGTGAAGTTCTTGTTCACTCTCATTGCACTACATTCGTTTCATCCTCCCAGATTCTCCAAAATTACAGTACATGACTGGTGACTGAGGGATTAAAAAAAGCTAGAGTCATAGATAAGAGATTTAGCTTCTATTTTTCTTCCCCAAACTCTTACAGAAGCTTGCAGCACTCATCTCCTGTTTCATATCTTTCCTTCTCTGCCAGTGATAACCATCCTGCATTTCTGCTTTTCTGTCATAAACCACTAACAATATACTGTGCACTCAGAATACCATTTCTTCATTAACCTTCAAAGTTGCCATCTTCATCTTTGGAATTTGAGGCTTTTTTTTTACTCCTAAACAAAACCCAATTTTTGACATAACCAATCTTCATGTTAGCCATTATTTAAGTCAGTTAACACATGGAATAGGAAATACATGCATTACTGCAATTTTGGCTTTCCATCTTGGGAAATTTTCATTTTCTGCACCCTTTGCCAATCTACCTATTGCCATTCTGGTTGTTTTGTTCCACAAATAAATGTTAGTCTTTCAAACACTAAACCATTTTTATATTCCCATGGGGTATTAAATTGCTACAGGACTGTGGGAAACCAGTGTTCCCTGATACTTACCATACACTAAGACACAAAGGTTTGTACATACAGAAGTACACCACTGACCTCTACTGGATGACTTTTTAATGAAGACAGCCTAAATTTTTAGGTGCTCATACCTAGGATGACCCTAGACTGTGATCATTGCAGCCATAGCTTCATTCTGCAGCTGTATTGTGTGGGCAGCTCAGAGAGTTTCACTCAATACCTGTAAGGTCTTTGAAGAATGAAGAATTCACATCCATAACAAAATACTACTTCCTTTTTGAGCTTATGTTTCATCTGCCTCCAGAGCTTTACTGTTGTACCTGTCTGCCCATATCAGCACTATTCTGGGAACTGGGCTAGGATTTGCTTCCAATCTATAGGAATAAGGCATGGATAAGGCATCCAATCTATGGGAACACTTCCAATCACATAAAATGCCTGGAATGCTTCTGCTTACAAATCCTACTCTAAAAGTCTTTCCAGGAGGACCCCGAGAGCAATGCTAACACTTAACTCATTCACACCCCACTTGCCTCACCTTTATCCATAGCCACTAGTGGGGTTGTATTCAGCACACACAGCTGCAACCAGCAAATCTTTACTAGGTTTAGGACTGCTTTATCCCAACCATATTGCCCACACTAACAAGAAGGGAGGGAAGAGAAGAAAACATCAGCCCAGTTCTTCACAAGTTCAGCCAGCTGCTGATGCCCAAAGACTGGAACTATTCACCAGTCAAAGCACTAGTGCTGTCTGATAAATGAGAGGGTAGTTGGCTCAGTGAAAACAAACCAACAAACCAAAACATCACTGGTCCATATATTTAGCCTGAGACAGAACAGATCAAGTAGATTTTGTGTAGGCAAGCTTGAAAGCTTTCAGGAAAGGAGATTTCACTGGAAATCTCCTTGGACAGCCTGTTACTTTGCATACTAGGCAAATGTGAGTACCATAACTGTTCTCAAAACACAACTTCAGTAATTACACAAATCTCCCTTACTGAAACCATATGTTCCAGCTGCCCAGGGGACAGGCTACCATGCAGGAATGAGGTGAAAAGACAACATTTCCTTTTGGAGGTGTTTCATCTCAGTCAGACAGAACAGTTAGACAAAACCTTTGTAAAGGTGGAATCTATCCCTTTCCAAGGCCTATCAATGTGTTCTCTGGTTAGTTCTGTAAGTGAAGCAGTTTTGTCTAGCTAGTTAATTGCACTTTGGGAATGGTGGGTGGGCAGAAATAAAATCAAAAGCTAGAATCAAGCCTACGTTTTTGCACAAGCTTGAAGTGCCAGCATCAGGCACTCAATACCAAACCATGCTCTAAAAAGAATCATCTAGTTAGAAGTTGTCCCCTCAAAGGAGATATATAAAACTATCAAAGAAGACCTTAGCCAAGCTGCATTTTGCCCTTGATATCTACAGTACCAATACAACAAAGCAATATGTAAGACAGACTGGAAGACTAAGCCAGTAAGCCTGGTAATTAATCAATCTTTATCAGCAGAATAATTATGTTTAGAACAATAGCACAGTAACTACTTGGAAAAGTTTATCTATTACAAGAATCATATATTTATTTTTGGCAGAGGGGCATGCACTAAAGTATTTCTGCATCGTATGTTTTAGGACTACTTTCAGGAATAGGATACTACTTGTTTTTCTAATTCCCTTTATTTCAAAATTTAGCAATTTTGCATTCCATTCAGAATCACACTGATGCAGAAAAAAGCATGCTGGATATGAAACATTGCATTTCTCAAGGCAGGCTACTAGAGCATGCAATCTGTAGTGTGGTATAAGGGTGTTCATTAGTTTGTTTCCTCAGCAGAATAAAAGGTTGTACCGTTAGAGTAGACCTTAATTTATATAAAAGGCAATGAGTTATGAGTCAACAGACTAAAAAGCAATGAGATAAAATAATTAAGTATCACTTCTGCCATCAAAGAAGTATCACTCCAAGTGAATGTTGCTTACTATCAAATCCCAGTTTTATTTGGAAAATGGAAACTACAAATAGTCATCTGTACACTTCATTTTCTCCCTAATAAGTAGTACCTCCATACAATAGAAGTTTGTGGACTGTAGACTAGAGCAGAATAAATATGTTCCAATACTAAAACAAAATAAACTACAAAACCTCTAAGCTAAAAACTTCCCTAGAAGTATTTGCTATTTGGAGGGAAAAAGGAAAGCAAATTACATCAAGTTCAGAGAACCAGTCACCAGCTGGCTTTATGAGGCAGACATTCCCTTGCTGTTCTCCTGTGAGCACACGTTACTTGCTCAAGCTCCAACTCTTACAGTAGGATCACATCAGTAACTCGTGATTTACTGCAGATTGTGTGCTATGAAATGAGTGCAAAGAAGTTTGACCATCTTTTGAAAGATACAATCATTGAAACAGTGGTTCAAGAAACTAGTATTCTTGTCACAAAAACTATGTTTTCCTGAAACTAGGCTTTTTAACTACAGTGTTGCATTTAGATGTTGTTTGGGGTGAAATTAGCAGGAAAGGCCTTTGTGAGGGTTTTACAAAGATGTTTATTTCAGCCACCACTCAGCATTGTCCAGCGTTAAGGGAAATAAAGGCAAAGACTCTTGTGTGGGTCTAGGTTTGGTAGATGGGATTAGGAGGGCGGGGAGAGCATCGGGGACCAACCAATTACCAGGGGACATGGGGGTGGCACAAGGGTGAGGTTAGGGTAAAGGGCTAACAGGGAATTAGGGTGGGAGTGACTGAAAGGCTAGGGAACAAAACAGGGGTTGCATTCCCTAGTTGGGAAAACTTTTCTGGGTCTCCACACTAGAGCGTTACAATAGCCAAAATACACAAATTAATCATAAGTTAAGGACATATTATGTAAAAGGCAAAACCTGCCTTGAACTCAACTGAACTTGCCTTGAACTTATCAATTACTTGGATGAAGGAGCAGAGGCCTCCTCAGCAAGTTCACTGATGACACAAAGCTGGGAGGAGTGGCTAATACCCCAGAGAAGTCTGTGCAACCCTTCAGAAAGATCTCGACAGGTTGGAGAGATGGGCAGAGAGGAACTGTCTGGAATTCAACAAAGGCAAATGCAGAGTTCTGCACCTGGGGAGGAATAATCCCAGGCACCAGCACAGGCTGGGGGTGACCTGCTGGAAAGCAGCTCTGTGGAGAAGGATCTGGAAGTCCTGGTGGACAAGAAGCTGTGCATGAGCAGCAGTGTCCTCCTGGCCAAGAAGGCCAGTGGGATCCTGGGATGCATTAGGAAGAGCAGTGCCAGCAGGTGGAGGGAGGACATCCTGCTTCTCTACTCTGCCCTGGTGAGGCACATCTGGAGTGCTGTGTCCAGTTCTGGGCTCCTCAGTACACAAAAGACACAGAGCTCCTGAAGGGGTTCAGCAGAGGGTTACAAAGATGATTAAGGTACTGAAGCATCTCTCCTACAAGGAAGGGCTGATAGAGTTGGGCCTGTTCAACCTTGAGAAGAGATAACACAGAGGATCTCAACAATGTCTATAAGCATCTGAAAGGGGGCATCAAGAAATGGATCCAGGCTCTTCTCAGTGGTGCCAAGCAATAGGACAAGAGGCAACAGGCAGAAATTGGAATACAGAAGTTCCACAACAAGAGGAAAAGCGTTTTTACTGGGAGCGTAACTAAACACTGGAACGGCTTGCCCAGAAAGGCTGTAGGCTCCTTCCTGGAGCTATTCAAAAGCTGTCTGGATACAAGGAGCTTTAGAAAACCTTGCTTGATCAGGAAGGTTGGACTAGATGACCTCCAGTGCTTCCTTCCAACACTACCCATTCAGTGATTCTGTGAATTCCTACAGGAGAACACATGCAGGCACATGACAGTACAGACCCACTCAAACAGCACTCTATCCTATTACACATGACACTCTATGCTTCATGTTTTCAAGCTGAAAACCTTGGAAGGCTAACATCCTCATCTTGCTATTAGAAAAAAGAAAAAATCTGGAGCAAGTGTTGGCTTTAGTAACGAATACCACAAAATTGCCACTTGATAATCCAGAATCTCATCATGGATACCACTATGACAGCAACTCTGAAAAAAACCAAAAGTTTGTGTCATCTAGATGATACAACAGAGATGTTTGGTCTGACATTTACCTGGAAAGAAAAAAAAGAGGAGATAGATTTTCCCACTCTTTTGTTATCAAGCCTTTTTTAGCAGATCTCACTAACTTCTAAACTCTAGCAACTGAACTAATCTACAAGAGATTCCTGAAGTCACTCCTGTTTGCTTTAAGGCTTGTTACAGAAAGCTCAGGTGCACCTTACACTCCATACAGCTGACAAAGAAGCTGACATTATGTCACTCCAAGGCATCATGAAGGGAGAGCTGATGCATTTAGGTTGATGCTAATTGTGAAGTCATCTAAAGTCCAGCATTAAATGCTGATACAGCAACATAAAGTTGTGTACAGAACCACTTTATAAATGTACTTTCACCCTCTCTCACAGGCAGATAAAAGCTGTATTTTCAGGCCCAGCAAGAAGAGGGTGATAAGGACCAAGCAGACATGTTCCTTCTAACACAAGAACTAGGGGTCAATCAAAGTAACTTAGGAGCCAGGTTCAAAACAAACACAAGGGAACAGCTCCTCATGCAGCGAGCAGTAAATCTGCATAACACAAAGTCCTTTGGTAAGGAAGCCACAGAAGGATTTATATCAGTTCAAGGGAAGGTTTGAGAAATACTTGGAAGAAATCCAGTGAAGAGTGACTGAACAGATTAACTTGTTGGCATTGAAGGCTGGAGGAGGGGAGCAGACAGGCAAGACATGAACTTGCAGCTCTTGTAGTAGCAAAACCACGAGGCTTTAGCCACAGTGCCATGGGCAACAGAAGAGGGCTGGAGGCCTTCTGGACTCAGCTGGTCCAAGTGATCTCATGTTCACATCCTCAAACTGGCACTCCTTATCAAGGTGCTTCCTACTTCAACTATAACTGATCAATGACACTAGCAACTTGTTCTTCTAAGACTGAAAACCACCAGTTTAAGAGTATAAAAACTAGTCATAAAATGTTAATAATTCTAGCAGGGCTTCTCAGCAATCCATTTCAACCTACCTCCATTTTCAAAGGGTCTTTGTTGCCTTTCTGTGCAAAAACTCTTACATTCACATGTTTTAAACCTAATGGTGGCAAGCACTATTTAAAAATATTGAATTTAAACTTGAGATCTTGAATAACTTAAAAATTAAATTTCTCTTCAGAAGTGCCAGTGACTCTTGGAAGCGCAGATCTTCTGATCCTAACCTGTACTTCTAAGTCTTTTAGCCTTTTTAGCCTTCTTCAAAGCCTAAAATTTATGCTGTCTGAAATAACAAGATATGGATATTCATGCATAATTACAAAAATCCCATAGTTTCATTCCAACCCCAGTTATTTCCAGTCAGATTACCTACCGAATATTTTCCAGGGCACTCATTAGCTGCTGTTGTGCAATATCATAAAGTTTCACTTTGAAGCCTCCAGCAGCAAACACCATGGCCCAGCTGCGACCAATGAGTCCACTGGAAAAAAAAAAAAAAAATCAGCCAATTAATAAGCCAGAATTTAATAGGGGGAAGGAAATATTGAAAGCGTTGCAAAAAACAAATCAGAGCTTAGATTCTTCAATATTTGATGAAAAGATCAGTTGCACACTGATGAGAAACAAATCTCTCTAATAGAGAAATACCCTTTGCTGGCTATACTCTTTGTATAGCAGCTCCTCTGAAAGCTGGAATGAAAATAATGGGGAAGAAAAAACGCAAAACAAAACAAAAAAGAGAGCAGAATTCAAATAGGAGGAGCCACTACTTTGGGATACTGGACTCAGTCACCAACAGCCACAATCTTAACCTATAGTTGGTTAATGCATTTATACTAAAGAGATAAAAAAAAAAAATTAAAAATTGTTCAGTTCATAGACTAAAGACAGGCAGCAGTCCACTGATCCCAGAGTGCAGGATTCTGCTTCAGAGGTGGTCAGAAAACCCAAGGCCCAACCACTGAAGTCACAGGTCTTCAGTAATTCAGAAAGTACCACAAGCACATGAAAAGGAAAAAACAAAATCTCAACTGAGCATGGGTTGATATTATTTTTCCACCTAGCCACCTCTAGCACTACCTTTACTTTTAGATAAAGCACTTTATCCTGCTGGATACACACAGGAACAGTGT
This sequence comes from Oenanthe melanoleuca, assembly GCF_029582105.1. Lineage (NCBI taxonomy): Eukaryota > Metazoa > Chordata > Aves > Passeriformes > Muscicapidae > Oenanthe > Oenanthe melanoleuca. Next base: position 43,068,974 of record NC_079333.1, read on the forward strand.
GTCTACATCTTTCAGTGAAATCCTATTACTGAGCAATACATGGAGGAAATCTGTAGTAACTGACAATTTTATTTTCTCTTAAAGCAATGCAGGTTTTAACTTCATTAGATGTTCAGCCAGCAGTCTTTTTCAATGGAAGCACCAAGGTACAGTGTCACAAGCCTAAGTAACCTGAAATCACAAAAAAGTTAGGAAAAAAAATCCATAACAGAGACAAGATCAGAACTCCATATCCACGACTGTTACAGTGGGAGTTTTGATAATTACGTGCCTTTCCTCTCACTTCCATGATCACTGCATTTGCAGCATCAAACTTTAGTGATCTCTAGCAACTGAGAAATTCAAGGCCATTAGGGCATCAATAAAAGATTAAAAGGGGAGCAAAAGTCAGATATAAAGTAATAGGGCAGATGAGAAAAGAAGGAAGAAAAAACAGGAACATGCTCAGCCTTTGGTTTAACTATATATTTTTAAAAAGGATCAAAACAGGAAGTTTCAGGAAATAGCAGGAGTCAGTGGAAATATCTGGGACAAAAGAAAGAGTGCATTTAGTGCTGTTAATCAGACAATAAGGTCTCACTCAAAACCTACCATTCAAAAGTAAAAATAAACAACTTCTCTGTAGTAAGTCCAGAGTTCATAAATTCTGAGGCAAGCAACAGAACAACCTTACAGAATAGGCATGGTCAAGTTTTGTTAGCTACTGTAGCCTCCTGGTTAACAAGCACTTATAATATAAAAACATTATTTATATTATAAAATGTATATTATAAAAGCATTTTAATCACTTCAAGCTGACATTAGCATATATGAGCTACTAGCATCTTTACGAAGTAGCATAACCTCTCTAAATAGCATTTTTAAATTAAATTTCCTTAAAACAGAAAAAAAAATATTTCACTTTAATACAGGTTTTTAGGATTGTGGGTTTTTTCTTTTGAACAGAGCACACAAAGTAATGTAGGTATCAGGTTTGCACCGTTACTGCATTGTACATGATAGCATCATTACAGCTTGATGTTGGCATATTTGACCCCAAGACAGTGCTTTTTGACACTTTAAATGCTGTCATTTTGGGCACAGGAATATTAACAATCAGATCTGCTCACACAACTCCTGCAGGCACTACCAAAGCCTGCAGTAGTGCCACGGGAGCCACAGCAGGCAAGAGCCCAACCCTCCTGACCCTTCAGACACACCTACAGTGTATTTTACAGTGTAAAATTTCCGTGAGTACCAGCAGTAGGAGCCAGCTCGGTCGGTGTCACACTGGAGCACCGAAAATCCCATCCTGAGGCTCCAAGCAGTCTTGGAAATAAAGTTTGCTGCAGCCCACACTTGTAGCACCAAGGTACAGTGGTGCACAGGGCACTGTCACTATCTGGCATGAATCTTCCCTCCAGACTCTTGTTCAAGCAAAGAACTTTGAGGGTTCAGCTCAGTGAGAGGATGAAACAATGCATCCCCAGGCAAGCCAGAAATACTGTTGACTTTTGTGGCAAGTTAGTATTATTCCAAGAGTGTCTAAGACTAAATTAGGAGTTTCCCGACATAGCTGACGTTAAGCTGGGCTTGGATTTCTCCACTCCTCTTGCACTTACAGACACACAAGGCATTGCAATGAAAAGGGACAGCAATCTTTCAGACCTAAAGAGTGGCTTACTTCGCTAAAGATGTTTTGTTTTAAAGTAGCACAGAGCTGTCAGGGGCTTAAACAAAGACACTCTAAGTAGAGCCAAGCAGGTGCATCCCCCCCACTTGCAGATCCAGCAACAGCGGGGCAAAACCCACGGCCAGCCCCGAGTCAGCACCTCGCTGGCACATGCGACGGCTGCAGCAGTGCGGACAGCTGAGGCAGGGCCGTAGCCGACACCGAGTCCCCAGACCCCCGCCCCGCAGGCCGGGCCGAGCCGGGAGACGGCGCCCAAGCCCCTTCGCACCCGCGGGCATCCGTCCCACGGGCGCCGCGCCGGGCCGGCACCTCCTCCCCAGGGCGCTGCCTCCGCCTGCGGGCGACGAGAGGCTTTACCTGCCGATGATGGCAACCTGCGAGGGCTCCATGGCTGCGGGGGCCGCGACCGGGAGATGCGGGATGGGCAGCGGGATCGGCCACCTCTGCCCCGTGCGGGCCCGCCCCGCCCGCCGCACCCGCCATGTCGCGGCCGCCCATTGGCCCCGCGGCCGGCGCCTCCCCGGGGCCGAGGCCGGGGGAGGGCCGGGGAGGGACCGGGGCGGGACCGGGACCGGGGAAGCGCCGGGGAGGGACCGGGGAGGGACCGGGGAAAGGCCGGAGCGGGACCGGGACCGGGACCGGGGAGGGACCGGGGCCGGACGGGGAAGGGCCGCCGCGGCTCCCACGGCCGCAGCCCCCGGGTCCCGCCCCTGTCGCTCTCCGGGCACGGAGAGAAAACGTAACATTTAAAATGCTTACTTAGTATCGAAGAATATGTTAATATGCTCTTAATATGTCCAAGAAATACTTTTAAGTTTTCTCGTCTTTCTGGAAAAAAAAGAACAAGCAGTCGAAAAGTAATACATTCGATCCCAGAGTAAAGGTTTGATAGTTCCTGATGAAGTTCAGTGAGCTTTTGTTTGGCTGTCATTTGAAACTTTGTTCAGCTTATCATTTCTTCTACTTTCCAAGAAAAAAAAAAAATAAAGCCAACATAATAATTTGGTACATCTGCCTGCTTACTGGCACTTAGATAATACCAATCACATTCAACAAAGTGATGGAGAGGTCAAAATTATATATTTCTAAAGGCTTCGTGAAGACTGCTCAACAGATAGCACACAGAAAACCAAACTGTTATCTCCTTGGCTTCCTGACCTTAGCACCGCCCATGTAACCTGAGATATGCCGGTAGCTGGGAAGTGTTAGTGAAGCAAAGTGGCAGTAAACTGGGCCATGGGAAGACCGAAGGCAGTGGGACAGAAAGAGTGTAGGATGCTGTGCCAGTTCTGCTGCTCAGGGCTTATGTAGGGTGCTGTAGAAAGTAGCATTTTAAAGTTTTAGCAAGTACCAATTTTGCTCCTTTGAAGACTAATTCAAAATTGCATGACTTGGCACATGTTCTAAAGACCTTTGTATAGCCAGAGCTTAATGGAAGCAAACAATGTATACTTGCACTCTGGTTTTTACTTAAAAGAAAAAAACTATAAGTGCCTAGAACATAAAAGTAATGTTACCTGGGCTTAATAAAAATGATCTTCAGACAACTTTACCATCACTTCCATTTAGAAGTATATCAGTTATTTTAATACTCTTTGACCTCCTGAGATGTGTATTTATACCTTACTTGTCATCAGCAATAGCCTAAGGGACAAAAGCCATTGCAGATCTACAAATGGATTCAGAGAATTAAAAGCTCAATTCAGGAGTGTTACTGTAAGGGTTTGAGAACTAGTTCTCAAACTAATCACAGCTGTGATAAAAACAATTTACAGGGCCTTTTACTTCTGGGCGTGAACAGAAAATGAAATCAATGGCAATGAAATCTGAACTATATTATTATTGTTGTTGTTGGTATTCTTCTTGTTGTTTTGTTATTATTATTGTTATCTGTATATTAGTGACAAAGCCCCATATCTCTGTATTACTTAATGAAAATTAGGGTATGCAGCCATATTCCCCAGCATCTGCAGTGATCAGTTATCACTGATATCAGACTTATCACTGATAAGTCCAAACTAGATTAAAAGAGGAGAGAGGAGTTTGCAAGAAGAAAGGAAAATATATATAATTAAATTCTCAGAAGTGTATGTCAAGGGAAAAAATATGATTTAAAAAACAAAGTGAATTTACTGCAGGAGAGAAGCAGGATGGTATAGAAGAGTTGTGTAATAAGCAAGGGGAAATGACTCTCACTAACTCTGAGCCATGGGGATGTGGAATATGAAGGAGATGTGAATTCCCTCTTGGAGAAAATAAAGGAATGGTATGCTTTTAAAACACAGAGAGTTCCAGCCTGAGTTTTTAGTGTGGAATAAAAACAGAGGCATAGTTCACATTTGTTAAGTGTTAGACCTGTTTAATACATCACTTGTTCACTAGAGCAACCAGAAAGTACATTTATTTGGTAATGGACTATGATCTGTTGCTACTACATTCCTAATGGTTTGTGAAGTATAACTCCTTAAAAAGATAATTATTTTTAATTAATTATTATTAATTAATAACTTTATTGCTGTTCTATAGAGTTCTAATGGTTTGCATACTGTGTTCTAACTAGTGGTTGTATTGAAATGATGTTAAAACTATAATTTTACATATTGTATTGTTAGTTGTTTGTGCTGTTAATTTGGGTGGTTTTTCAAAGTGCAGATGGCCTGATGCAAATACTATCAATATTGTTAAAATGCCGATTCTTAAAGAAGCAATCTGAAGGAAGAATTTAGTAAATATATCTCAAGGAAATAAATAGAAGCAAAGTAGATACTATTAAAGCAATTCAGCAAAACTAGATAGGATTATAGAGTTCAATAGTTAAAATACTGGTTAAGAAGACAATTTTCCTGGTGCAAATGCATTTTAAACCCAAACTACAACATATGGTACAACATAGAAAGGTACACAGTGTGATCCTTGGGGTGTCCTGTGCAGGGCCAGGAGCTGGACTTTGATGATCCTCGTGGATCCTTTCCAATTCACATACTCTATGGTTTTATATATATAATTTGTAACGTGTCATTCATGATGAGGTTCTTCTATTCATTTTGTTTTCAAACTGTTTGCCAACCAGATGCATTAGTTCCTCTAGGAGAAGGTAAATGCAGCTTCACTGTTTGTGGCAGTCGAGCTATTTGAATGGTTTCTGCATGACAGCAGAAAATCCCAAAGACCTGGTTAGTCCAGAAATCAATACTAGAAAATTACTTTTTTAAAGATTACAGTGGGAGAATTACATTTTCGATTCAGAAAAACACCAATTAGTGCTTGATCAGATGAACAGTTCAACTGGCAGAGCAAGGGTAAGGTACACACTAACAGCAATTATAATAGGCAGACTGTGGCCAGTAACCCCTGAACCCAAATTAGTAGGTCCTGGAACAGTTTGTCTGAATCCTTATTTACAAAGTAACCAATTGACACAGCTTCTAGAAACATGAACAAAGTCATTGAGACTCTCATATTCTTGTGAGTAAGTCAAAAGTAGCAGCTGGAATGCAAGGTCTCAGAACCTGGGCCTGGGCATGTTCTGAGCATGGTCAGAGTCCATATAGGCCAGGGTCCACTTAAATCTGAGTGTATACACAATTTAGGAGGGTAAGGAAGTTTGACAATAGGAACACAGTCAGATTCCAGGGTTGCCTTGGCACCACCTCACAAATTACATGCATTGCCTCATTGACACAGTGCCTTCTTTTCACTGCCCTAGATATTTGGGCTGAAGTGTCAGAATAGTGAGAGCTAGGTCTCTTACCACACAATCTACCTATTGCTCAGGTACATATTAATGCATCTGGGGAAAATGAGAAAAATATAAAAAATGTAGGTTAAATTCTATATTTAGGCAGGAAAAGAGGGGCTATAAATGTATATCTATTTCTTATGCTCAAGTTTATGATTTGTGGCAAGTAATGCAGTGAAAACTTTTCCCACCCTAAGTCTGTTATTCTGCAAACTAGTTGTACTCCAGAAAATTCAGATATGAAGATTCTCATGTCCAAAGGTCTCGCTCTCAAGTTTCTGTGTGAAAGTGGTTCGTGCATGGAATGGAATGTGAACAGGTTAATGCAGGAAGTGATAATATCTTAATAATTCTTTATGTTATCTTCATTTCTCTTGTTGGGAGCCAGAGTAGAAAGACCTTTCATTCATATCCTCTCCACTTATCTCTACAGAAAGGACTTTGAGGCTGAAAAGTGAGCAGCAGAAGATCCTGACATTGCACAATGTGCACAAACCCTGACCATAAAAAGGGTGTTCTGACTTTACTGTATATTGTCTTTGCAGCTTTCTTATGCAGTTGGCATAAGGCAGTGGGATTACAATTGGTCTCATGAAATGTTTTCTCTGTCAAAAATACTGAAGGCGTGCTCAGAGATTCCTTCTCTATTCTGTTTTCTAATTAGGCACAGGAAAATTTCTCTAGAGTATAATGATTTGCCGTGGGCAAATCAAAACACTTGTCGGAGTTTCGAAAACACCAAGAGAAGCAGTAAGGATGGCAGGGAGAATCGTCTTTTTATAAGACATTAGGGATTTTTAAAAATGTCGTTTCAGAGCCTATGGCGTATGGGAAGCCTTAACAACTTCCTTTTTTTCTTTTTTAATTAATTATGCCTTTCAGTTTTGAGATCCTATCTCTCAGCTCATTGGGAGAAATGGTAACGTTTTGGATTACGACAGGATTGGAAATGAAGCGCGCGTCCAAGCGTTTGACGGACTTTCCCCGCAGTTCCCTTTGCACGAGCGACGCGAGCGCGCAACCCGCGCTCCCCCGAGGGCCAGCCCGGCCCTCACGGCGGCAGCGCCCGGCCCTCACTGCGGCAGCGCCCGCCCCTCACAGTGCCACCGCCCGCCCCTCACGGCGGCAGCGCCCGGCCCTCACAGTGCCACCGCCCGCCCCTTTCGGCGGCATAGCCCGCCCGGGGCAGCGGCCCCGGCAGCGCCCGGCCCCGCCCGCGGCTCGCCCCGCCCGGCCGCGGTGCATGCGGGGAGCGCCGCCGTGTCCCGGGCAACGCCGCCCGGCCCCGAGCGCCGAGCGGGCCCGGCCGCGGGCGGGCTGAGGGCGGGCTGAGGGCGGGAGTGCCGCCCGTGCCCTGAGCCGCCGCCGTGAGGGGCACATCGCCGGGACCCCGCTGAAGGAACCCGCGCCGGAGCGGCTTGGCCGCGGGGCACGGCAGGGAAGCGACGGGAACATCCTCCCCATCCTCCCCATCCTCCTTATCCTCCTCATCATCCTCATCCTCCTCATCCTCCCGCTGCAGAGGAACCGTGCGCTCCGTCCTGGCTGAGGCTTGCTTGCTGAAGGGCATGTATTTCATGTTATCCGTGAAAGCAAATCTCGCCTTCTTGAGGTAGCCAGGCAAAGTGAGCAACGTGTCGCTCCTCCGTGAGGGAAAGGCCACCAGGTGAACGCACCGTATTAGGCGGGGAAATACTGGTGGAGAAAGACTTTAGAACCTGGGCTTCTTTAATGCTTGCTTTTAAAACCCGTTTTAATTGAAATGCCTTCATAACTGTAGCTATGTTGATGTTAGACTACGAAAGGAAAGGAAAGGGAAAGGAAAAGTTTGAAGCAAGATGAAATACCTTTCATTAGACTTACTACTACAGTTAGCCTATAAAGACTAACTTTAGAATATTTAAGAATATTGTCTTAAACATGAGTTAGCTGACAGTGGACAGATATCATTCTAGAAGTAGTAATGCAGTTACTTATCATTTCGTTTTAATGATAAATATCTTTAAAACAATTTTCATAACTGGTATAAGTATAAAAAATATAAACCCATGAAATGGTGCTATTTAATTTTTTTAATAGGCGACTCCTAGTTTTGATGACTAAACAAACTACTGCTGTTTATATTGTGCATTTTAAAATATTTTTGTAAAACCACTGAGATAATATTTGGCATGTTCTATGTTTCATAGAAAAATGATGCAAAATGTGCATCTGGCTCCTGAGAATAATGAAGATGATCTCTATTCTGGCTACAATGATTATAATCCCATGTTTGACACAGAGGTAAAATATTTGCTTTTTCCCACCTTTCCCATATAGAGAATTTTAAGTTAGAAGTATTAGGTAAGAATTTATGGGTACAGTAACATACAAGTTTACAACTGCTTTGAAGTGAAATTTACATTATTAGCAAGAAACATCTGAAGTTTCTCAGGGATCTTCTTGAATAGCTAATTCTTTGATAGCCTTCTATTCCAACTAAACACTTGTGCAGATCTCAGCAGATCTAAGATGCTGTAATGATTAGAATTTTTCAAGTATAAGCTCATAATTATTTGTAGCTACATTCAATGTGGTGTTTCCCAGGCTGTGTGCAGCAGAAAGTTTTCTGACAAAAGAGGCTCCTGAGTAGTCAGTAGGTCATTGATTTCCTACTGTGCTGCTGCTGGAGGAGCTCACAGCAGAATGGAATCCTGCAGGTCTCTGTGCAATTGGGTGGAGCATCTGGGATGTCTTAGAGTAGCCCTGCAGATCACTTTTGGGTAACTGCTGGTGTGGTTGGGACAACAGTGATGTCATTTAGTCCAAACCTACCATCAGAACTTGCTATCTTGTGTGAAATCCCAGTATTCAATTCATGGGAGCTGCTGCAGGACCTGAGAGACATGAGATGTTTTAATGTCTTGCATTGCAGTAGTTGATGTCAAAATTCAGAAATAGCATAAGTGATAGGCGTTTGGATGGAAAAGGAAATTCCTGTTATATTTTATAACTTCAGCTCTTGTTTCCTCTGTATTTTCATAAAGTAGCAAGTTTTTACATTTCCTAATCTAAAATACAAAAAAAGACAAATAATATAATTGTAATTTGTTGTCAGTAAATCCTGTTGTTCAGTTATCTTCAAGTATTTTCTGAAGAATTTCTGATATTTTACCTATCTTCTTTCAGTAGTCTGAAGGTTGTAGAATTGTGAGGTTGGGTGTTGTGGTTTTTAAAGGGTTAATGTTTTGTTGGGTTGTTTTTCCTTAGGATTTAGAAAATGATGTAGCTTTTCAACAGGCAGCAAGAACAAGTCATGGAAGGAGACCCCCTGTAAGTACCTTTTAAAACACTTTACATAAATGTAGATCTTACTATGTAGAAACACTAATAATTGACACATACAGGTTTTAATTGACAGGGGTTTTTTTGTTTGGTTCTTTTTTTTTTCCCCACCCAGGTGACAGCCAAAATTCCTGGTACATCAAGTCCAAGACCTCTAGCTACTGGATTTGGGGTAGGCTTTTGTTCTGTTGTATCCTTAATGAAAATATAATTTACAAAATATAAATGTACCATTTAATTCCATGCACAAAGTGAGCATTTCTAAATTAAGAATTTCATTCCAGTGAAATGCATCTATTCATTAGTTTTAATTCACAACTTTGCACTTGGTCAAGGCATGGTTACTGCTTGTTTTTATTTTCTCCTGAACCATGCTGCAAATCTTCTGTACTGCATAAGGCATTTAGAGTCCAAGGTATTAATTGTGTTCACTTGCAGGGGGAACTGAATAGGTTGTTATTTGGGCTTGGGAAAGTTTTCTGGAAGTTTAGGTGAAATCAAGTCTTGAAGAATATGGGCTCTGAAACACCTGTAGTTAAATCAGGAAAAGTTGGTTGTGTTCTTTGGTATATTTCGATGTATTAATAAAATAAATCTGCATGGAAATATAACTTAAAGAGATTAATACAGTGACAGAGTTTATCAGCTCTACACAGAATTTTACTGAAGTATTTTGTGTGAATTACTTGTTCAATTTCAAGGAAGAAATTTCAATAATTTAATAAAGGAAAGTTTGCTGACTCAGACAATTTTCTATGTACCTCTTTTTAAAAGAGCTGACTGAAGTATCCAAATACATAAAAAACCTTTGCTGTGAATTTGTGCTAACTGAAGTATTCACTGTCTTTAAGCCTGACAGGCACTGGCAGTATATTACATATGAGTAAAATAAATGGGAGCTTTGCTATGAATTTATGTGAGAGTTAGCTCAACTTTTAAAATTTAGTGTTGAGAATACCATATGCAGGGTTTCTTATGCTTTGTGTATGTCAATTTCAAACAACTTACTTATTTTTGTAGTCAAAGGCAACTTTAACTTCATCCATGGGAAGACCCATGACAGGAGCTATACAGGTAAAATTTCCAATAGTAACACTTCATATTAATTTGGAACAATAAATTTTTCTGGTAAGTGTTAGATACAAGTATTTAGAAGTTCACTGAATTAATAAAAATTACTACACTTTTAATTTGTCCTTTTTTGAACATAATACTTACTGTCAGAAAGCGTGAGGGTAGTGATGTTTGTTTTATTTGAGTACAGATTTGGATGCAGTAAGAATATTGTACTTTCTAACATTTGCTAACATGCAATGAACGATATATCATAAAATAATATATATATAATATACAAAAATTACATGTGAAAATATACAGTTATGTCTGTATTGTCTATAACATAATTTTTAGTAAGATTATTTTAATTATTTTAAATTCTTCTTTATTTGAGGATGGGGTTTCTCGACCAATGACAGCAGTGCAAGCTGCAGGTTACACTAAAGCAGCTGTGAGAGGTATGCTTTGTAGAAATCACCAGCTGTCACAGGGAGATGTTATTTTACAGTTCTTCAGTACTCTGTTAATTTTTCAGGTTCTTCGTTTGATCCTCTTGGCCAAGCAAAAGGTCCTGCTTCACCTCTGGAAAAGAAAACTTCAGACAGGTTTGTTCAGTTCTGCATTACATTCTTTCAAAGCATTGACAGTGACAGAAAACCAACCATGCACAGAGTTTAAAAACATCCAGGCAGTTACAAAAACCCTGAGGGGCCAAACTGTGAACTTGGTGGAATAATGCCACAAACATTTGTGCATGTGGTTGGCTGACTTTCATGAACATCTGATTTCAGTGATTCCTGGTTCTGACTATCTCAGCAGCCTGGGTTTAGCTGTTCTCACATGAATACTTTGATACAAAATTGTGCAGGACCATGAAAGTGTGTGTGTCAGGCAAGGTACACCATGGTTCTTGCAGCTCTTTGGGAAGAATTTGGAGGAAGTTACCTGCTCTTTCTCCCTGTTCACTCTGAGCTTAGCACTTGAGCTGAAACTTGCAGGCTGGTGCGAATGTTGGGGAGTTTGCTCAGAAAATCGTTGAGATTTCCAATACCAAAGTTCTGTTCCCCAAATGTAGCTATATGGGAATAGGGAGCTCCTACTGAAATGTTTGATTATTTAGCAACAGAAAAAGTCTAGAAGAACTACAACTTTTTGTTATAACATGCATTTTCAAACAATGCTTTAGAATTATATATGCAAATAAAAGTTCAATTAATTGCTTTTAATGTTGTATTTCATTTCATTAGTGTTTGATACGAAAGTTCATCTATTTTTTGTAGTTACTTCTCCTAAACAAATGTGCTTCATGAAATTTGCCTGTCTGTACTGTTCTTGTAAGAGGATTTATGTTTTCTTAGGTCTCTGTTCTCCAATTAAGAGTGTGAATGTGATACCTTTGGACAATCTTCTCTAGGCATAGTTATACACGATACTTTCTTTGATGGGAAAACCAGTTAGTTGTGACCTGTGATATGACATTTGATTTGTTTTATTGAGAATATAATGTGTAAAAGCTTAGTGTTTGCAGTTACGTTACTTTAACTTTAGTGTTAATCTTTTTGTTGTTTTTTTTAATTTTAGTTTAGAAGAGAAGATGAGGCAGTTGGAAAAAAAAGTGAATGATTTGGTTGAAGAAAGTTGTGTTGCCAATAGCTGTGGAGACTTGAAATTGGTAGTTTTTCTGAATTTCACTTAATTTCTGCTGTAATTTGTATAGATAGATGCCTTGCTTTGCTGAAAAAAAAAAGTTAAGAGCTATATTTTTGGCATATATATTTGTTAAGATTTCAGTGTTACAAAAATTCCCTCTGTGTCCATTGTCCTCTTCAAAGGTTACCGTGGATAAGGAACTATTTCCTTATATATTTACTATAACAGTCAGTTTGAATGTATTTGTTCTGTTATAGGGGATATTAGAGCGTTATTGTGCCACTGAGTAGTGGCTAAGTAACCAATCTATTTTGTTAGTTTTTCCTGAGCCTCTTGCATGTATGGTCAAAAATGCTCCTGATATCAAAGGGTTGTTCTTATGTAGATTGTATCAGACAACTCAAAGGGTCCTATAGGATGTTTGTTTCTGACAAATCCAGCAGAATATCCATTTTCCTGCAAAAGTCATCAAAGTTGTGAACTCCTTATCTGTAAAACAGGCAAGTTGGATTTGCCTTCTATCATAAGGACTAGGAGTCAAACTATGTCTTGAAGTAGTTCTTTCACCTTTGGCTTCCAAATAGCCACCTTGACTAGTAACCATTACTTTCTTAATTATTGCACCCTTGTGGAGGCCCACAGGACTGCTAGACCCAAAGCATGACTTGTACAAAGAATATTGACAACAATCTACAGAGAATTATGTTTGGGTACATTATTACACAACTAAGCAGACTTAGAGAGCTGTATGTCTGCTTATTGCTAGTTAAAACCTTCTGGTGAGTTATGGTGCTTTTTTCAGGCATTTGGTGCAGTCAGTAAACCAAAGAAAATAGACATGAGTATATTCTTTTTATACTTGTTTTGAATATATTTTCATCATCTTGAGTCAGTAAGATTCAAGACATTGTTAAATTCTAGTATTTTGTTTAAGGCTCTGGACAGGGCAAAAGAGGCTGGAAGACAGGAAAGAGAATTGTTGAGACAGCGTGAACAAATCACTCCTCCAGAAAGCATCAACTTAGACCTCACTTACACAGTAAGTGGTTAGAAATCATAAGTGACTGACGTTGCTAAAAAGCCTCCTGAGCAGAAATGTCAGTGTTTCCTGAAGTGTGTATTGTGTGTCTGTATTGTAATGCTCCTGGCAGAGGAGATCCATTCATGTCATTGAGTCCATTCCCATGCAATTGCAAATTCCAGAGAAACCATATAGTCTACATTAAGTGGAGAAGAATTTCTATGCATGTGTATTCCAGATATTTACTCACATGTAAAACCTGCATATCAAAATACAGCAGAGACAGACCCCTGTATTTCAGAAATAAATAGCCTAGAGAGTGTAATATGCTGAGAGGAGAAAACAAAACAGGAAAGATCAGATGCTGCCTTTAAATTGAGCCATGAAGTGACCAAGAGTGTGTTACTAAAATAGGATATAGTAATATTCCTGAATCTCAAAGCAGGTATCTAGATTTACATTCTGGTTTTCAAATAGTAAATTTTTTAAATTTTTTTTAAAAAAGAAGAGTTCAGAATGCATAAAAATACTTGAGGGATATTTAAATTCATAGGTACTGTTGTAGAGACAATTATTAACAATTAATATATGTAATTAGGCAGACATAATTTATTTTACCATGAAAGTCAGAGTAAAGCTGTGGAAAAAATGCAGTTATTTTACCTGACACTAGCAGAACTTCTGTTGTGAAACAGCAGTTTAGAAAAATTCTTCCCTTCTAAACTGAGTGACTACAGGCATTAGGACCATTTTCCACATGTTGAGAGTCATAAATCACACACAGTTTCTGAGAATTATCTTGTATGAATATTTTTTAATAACCTTGCATTACAGCACTGTGTTTACTTAGATCTAAGACCCATGTAGCATAACTTTGAATGCTAATAATTCATATACAAAACCAAAAGCATTACTTGGAATAAGTAGCTTTTAAACTTGTTTCCTCTATATCAATTTGCAAGAACAAAGGAACGTTAAAGATGGGAAGCTTACAAGTGGTAAAGACAATAGTTCCAAGATAAAATTAACTTGAAATTATCTACTATGAATTCAAGTTTATTACTGTTTAGAGGACAATATATTTTCTTGTACCTGTAATTCCAATTTTTATAGGTTCTCCTCAATCTGGCCAGTCAGTATGTTGCTAATGAAATGTATGCTGAAGCGCTGACTACTTACCAAGTTATAGTGAAGAATAAGATGTTCAGCAATGGAGGTAGGTTGTATCCCAAAGCAGATTGAAACTGGTAGTCAGGCATTCAAAGTGAGGAGTGCATCTGCATGGAGCTAATACTCAGACAACTCAGTCCTCATGTCTGCCACTCAGAGTGATTGATATATTCGTAGTGTCTGACTTGGAGAGCCAAACCACATTAAATTATACTGACTCATGAAGTCTTTTCTTTCCACAGACTAAGCTAAACAGAAAGACAAATACATAATTTTCTCATGCCACACATGCTATGTGGTCTTCTCTAGTACATTATTTTTCTTTTGACTTGGCCTTTCCCTCCTGAAAGCTTCTTTTAGTATTTTGTGTATCTCTGAGACTCCTACAGTGTGTTTTTTTCAGAGATGCTTATTTGCAGTTGTCTTCCTGGAGAGCACTATAAATAATCTCCATTTCATCCCTTGATTCAAAATCAGAATGCATCTTACTTGAAAGTTCTGTTCTAGGTTTCATCACTACTTCATCTTCTCTCTCAAGTTCTCTTGAGTTAAATTCATAGAAGGCAGTTCTGTGCAGTGCTGCTTTAAAGGGACATTGCTATCTTATAATGAAGACAAATTTATTAAGAAGTTATTCTACTCTGTCACTTTGAAACTCTTTTAAAATGTTGTAACTCATTGACTCCTTTCGATAGGTATACTGAAGGTAAATATGGGAAATATATATTTAAAACAACGGAACTATTCCAAAGCTATCAAATTCTACCGTATGGCTCTAGACCAGATTACTAGTTCTCACAAACAGATGAGGTGAGTTGCTCCTAGGAGGCATGGTTATGAAATACAAATTTTGGATACAGTATGATTTAGTAATTAAAAATATTATCTAAACCCGCTTTCTTACTTAGGATAAAAATAATGGAGAATATTGGAATTGCATTTATTAAAACTGGCCAATACGTTGATGCCATTTCTTCATTTGAAGAAATAATGAGCATATCCCCAAACCTGAAGGCAGGCTTCAACCTGATCCTCTGTTACTTTGCTGTTGGAAATGGTGAGCAAATGAAGAAAGCCTTCAAAAACCTCATTGAAGTTCCCTTGGAAGTGGATTATGAAGAAAAATACATTTCCTTAAACGTAAGTTTGAAAAAAATAAACTATGTCTTTATATAATAAAAGAGGAGGAAGAGGGAGAGATACTGAGTGCTTGGACTGTACTGAATATGGGAGTTGATATGTATTTAGGTATCTGAAATAACTTTTTTACTGACATTAAATGTATTTTAATACATTTTTTATAATTCCTTATATTAGAAATTATGTAAGAGTAAGGATCATTAAGCCTTTGAATTAGATGAGGACTATGTAAGATCATTTATTGGAAGAAAGTCTTGAGACTGAATAAGTTATTTCTAAGGGTAGGTGAACTATAGTTTTAACAGACATTCCAAGTTCTCCATTTTTTTTTTTTAAGAGGTCAGAGGAAAGATCATACTTTCCTTCTGGTCTTTATTTTGCATAAATGTATGATCTGTCCCCGATAAACGAGGAAGGGGTGGCCACCTAGCACACCCTGCATAACTTCTTTTAGAGCTAACAGAGAAGTGTGATAGAAACCATAAGATGATCATGCAAGTTACTGTAATGAGGAGGTAGCACAAGTTCTCATCTGCTGAATACCACAGCAGTTCAGCAAATGCTAATTTTTAAGCATGAGAATATTCTCACTGTGAACTGCAGCCTTCCTGGTTTGATACACATGACATGAACTTCATCTGTTAACAACCTTAATGTAAGCTGTGACAGCACACATGAGCAAAAACCAGTATTGAAGTAGTTGTAATGCCAAATTTCAGAGTATACGGTTAGAAAACTACTTTAAACTGAAGCTAGCTTTTTCAGATGTGGAAAGTAAGTGACATTATAGACTATATATTTTACATCAATTTATGTTTGCAGTCATATTGTCTATAAAATAATTAAAATGTTTGTATTCTGGTATAATTTGCAGTTGTTTTGCCCCCCTCTAGGAGGATCTACATACGAATCTACTGATTGAAGCCATTAAAAATGACAGTTTAAGTCAAGTAGAACGTGAAAGGTAATGGTGCACTTTGTTCTTTCTTGACTGTGATGCCTTGAATTTTAACTTCTGGAAGGATTATCAGGCTTGTCACCTGTCCACAGCTCTTGTTACAGAAGTGTCCTCCCAGTTCTTAGGAAAGAACAGGCTCAGAACAACCGGTTGGATCACTTAGTTTAGTGTGCTGCCCTAAAGTAGAATATCTGCCCCAAATGTTACAGGGTACACTACTTAAAACTTGCAATGTTTGAGTTTTTTAAAAAAATACAGCTAATGTGTAATGAAAGGAAAACAGAAAAAACTAAGACCTTAATCAGGATACAGGGGAGTTAGTGGTAATAGGGAACTAATGGGTTACATTGATTTCTGAGATATGTACTGAGTGCAGAAAGAAGTCAGAACACGTTTTGGTTTGTTTTTTTTTTTCTATACGTGTTTTTGAAATTATGACATAGAATTGTATGCAAGTATAGAACGGTTTGGTTTGGGAAGGACTTTAGAGATAATCTGGTTCCAGCCCCCCTGCCATGGGCAGGGGCACCTCCCACTAGACCAGGTTGCTCAGAGCCCCATCCAACCTGGCCTTGCAGACTTCCAGGGATGGGGCATCCACAGCTTCCCTGGGCAACCTGTTCCAGTGCCTCACCACCCAGACAGTGAAGAATTTATTTCATACTTTTGCATTGTGTTTTTGTGGTTTCTTTTCCTTTAGGAAGTCCTTGGCAGAGGAATACATCATGACAGCTGCTAAACTCATTGCACCAGCAATTGAGACATCTTTTGCAGTGGGCTATGACTGGTAAGAGTCAAGTGGGGCTTCTTTTTGTCTAAAATATATAAACTCCTGTGCTGGTTGTGAAACTGGTTCACAGATGGAAGCAGCCTGGGAAACATGGTTCTCTGTGCATCTCAAACACAGCAACCAGGCTATTTTCAGTTTGTCTCCTAATAAAATGAAGCGTTAGAGTGTGTTCTGTCTTAAAAAGTATCATTGATCATTTATCATTGAAAGTCAAGTCGTAATTATACATTTTGTGCTGTTCTGAATTCACGCAAAAAATTCAATTGAATTTGAAAGTTCAGTTGCAAAATGGAAAAGCTTTTAAAAGTCTCAGCAGACAAATGCTAAAAAGCCTAACTTTTCCAAAATTTATTTTTAGTTTTTTATTATAAAGGCTTACTTTGATATTTTTTGTATTTTAATAATATTGGAAAGTAATATGTGTGCAAATGAATGTTTTGTATTGCAGGCACAATATTACTATATATGTTAAAGTTTGGATAATGAATAATGTTTGATGGGAAGAGAGGACTTTCTTTACCTGGAGTTTATGGCGTGTTAGGATTATTCTCAAATTTTGCAGGTCCTATAATTATAATTCTGTAGGAAAGCTGTTTATATTGACAGGAGACAATCTCCCACACAAATTTGTATTGTCTGCTAGAGTCCACAAGGTGGTGTTTGATGGTTTAGTAATAATCATAATCTTAAAATTTCCCTACTTCTGCCATTCTGAATTTTCAGGACTTAAATAATATATCTTGTGAAAAATTTAGGTTGTTGTTTTCTAATTTGTTAGCATGAGCAAATCAGATTTGTTAGCTCTGTGTCTTGGTTTATGTTTAGAAAAACTAGAAAAGATTGTCAGATACTCAGTTTTCTTAGTGCTATCCACAGAATACTTGTCATGGAGTAACACATTCTCAGATCTCTTCTGGCTAATTGAATAGCTTTTGCTGAGATCTGTGGGATTATTTTTTGTGTATCAGGACAGATTTATTCTTTGTTATTTTAAGCTGAAGTATTCAAGCTCAATGAAGAAGTTTAACTGGCAGCTTGAGCTTAGTTTTTCTAATTATAAACTTTATTGTGGGTCCTCTGAGTATTAAATGTACTTTCAATCAAATTAATTTTATTTAGAGAAATAACGTGAGGACAAATATTCTTCAGAGTAGCTTCCTACTTAAAATGTGACATAATATTGGGACTGTTCTGTCATATTTCGTAAAGAACACTTGGATAGCTAGATCTCATTGTGTTTTATGGTTAAAAGATGTTAGAACTAACTGTTGAAAATGCATTTTTGATGTTGCAAAGATATCCGTAATAAAAGAAGAAATTATCAATTTTTATTACAACTTTTCTTCTAACATAAAAGGCATTTTCCTAAATGCCTGCCCACGTGCCAAACCAATTGTAACAGCAGGCAGTTTGTTGAATTAAACTTCTGTTGGCAAAATAGCCAACTATTAAAAGGAAAGAAGGTGTCTTTCCAGCAATTAAACAAATAGTGAAAGGGATTAAGAAAATATCCCAGAAGTTGTTCATTTACTATGCCTGTTTTCCAAGTGTTTGAGAGAACAGGATACTCATACAATAAGTAAAGGCCTTACTTCAAATGATCAGGCAGCTGAAAGTAGATCACACCAAACCGTAGAAGATGGTGGCTGTCAGTGAACATCTGAACTGTCTGCTGACTTCTGTTCTGCACTTTTTGCAGAAGACTCTTAGCCACAAATAGTTGGGGGATGACCAGAAAGAGACTTAATGTTATGACAACATTATTATTATTATTATTATTATTATTATTATTATTATTATTATTATTATTATTATTATTATTATTATTATTATTATTATTATTATGTAGCTCAGGGAGAAAGTCTGTAGTCTCTGGCATTGGTCACTAATATTTTTATAGATTTGATAATATATGCATCAGGAGATGAAATTTGAAAAGCCACATTATAAAGTGTAGCTAAAGAAAATGGCTTGAAAAATTACTTTAGTCAGTTTTTGACATCAGGTATTGCTCAGCAATAAAAAATAAAGTGATATTTAGGCAGTTGACTTAAAATAAGCAAGAGGCAGCAGAGATACTGTAATTAGGGTAGGTTATAGGACTGAAATATTCCTGCAAATATTTTTAATCAGAGTGCTCTTTGCCACTGTGGAGAAAGATTAGTAAAGAAAATTCAGTTTAGAAAGTAAATTATCTGAAAAAAAAATGTAACCTGTAGGCATTTGCACAGATGCATTTTGTTTATCTTCATGGCTTACTTTCTGTTGCAGGTGTGTTGATGCGGTGAAAGCTTCCCACTATGTAGAGTTAGCCAATGATCTGGAAATAAACAAAGCCACTACCTACTTGAGGCAGCAGAATTTTAACCAGGTATAGTAACTTTTCAAATTAGTACTTTTTAATACTGTATTTGCAAAGATACCTTTGCTAGCCACAGCATATTTTTTGGCAAAGGAAAATGAGATTTAAGCAAACAATAGCTATTTTTGTGCTAATCAGTAAAATAACTATAAAAATACTGACAAGAGACAAGTTTTATCTAAATGAAATTTCTGCTGTGGAAGTTACAGTGAATGCAGTTTATTTCAAAATCAAAACACCTAAGTGTAGTTTTCTTCACTGGGTGTCCAAGATGTCATTGCAGTTAATGGAAGAGAGGTCAGTACAGTCAATATTGCCTAGGAAGCCTGTTGGTAATCAGCCTGGGGGTGTTTTCATTAATATCAGCTGAATTTTTCTCTCAATTAGGTTGACTATAGTACCAGATTACATGCAGCTGCACCTGCTATGTATAGTTACCATTTATGCTCTAATATTCTTGCCATTCCCCACATACTACGGCATTCCCTAAAATACTATAAATTGTCCTTATACTTTAGTAGGCTCCTATGTCATTCCATTGCATACAAGGCTTGGTTTGGAATATGAGTAGTTAGAAAAAACCTTCATCTGAACAATAACAAAGTCAGATATCTGACAGGATTTGATGGGTTTTCTTCTAACATGCGCTGGCCAGTACATTCAATGATAGGAATGCTTGATAAATAAGAAGGAATAGTGCAATCCCCAGCTGTGCATGAGTGGCAAGAATTACAGATCATATACAGCAAAATTGGAGCAGAAGCTGTGGTTTCCTGTCATCTCCTAAGATCATTCACATTCCCACATCTTGGAGGGATGGATACAGGGCCATATGCATAACTTCAACCTGCTTTTACTTCTCATATTTAAGACTTTCTGGTTTTCTGAGCAGCTCTTGCTCTTCCCATCTATCTTGTCCTCTACTCCTTTCCTGTAGGTATAGCAAGAGAGTTATCCTGCACGTTTGACTGTTGTGATTTAACCCCTGCTGGCAACTAAGCATCATGCAGTCACTCAGTCACTCCCTGCCCTGCTGGGATGGGGGATAGAGTCAGAAGAGTAAAGGGGAGAAAACTCATGGGCTTAGATAAAGACAGTGTAATAGGTAAAGCAAAAGCTCTGCAAGCAAACCAAGGAATTTATTCACCACTTCCCATGGGCAAGTAGGTGTTCAGCCATCCCTAGAAAAGCAGGGGATGCATAATGGTGATTTGGAGATGCAAACAGCATCGCTACAAACATCCCCTCTTCCTCCTTCTTCCCCCAGCTTTATATGCTGGACGTGACACCTTATGATCTGGGACATCCCTTTGATCAGCTGGGGCTAGCTGTCATGGCTGTGTCCTGTCCCAATTCCTTGTGCACCCCTAGTCCACTTACTGGTGGGGTGAAGGGCAGAACAGGCCTTGGCTTTGTGTGAGCCCTGCTTAGCTAAAACTGTATTATCAACAGTTCCCAGGACAAATGCAAAACAGAGCTCCATACAAGTGTTTATGAAAAGAATTAACTATCCCAGCCAAGACCAGCACACTGAAACCTTTTTTTGAGATCAGGAAGCAGTTTGAGAATTTGCAAGTTTTGGCCAAATCTGGTAGCTTTACTGATGATAGCTTTTGAAGGGTGAGAGTGTTACAGGTAGGTAAAAAGTCTTATGATCTCAAGAATTTATTATTTCAATGGTAACTTTTTGTGATCTCCCATTAGTATTCAGTGTAGGTTAAAAAAACTAAAATCAGTTCTCAGAGGTAAAATGAGATAGATTGTTGGTGATGTTTTGTGGAGTTCTTTAACGGAGAGAGAGGGAAGTGTGTTGGAAGATAGGATTAAAGGGAGAAGAACCTTTTTACTTGGATTATGTGACTGAAGACCTTTAACCTGCACTGGAACCACTTAACAGTAGAGTGGGGCTCCAGAATGGTGATTGCAGAGCATCTTTATATTTGTTTTGTTCTAATAAAACTGCAGCTGACAATTACATTCATCCTGTCTGTCTGTTGTTCATATACTTGCTATACAACAACTGCTCAACACACCTTTGGCTGAATGACAAGAATGGAAACTTTTTGAAATCCTCAGTTCCAAGGCTGAAGTTTGATTGTGTCTTTTTTTTTAGAAAGACCAAACTAAAATAGTTTTTTCCTGTTACAACAATGGGCTTACTTACAGGTTCATCATAATGAATATATTATTTAAAAACAGTCCTTGCATATAAAATATAAAATAAGATTCAAGGGAAAGTTGCCATGTTATGTTTAGTTGTGTGTGTGTAAAATATTTTAATTTTTTTTTTAATATCAAAGAAAAACTTTGAAAATTAATTTTAAAACTAAATTCTGCAGGTTAACCATGCATCTTCTTAACATATCTGGCACACCCTGCTAGAGTCAGACAAGCTGCTTTGAAGTTTAACTTCTATAAGCAAATAATTTGGATATACTGGAAGCAAGTCACAAATAATAGTTTGGATAGTCTGTGTTTTGATTGTTGTGTTTTGATTTTGAACCTCAGTAATTTTTATTGTTGACATTAAAAATTTAAGGACAAAAGGAATATTGCCTATGGATTTTCATCCTAGGGCTCATAATTGCTGAAATGGTTCGAGAGCCCCTCAACATAATTTACCAGTAAAAGAATTGAGTTCAGAGTCATTATCATCCAAGGTGCCATTTAGCAGTAAAAGCAAAGGCAAATAAATCAGATACTTTCTGAAAAGCTGTTTCTTTTGGTAAATTTGAACTGTAAAGCTCGAAAATCATCAGAAGTTAATTCCATGAAGAAGCAAATCTTTGCTTAAGAGTAGAGTAACTGAGATATAGGATATAGTAGTGCTACATCTGGAAATATTTGGGATCATTCTCTTTTTAGAGAAAGTCACAAATATATATAAAGTTTGAAAGTATTGCAGTTACAGTCCTTACATTTCTATGACCACAAAATTTAGAGCTTAACTTTTGAAATGCTTTTCTTGATTGAAATTGGTATATTTTAAAAGAATTTTCTATTAGAAGAATATTAGGATCATTAATAGTTCATAGTTCTTGGGTAGAATGTAGTTGACTAAATCTATGGACTATGTTTAGCTGTGTATATGTTGCTGTTTTGCACATCATTAATGCAGTTGTGGTTTTTGTGCAGAGTAGCTGTGAAGATTATGTATGTCATACAATTGAAACTTCTCTTTATGTTTGTTTTGGCATTTGACTTACAGTATCATGCCTTTGCTTTGATATGTAAATAGCAGCTTAAAGATTTCATGGAAAGCAGGAAGGAAACTTTTGAATTGCTAATGTTGACGGTTAAATTGTGGTTGCCACATCTGTGTTGAAATAGATGATGGAACTGGGCTCACTGTGATATTCTAACAGTTTGTGTTGTTAATATAAATATTTAGCATAAGGGAGACAGATTTATTTAGTAATTTAGTCTTCAGTTACAAATGTTATTCCATAGTCAATGAAAAGAAAAAGCTGCCTTTTTACTTGCTATAAATATGCTCCTTTTTTTGTCTATAAACAACTTTGTTTTGAAGTTTATGAAATTCAGTTTTCATGTTGAAGTTTTTAAAAAGATCTTCTGGCCTCAAACTTCACATTTGAGTACTTCCTAAACTTAGAATTGTCATCATCTTAATACACAAAGGCACATTGAAATTCAGTCCTACTCTATGGTGTGTATTTTTTTATATAGTGTATTATTTTTTGGCTTTTTAATAAGGGTTTTATATCAATTCATTTATGTTCACTTAAAGAACTAGAAAAATAGGTGTGATAATTTTTATTAGTGGACTAGATTAAAAGCAAACCGTCTAGCACTGTGTTTTGTATGTACAGAATTGTCAGATACCTGTAGCACACAGTGGCCTTATCTAATCTAAATTTTGGATGGGTAGTAAATATCCAGTATTATTGAAATTTTGTGATGAAAATCAATGTTGTATAAATAAAGATACACTTTTGTGTGTACATGCTCACAAGTGTGTGTTACAAACTCTAGTAATTATCATGTGTGTAAGTATATGAGTTGATAATTTCAGCTGTTTGTTACTATGAAGTTTATCAATGCTTTCTGGAAGGATTTTCGAATCAGTTCACTTCAGTGTGAAGTAAGTTGTTTCCAAATTATTTCTAGGCACTGGAGACTTTGAAAATGTTTGAAAAAAAGGATAGCAGAGTAAAGAGTGCAGCTGCAACAAACCTTTCATTCCTTTATTATTTGGTAAGTGCTTCCACAAAAGCAGTTAAAAAATGCAGTTTATGTAGTAATCTCTGTATTTTGTAGCAATTTTTGTGTCTGCCTAAATAATCACTGTAAACAAGAAACTACACCTTAGAGTAGTCATTCTGGAACACCAGTTGAAAATTGTATCAGGTCTTTTTATACTATTGATGGGAAGAAGGGTGAGATTGAGCCCTAGGCCACAGAAACATGCCTGCAGCTGAATTTGTGCAGAGTCTCAGTGGCTGGATTTTAAACATTGACCCTGGGGACCCGGGAACACGTAAAATACATAGCTTAGGCAGGTGTGTTTGTGTATGAAGATTGTAAGGTATGGATTTTTTTTAATTTTTAATAAATGCTACTTTATTTCAACAAAGAAAGCTTGCAGACTGAATGGGACAGAGTGGCAAGGCATGTCTCAAGTTTTATCTGAAATTTGAAAGTGATGATCTACCTTATGAAAATACGTAAGAAATATTTTAGGACTGAATAAGGGGGTTGTTTTTCATCCTCAATCCTCTGAAACTCCTGTAAGAAGCCACAGCTGTAAGAAAGTTACCAGACAAATGACTAATACAATGTTTGTTTTGTTCCTGTAGGGGAATGAATTGGAACAAGCAACTAACTATGCAGATTTAGCTGTAAATTCTGATAGGTACAATCCAGCAGCTCTAACTAACAAAGGAAATACTGTTTTTGCAAATGGAGACTATGAAAAAGCAGCTGAATTTTATAAGGAAGCTCTCAGGAATGATTCCTTATGCACTGAAGCACTTTATAATCTTGGTAAGTCACAGGTGCTATTGTGATTTAGCTTTTGACTGAAGGTAACACTAGTGTTTCTCAGAATCTGTCTTTGAAAGTTTCCTTATAGAAATATGTGTGAGTTACTATTACTTTAATACCTTGGCGTAACATAAATTACTCAATAACTTGTACTACCTGTCTGTTCTGCAAAAAAGAATCCCAGTGTTAACATCAATTAGTAATTGCAGATGAATAAGTTACTTTGAAGATTAATAAATTCATACTAAAAGGATACCAGTTTCAGCATTATTAAACTATCAGACATTCTCCTCTAAGAGCCTTGCCTTTTCCTTGTTCATCTTGTTCAAAAAAGGAGACTACGTAAGTTCTTGGTCTTTGATTGGGTTCACATTTCTTTGTGTTTATCAGTTTGGTAGGTCATGCTGGCTGATAAGAATTTTGTGCATGACTCTCACAGAGAGTCCTTTAAAGTCAAGGCAGGTATGCTGCCTCCAGGTACTGTGTTCCTATTTTGCTTTTCTTAGTTACTCTTTCAGTTAATATGCTGAATTAATCCGTTTCTCATTATATTAATACTGTAACCTTTATTTTTTAGGTTTAGTTTACAAGAAGTTAAACAGAATAGATGAAGCTTTGGATTGTTTTCTGAAGCTCCATGCAATCCTTCCAAATAGTGCCCAAGTCCTTTACCAGCTATCAAGCATGTATCTTTTTCTGGGTTATGAAATGGTGATTTTAGTAAACTCATTTAATCTGAAATACATGTTTCCGTCATGTCACAGTGATTTAGAAATTTACTGTGGTGTCCATTATAGTAAGAATGATTTATTACCTGATGTTTGTGAGAAAAATGAGACCAGAACTTAACCCTTATTGAATATTTCCAGTGAAGCAAGTGAAGAACATTAAGACTATTCACATTGCAGGGATTAGATTTACACTCAGTATTAAATTGTGTCATGGAATATTTAAAATGCTGCTGGTTTTACTATGAAAAAGCACAATTAAGTAAAATATTTAAGAAAAATTAGATGGCTAATAAATGTGAAGTTCTGTTCTGAAAGCTGTTTTCAGATTAGTGAGTATATGTGTAAGAAAACAATTGTCTTGCAGCACTGCAAAAGCTGAATAGATTGAAAAGCTGAGGGAAGAGATTGGCTTTGCACATCACCAGTGATATTCTAAGCTATGAACTTCTTTAACAATGCTTCTGAGGATGTCCAAACTGTAATAAAATCCTCCCCAAGGCAGAACAGATTCCAGTTGATGTACTACACTTTTAAGAATAGTGTAGGTAATGAAAATATATTCTAGTTAGTAAAATAAGTAACCTCCAAAAATATGAAAGGGCTCTGATCTCTATTCCATGTATAGCTCCTTTATAGCAGCATAAATGGCCCAACAGCTCTAAGTATTCATCTGGGGAAGGGCTTCACTGCTCCACTGCTATATGAAACTGCTGTCCACCAATTCTCAGAAGCTTCTTTCATGTCAGGTAGGATGCAGCAGAAAATGAAAAAATAGGTTGGGCAGTAGCTCCAGCTGGCAGTGCTGCAGAGCTCTGAGCCATTGTGCCACACAGGAGGGAAGAGCACACTGCAGGCTGAGTTACAGCTAAAACTGCTGTTCTCTGGACCAGAATAGTCTGGGCTGTGCTCCTTAGACATACAGCAGAAAAACACCCTGCTGGCAAAAGGCTGTTCTTGAGTGTAGCAGTTTTAACTAATCACATTAGAACAAAGTGCTGTTAGTACAGAAACTAACCAGGTTGTAAAGGCTGCAAATAAATGGCCTAGTTCTCATACTTCATTCTTACAAATGAGGAAGTAAGATTGGTGTCAGAGAGATAGAGGACAACTGAACCCAAAGTTCTGTTGAATCCAGTGTGGTTCTAAGGTGAAAGAGCAGACAAAGTCTCTGAATACTTTTCTAGCATAACAAAAATACTTTCTGATACAAGTGAAACAGTGTGGAAAAGTCATTGTATCTCCACACTACAGTGACTGGTATAGTGTTCAGCATATGGATTGCATTAAGTAAAGTAATAGTGATTCTGAGTAAATCACTGGCATCAGTCCTTGACTGAGGAAAACTCAGATACCAAATCATGGAAGATCCCAATCAAGCCATAGAGTGGCTGCTGCAGTTGATCAGTGTAGTACCAACTGATCCACATGTGCTTTCAAAGCTAGGGAATTTATATGATACTGAAGGTGATAAATCCCAAGCCTTTCATTATTACTGTGAGGTACTTGCTCTTATATTGCTTTTTAATGCACTCTGTACTAAGTAAAGAAAATTTTGCCTTAGGTTTGTATATCAAATTAATTGATTAATTTAACCTTATGAAATGTCATTCAAAAAGAGGATAAAAAAGAGATACTGAGGGAAAGTTAACAAAATCTGTTTTTTGTAGTCAGATCCTAAGGAAATATATGGGTATGTTGCCATGTGGATATTGGCCTCAGACTTTCTATTTTTTTAATGTAGTCATTGTTTACACTAACCTGTAATAATGTTAATTTAAAATATAGCTGGGGACAAAATAAAATCGGGATATAATAGAACTAATTATAGAGGTGAGTAATGGGACTGAGTTGATTGGAAACTCTGTCTGTATAAAAGATATTGAGATACATATATATTGTGTTTTGTTTATGTTTGGAAGTTTTGATATATATTTTATATATATATATATATATATATATATATATATTTTAACAGTATGTATGTATACACAGTTGCCTAAAGATAGGCAGCTTCTTTAATTTCAAACCAGCTGTACTACTGTCCAGTTTAAGATTAATCTGTGTTAGAAACAAGAATAAGTCAGGAGGTGTCTGGTGCAATCTGAGAGTTTTCTTTCTTTATCTGTGCAAGGTAAGGATGACCAAGGGTTGTATTGCAGTCTGAATTACCAGTTGAGTTGTGTTTGATGATAATTTTGCTGCCTATTTCGGAGGCAATTTCTAAAACGCTGAAAATGCTATTCGTATAGTTATATATAGAAGGAAATGCTTTGGGTGAGTTTTCCAGCAGATTGATGTGAATGTGGAGTTGTACACTGATTAATTAGTATTGTTTAATGTTTTAGGTAAGTTGTTTGGACATAGATGTGATGTAAATAAATGGTTTTGCTGTTGCAAGCTATTTAAAATAGTATTTCAAATAAGGCTAAATGGAAAATGTGACAGACTCATCTTGGGTAACTTCTAAAAAGCATTCTAAAATTTATTCTAAAAAGCAATTAGAAAACTTGGTATGCTTTTTTTTTTTCCTCCCACCAGGATCACTTAGTGTAGCACACTACTTCCATTCATTTATATTACATGTTTTGGGCATCTGGAGAATTAAACACTTGAGTAAGATATTCCAGGAGCAACATAAAGATGTTGTTTATCACTAAAATTGTGCGGTTTTTTACCTTTGCTATTTTGTCAGTCGTACCGGTATTTCCCTTCCAACATTGAGGTCATTGAATGGCTTGGAGCATATTACATTGACACCCAGTTCTGTGAAAAAGCCATTGAGTACTTTGAAAGGGCAGCACTTATCCTGTAAGTAGTTATTATATGCCTACTCACATTATTCATTAGACATTCATCAGTATACCTAGAGATAAATCAGCTGGATAACTTTAATACTATAAACAAACAGCAGGGTTAAGAATGCTTTTTAATTCTGATATTTTTTAATTTTCTCTGTTCATTTACAGTGTGTTTTTGCTCTTACTGTGCATTTTCAATGTTAAATAAGATCCTCCATTGGGCCTAAGATAGTGTTAGGTATTAGAACCTGTTATTCTCTATTATCTGCCATTAAACACAACTATGTAATGGAGAACAGTTCTCCAAAGCCACCAAGACCTCTTTCTCAGTGGCTTTACTTGAAATATTTCCTTTCTTTTGTTTTATTATGCAGTGAGGATTTTGTGATTTAGATAAATGCATGTTTTAGCTGTTCTTGCTGTCTTTTCACATAACTTCTATTTCCATCAAATAAGGCATATAAGTAAGCAAAAATGTGCAATACTGTGCTACCAGTAGTCAGTGAAAATAAATTGACAGGCTAAACTGATCCTGATAAAGATGCTTGAATTATACTGTGTTCAGTTCAGCAGCTTAATTGCTGAAATTTGTTCTTTAGCAGAATATGATGCCCTTAGAACTAAGTGGATAAATATACTTTATTTTAGTTCAGAAAGTGACCTGACTAGAGAAGGGTTTATAAATGAAGTTTGGTAAAATTTAAATTTGTAATCCAGAGTTCAAAGAGAATTCTAAAAATACATGCACACTTCTTTTTATGTGGAAACAAATATTTGTCTATAGGTTTATGAAGAATTTTCTGTTACTAGATGAACTAAGATTCACTCCCAACAAGTGTGAGTTTCTTTATTTTGTGTGTTAGGAAAACTATGAAAAATTAGACCAAGAAAAACTGTTATTGTTTCTCTTATAATGATCTAAAATTTGACTTTCTTTTTGATCTGTAAATCTGAATGACGTGTATATACAAGACAGCATGTGAACAAAAAAATTTGTACAGTATAATTGAAGGAAAAATGATACTGCAAATAAGTTGTAAAAAGTTCAGTAAAAAATTCTGGTTCTGACTTTGACATGCTTGGGTTAGAGTAGACATGAATTACAGATGAGAAAATATAAGCTTTAATTAAGGATTAAAAATTAAAAAAAAAAAAAAAAAGATAAAAGTAGACTTCACCCAAATGGTGGTATATTTATAAAGAAATAGAGCAGTAGATTAGATTAAAATCCACAGGAGAGAGTTGACAGAAATCACAGTTCACAGGTTTGCCAGTGATCTTTTCCCTACAAATACTGGCCACCTTAAAAAAACCATATTTTAGTCAAGCTATGAGACTGCACATGCTGGCATTCACAGCCTTCTTAGAAAGTTTGGAAAGAAACAGCTGAGAATAAAAAGAATTATTTCATAATCTTGTTTTGGCAAAGATTTAAATATTTTTTGCTTCATGTCGCTCTCACTCCATGCATGAACTATTTGGATTGTAAAGCACTTATGAAGAATTGGCATATTAAATTCTTCAGTATTGCTTGCAATCTATCTGTAATACGAAAAATTATTTCTCTGTGGGAGGAGATTCTTAATAGTAGATAACAGAGCATAAATATTTTGCTCTTTATTTGGTATTGAAAATAGAGACTAGATATATTAATTGGTAAATATAAATTGCTACTAACTTTAGATGAAGTTACATTTTAAAATTATATCCTTATTTTAACTGTGAACAGCATTTTTTAATTTGTTTCGTGCATTCAGTGTTTTAATCACAATAACTACTTTTTAAATTGCATTCTAAAATTACATGTTAGACAGAAACCATTTTTCACTATTTTATTTTTCCTAGTATGCGCAAATCTATCATTAATTAAAGGAGTTAGTGCTGTTAGTACTTGTTGCTGACAATTTATTCTCTCTAGAATTTTCATACTGAACTGCATCATAAATTCTATTAGGATGTGTGTTTGGCTGCCTTTGTTTGCAGGAGACACAATCAGCTGAAAGTAAAAATGTGCAGCATTTGTATTCAATGAACTTGCTTGGCATCTACCAGGCAAACAGATTGCTTTGAGTTAAAAATGGCCTGTGCTATAAGAGAGAAAAACTGAAGAGGATAAATGCAAAATTATTCTGAAAATGTTAACTTACAGTACCTTTTGGATATGCTGCTATTCACTTGTATGCCACATTTGCAAGGTGCTTTGGCTTATAGAGCATGCTTACACTGTTAACATGAAAATTTCCTGATTTTCGCATTATCTTGGTAAAAATGAGGAAAAAGTCCAACAGTTTTATTGTACATGCTCAAGCATCTCAAATATTTTCTCTGACCATACTGCCACCGTTATGTGCTAAAAAG
Source organism: Oenanthe melanoleuca (assembly GCF_029582105.1). Lineage (NCBI taxonomy): Eukaryota > Metazoa > Chordata > Aves > Passeriformes > Muscicapidae > Oenanthe > Oenanthe melanoleuca. The sequence continues at coordinate 43,098,747 of NC_079333.1, forward strand.
AGATGGACAGGCAGCAGCTAGGACATCGAGGTGATAGCACAGAGGAGGAGCCAGAGTTCAAAGCTGTAGTTAGGGACTGTGCGTCCTGGCAGGAATGCCCTAGTGGTGGGACCTCCTCAGAGTACAGTTTAGTGTTTTGTTCTTCCCTTATTGCATGGTTCTGTATTTCTGACAAAGATTAGTGGTTCACATGTCAGGTCTACTAATTGTGTCTGGGCACAGAATCATGAGCCTGAGAAAATCTCTGAAAATGAGGACTGAAAATAAGTGATGCCAAGTCCTGGAAACAGGTAACAGGTGCATGATGCAGAAATGAATTGTGTGTGAGCTGAGCAGGCTACATTGTTTCTAGGTGAAAAAATTGATTAGTAGTTAAATAGTAGGTCTTTTCCAGTGCTATGCAGGTTATTTTGCTCATTCATTGTTTGTTTTGTTTATATGCAGGCCAACACAAGTGAAGTGGCAGCTGATGGTTGCCAGTTGCTACAGGAGAAGCGGTAAGTTCTGTAACTTTTTTGTAATTGCTTGCAGGTTTGTAACATTTCTTTGTAATTCATTGGGGTTATTCAGCTAGGGGAAGGGTTTTATGGGAAAGATGGACACAGACTGGGGTCTGCAGTTCCAGGTCATGGAGCAATGGTTTTAAACTGAGGAAGAGTAGACTTACGCTGGGCATAAGGGTGAAAATCTTTATTGTGAGCATGGTGAGACACTGAAACAATGGTGTTGTAGAGGAAGGTCAAAAAAACCAGCAAAAATCAGGAACCTCCTCCTCATTAATTTTGTTATTTACAGAGTAGTTTGGGCTGCTTTCAGATGCTCTTAATTTTTATTATCCATTAATAAAGAATGTTAAGTTTTGTCTTATTAAATTTAGTCCTACAAAATTAAATCATTTACTCTGACTAAAAAGATGAATTGATGTTAAGATGTTCCAATTTCTCATCAAATATTCTTTTTTATGGTTGAATATGTGGATAGGAGATGTTTGTTTTGTTTGCAGGCAACTACCAAAAAGCTCTGGAGAAATACAAAGTCATTCACAGAAAATTCCCAGAGAATGTTGAATGTAAGTTGTTTCATTCTGTGAGGTAACTATCAAAGGAAACTTTGTTCTATTGAATAAGTGTGTTAGTAATCATATGATGTATTTTTTTTATGAAAATGCTTCCACTAACTAACATTTTAATTCATGCTAATGCTGTGTGTTTTTGTGACAACACTGGGTGATTTAAGAATTATGAGGGTAATGCTGAAGAAGAGCAATGAAAATAAACTTTAACTGAGTTGTAGTGGATGAGTTCTTTCTCATACATACATCCTAGATTTTATAACTATGTTACTCAGTTAATATTTCTTATGAAAAATATTTGTATTTGTTCTTCTTGTTCCTGCTAGGTGAAACTCCTGCTGTAAATTTCTACATACGAGAAAATGTTATTGCTAAGTTTTATCAAAGTCAGGCTTTCCAAAAAAACATAGAGGGTGAGATTTTGTTCCTGGGTTTTTAATTATAGTTGGTCATCCAGTCTCTGGAAGGTCCATAGAGGATTTCAAACTAAACTACAGGAAACACAGCTTTGAAGAGTAAGCCATTTTGCGAAATCAGTCACACCTGTACTCTAAATAAAAAAGCCCTGTAGAAAATAGGGGTTGTCAGTGGTTGTGTAAACATTCTCTTCCATCCCACACTGTGCCTCACAAATTCCAAAATACGAGGTTGTCGCCAATAAGTCTGTGCTTTCAGATGCAATGTGGGAAGAGCATTCATTGTACTTTATTTTAAAATATTATCGTTCTACTTTAACAAATTTATTGCTTTTTTAAAGAGTAATCACAGCTCTCTTGTGCCAGTGAAATTCAGTACTGTAACTCCTCAAAGTTATAAGCAAAATATCATATCCATGTTGGTCACACATATTTCAGGGTGGCAGTTAGTAAACCTTCTAAAATGCAGATATGTTTCTGAATGTAGTTTCTACAGTTTTCACAGATGGAGGCAGGAGTTGAGTAAGACAATTTAAGTTAAATTGATTTGAGTTTTCTACTGCTGAAACAATGGTTATTCTCTCATCCCTCCCTGATCATGGGCTTCCTAAACCAGCAGAAAACTAACTTTGCACAAAATGAAAGAACATGTTTGTGAAAGCAGTCTGGAGAGAATGGATTGTGCCCTGCTTGTTTCTGCTTCAGTTCTTGGAAACGAATGTTGAAAAACACATTGGAATACCAGCAGTGTTTTCAGAGTTTGGTAGAGTGTCTCAGGAGAATGTTTTTTAGGAATTCTTTTAGTTCAATCATACAGTTACAGTTGATTTTCATGTCAGCTTTGTTGGGGTTTTTTAAATTCTATAAATATTACTCTTTAAAGAGTCAACCACAGCCAGAGGGAAAAAATGTTTTTATTCACTTGGCATTTGCAAAATTGTTTTCAACAAAATTCTCTTGATTGCAGCTCCTCAGTAATATCTTAGCGTCATTTCTATGCTTTCCAGCTTCCAAAATATTTTGCAAATGTTGAGTTCTGAGCCAAATTAATTAGTATGCCTTTTGCCTTCCACATATACCAATGGTATTTGTACTGTTAATGGATACAGACACATGAGAAAAGGTTGAATTATTTGCAAAATATCACAACTTGCATAGTGATACTGGACAAGAGTCACCTTATTTACAGTTATTTGCACTGTTTGCCATTCTGCATGTCCAGTTCTGTCAGGGTGCACTTATAGTTTAACCTGCTTGTTAAGTCTTTTTTTAACAATGCTTTGCTTCCAATTAGGCCTCCGATTTTTAGTTCGTCTCTGCACAGACATGGGGCTGAAAGAAGTCCAGGAATATATAACAAAGCTCAAGAAAGCAGAAAAATTAAAAGAAATTAGAGAGCAGGTAATTTTGTTTGTCTGTTTATTATACAGTATTGCTGCAGATGTAGATGAAGCTGAAGTAGTGTTTATGATACTTCAAGATAAAATGCATTATTAATTTCTTGTTTTACAGAGGCTTATGTTTTGGAGGTTTGAGAGGTTTAGTTTTGAATTACTGATCAGTCTTACATCTGTCTGAATAGTTTCGGAGCACCAGATTTTCTGTGATTTTTAAATACTAGTGAAAGATGGACTTTGTGGACATGGTGGGAATGCCAAAGCCATTCGCATAATTCAATGTCTGTGGAATGTTGTCTTTCCTACTTACTTGCCAGATTTTATTTAATACTTTAGTGTATGTATGAGCCAAGTAATAATGCAACTATAGGGAGAGATGGGAAGCCTGAGAATTTTCCATGTAGAAGAACTTCTTTTCTATTATATACAAAACTGCAGCATTGACATATTATATAGGTAGAAGTAAACTATTCATGTGAGTGCCAATTTCTAAACTAAAAAAAAAAATTCCATAGAAAAGTAACAGGCTGTGAAAGGTATGAGATCATAACTTGTGTTCTGTTCAGAAGAGTGAGCTCTCGTTTGTGTGTGTGTGCACTCATGCATTGTTTTCTTGCTATTTTGATGATAAAATAAGATGTTAAAATTGAAAACAGCTGCTTGTTTGAAAAGCATTATCCATCCTGTTGAGCTGCAAAATATCCAGGCTTGCTTTGCCTGTCCAGAGAATTGCCTCAAAGCTATATATTCACATTAGGATACATTAAGTCTTAACTAATTTACTCTGCTCTTAGTAACACTTAAGAAGTCCCTTTTGATGCCAGGTGATGTGCACATGAATCCTTAGCTACTTCTACTTAAGTTCCAGGGAGCCTGAGTATGACCATGAACACTAGGATGCTTTAAAAATGAAACTCACAAGGGGAAACACTGAAGGATTCCAGCTTTGTGCTAAAACTATACTTTGAGGGGCTAGTGAGGTATACTTTTTTTCTTTAAGAAAGTTAATATTTGAATACAATTTTTTAAAAAACTAAAAATTGTCATATCTCTTTCTGTTTATTTTATATGGGAAGCAAGAGCTTTCCCAAACACATTTCTGTACTTTCTGGTGAGGAAAAAGCTACCAGTAGAATATTTGAAAGTTTAAATCCTTTATGTAACTTAAGATTTTAGTAACAGAAAAATTATGTTTAAATTATGGGGGTTTTTTCATTCTGATTTCATTGTGTTAAAGGAATTCATTAAGTCATACCTGAATGACAGAATTACCAGTGGAATCCAACACAGACTCGTTGTTGCACAAGTTATGGCACAGTTGTTTTAGACTGTTCAGGCTGTAACAGTGATCATAATTCAATCGTGATGTGGGAAGCTCCCTCTGTGTCTTGTGTTTCAGTATTCCTGTTTAAGAGTGTGTATCCTGTCACAACACTAACCTTGCAAATCAGGATCATGGAATGGTTTAGGTTAAAAGGAACATTTAAAGATTATCTAGTTTCAACCCCCTGCTGTGGGCAGGGACACCTTCCACTATCAAGTTGCTCAAAGCTCCATCGAACCTGACTTTGAACATTTCCAGGAATAGGCATCTACAGCTTCTTTGGGCAGCCTGCTCCAGTGTCCCAACATCCACATAGTTTTTTCTCCTTCTCTATTCTTTCTCAGTTTAAAGCCATTACTCCTTGTCCTGTCACCACAGGCCTCAATGAAAAGTCTGTCCCCATCTTTCTTTTAAGTCCCCTTTAAGTATTGAAAGGCCACAACAATATTTCCCCAGAGTCTTCTCCAGGCTGAACAGCTTTGACCCTCTCAGCCTGTCTTCACTGGAGAAGTGCTTCAGCTCTTTTTTCGTCTCCATGGCCCTCCTCTGGGGCCTCTCCAACACATCCTTACACTGGATGCCCCCAAACCGGACACACAGCTCTGGGGTCTCAGGAGAACAGAGTAGATCAGATCTGTCTGAAACAGATAAGGGATCTACGATGGCACTTTTAATTAGTCAAAGCTTTAAGGTACATCTGCTTAAATATTTCCTCTACTGTGTTACCCAGAAAAGAAGAAAAAAAATTAATTCAGCCTTTTGAATAAGCTTGATTGTGTTGTAATTTAAACTAAACCAATTTTCATTTAAGCAGATGATATGAAATGCAGTAAGTTTAAAACACCCAAACCAACCCCAGACCAACATTATTCTTGCCTATGTGCCCCCTAAAAACCACCACCAATAATAAAAATAGAACAGGTTTCTTGTCAGTTCTGTCAGCTTCATTCCTGCAGACATGTCAGTGTTTCCAGCTTGAGCAAACTCTGAATGGGAGCAAAATTCTGCCCCTGTGGTTCCAAGTATGTTCTCTTCAGGACCTCTGAAGTCTGAGGAGTTGCTTTCTTCTCCATCTTGCATCTCCTTTTCTTGGTGGGACATGCTCCCATCTCCTCCTTCTGGCTTTCTCCTCTGCCACACTCTGAAAGCTTTCCAAGTACCTCCCAAAGGAAGGGAACAACAACTTCTGCTCCCAAAGAACCCACTGATACAGTTTTCTTAAAAATGAACACTGTTGGTAAAGGAGCGAAGACTCTATGAAAAGATGTTTCAGGACATACTGCAGTTCAGTATGCACCTGTCTTGTATTAGTAGTGGAGTATCTTTCTGTGACAATCTCTACATCAGTGCTATCTTGTAAACAATAACCCTGCGGTTTCTTCTTTTGCTAATGATATTACATCTGGGTTACCATTCTCTGGTTTTGGGTTTGGGAAGAGGTTTTTTTGTTTGTTTCATGGTTGGGTGTGTGTGTGACTTTTAGTCTCCTCTCTGCCATCTGGCTTTGGAAATTACTAGGGTTTTTTTTCCTGCGTTCCTTCTGTCATCCATGACCATACAGTCATAAACTATACTTTTTAGTTCTAAAATTAGCAAATTTTAATATTTCACCACCTATGTTTCCAATAGTTTCCCAGCTGAAACCAATACTGGTTTCAGTTAGCAGTACCAGATACAGTTCAATTCCTGCTCCCAATATTAGACTAACCCTTGACTTCTCAATTGCACCCAGTAAAGGCAAAATAGGTAAAATGCTAGTGTAGTATACCTGTATTTCACAGTCTCCACGCATTTTACACCTGTAGAAATTTATCAAAATTTTCTATTTTGGCATTGTTTTTCCAAAATAAGTATATCCACATGGAGTTTATACCAAAAGAAATATTCTGGAGTACTTATTTCCCTCAGTTCTCAAATATGGACATGTTAAATACTTCCATCCAAGAATCTGGGAACATCTGTGGAGTTCATTCCCTGTAGAAATTTTTGTCCCTGCTTCTCACAGCATTTAATTTTTACTGCAACCTTCATACGTTGGAGCATTTAGATGGGGAGGGGGGTTGTGAAGAGTGGGGCTGGAGTTTTTGTTTTTGTTTGTTTGATTGGGGTTTTTTTTACTGCATTAGTCTTCCTTTTTCATGCTTCACTCTAAAAAAAGACAGGTAATAGTGTAAAAGTTCACAGAGCCTCCTTGGCACTGCTGCGTACACACATTACTATTTATTTCCGTTAAGTGAGCTTAATGACTGAGAACGGGCTGATGGGGTGTGGTGAGAAGCAGTGATGAGAGGTGCAAATGCTGGAGAGGCCTTACTGCCTTTGCCTTCAGGCATCCACATCTGGGCTAACCATCCTAAATGTCTTTTGCAGTCATGGGAGAAATAGGCATTTTTAGGGTGGAAACCTGTTTTGAATGTCTCCTTTTAGTGTGGGATCACTTACAAATACTCACTTGGAATTTTACAGGACTTAATCATATGTTTAAGCTGTAATTCTTATGTAATATTTTGGGAGGAAAGTCCTAGGATGTAAATGCCAAGAGGGCACTATCACGTAGAGACAGCTTCCCTTGGGCAGACAGAAGCTGAGCTTCTGCTGTCACACTTGCTGTCAGTCATTCAACAGTTGGAGAGTCTGGACAGGCTTCCTGAAGGATTTATATATGCTACTTCACTAGACTGTGAAAAGGATATTTAATCCAAAATTCAGAGAACATATTTTAGACTTGAGGATTTCCCAAAACAAATAAAGAAGTGAGAGAAATTCTGGTCCCAGACTGAATTGCTCTAAGACCAGTCCTGGTTTCACACTAGGCTCAATGCTTTCCTGTCTGACTTCTGTGAGTTTTGATTTAAGAGTTCTTCCTTTTTCTGTTGGCATGAACCTTGAAAGTTCTTTCACTTCTTTGGTATAATTCCAACCTTGCCAGACTTCATGATGTTTTTCTGATGAAAAATGAGTGAAGAAGTTATAGTAATTGACCTGAAGACATGATGTGTGTTTTAATCAGATCCAGAATTTGTATTTTGGATTAAGATGCAGAGATACTTTTTTAATAGCTGAGTGCTTTAAACATCAAGTTTTTGTACCTATCTGTCAAAAAGTCTCTCACTGAGGTGTCCCTTCTTATAATTGACAAGATGTATGCATAAGAAATTTGGTGTTTTGCCAGACCTAAGTCTGCCATGTCATACAAAGGTATTGCTTTGATAAACTGTTAAAGTTTTCAAATAACACTCAAAAAAACACAGCTGGGAAATGTTTGTGGTGCCTTCCTCTATGCAAGAGAGCTGACTTTTTAAACACAGCTTTTAAAGTATTCACCTTCACCTTTATCTTGCATTTAACACTCAACAGCAAATTAAATTTTGCTGTGAAACACAGTTCTGTGCCAAAAATTCAAAATCCAAGATCCATAGGGTGAATAGTTCTTTTTATAGATTCCCCAACTTCTCTCTTTTGAGTCTTTACAATAATAAAATGCTTGTGGGATTTACAAGACGTTAATAGGCAGAGGCTACTTTGAACTCGTGCAAGGAGGGCTGTTTTGCCTGTTTTTTCAGCTGTACTTTACAGAGGAACATCTGAGCTATTTTTATGCACATTCCTTGTAAAAATTTTATCTGAAAAAAAAATAATTTTTTAATATATTCTAGTTGAATTTCACAGAACTCTTGTTATATACGGACATTGGATTTAACCCTGATTTTAAGGACAATGTTGTCTGTTGAGAAACAAGCTTTAGTAGTTACAGTATAGTAAGTCTAATTTAACATTCTTCTACTGTTTTATTAATAAACTGAGTTGAATTTTCAATTATTTTCTCTAATATATATTGCTAAATGGTTTTTTTTGTTGTTTTTTGAACCTTTTCCACTGTTCTGCAGCGCGTTAAATCTGGCAGAGATGGCAGTGCACGTAGCCGCAGAGAAGGAAGTGGTGAGTAGTCAAAGCCTCTGCTTAAATGTCAGTTTTGACAAGATCCTGAAGAAACAAGATTTTCTGAAAGTGTTTGTAAAGCCTTCTTTCATCCTGAAATGCACACAAATATGCACTTAGTGATATGTAACATTTCACAAATTTTGTTTCATACATTTTGGTTTTTTTCATTGCTGTGTGAAATCGCAACTGGTGCAGTAGCATGGATTTGGTTTAACATTTGTGTTTTATATACAGATCTTAGTGTATTCCTAAAGCTAAATTTCTGATTGCTTTCAGTATTGTGGACTTCTATGTTTTTATCCCATTAACTTGGTATTTGAACATTTTTAACTTTGGAATATTTACTGAAAGGAGTAATTTATTATAAGAAAACAAAGGGAATTTTGTGGTCACCGTGTAATCTGTTATGTTAGGTGTTTGTTACAAGTTCAGCAGATTGTTCTGTGCAGCCAGCTCTGTAATAAGGATAACATACCCTTTACTATCTTTGAGGTCATCCCCTTTTCTCTGTATAGCAGAAGTAAAGTTCTGAAGTCTTCCCTAGAAAAATGCTTCCTCTCTGGCTACTCAGTCTCCCTGCTTCTATAGATTTGCAGTGCTGATTTCCATAAATATAAAACTCTTGCAATGTAAGTCAGGAAACTGCTCTGTTTTGTCTTTTCTGCACTCGGTAGTCCTTGCAGGATTAATGATTTTTCCCTGCTATTAGTAAATCATGAAATTAGTGATGAAATTAGTAATGTAAACTTAACAGTCCCACACTGCTGCTCTAAGGAAACTAGGAGACTTCAGGCAACTTCAGCCACCTGCAAAAAATCCCCCATATTTTAATCCAAAAAGGAAATGGTTTCTTTGTATCCTGCTTTTGGTTTATCTTGATATCAATGGGTTTCATTAGAAGATATCCCCTATAAATTCATGCCTCTTTTCCCTTCCTTTTACAGAGAAATAATGTATGTTGTTTTTTTCTTATTTGGTAATTTTATTTCTCCGCCTACATAGCAGATACTTTACTACTAATTTTTATCAAATTATGTAGGGTCATGAAAAGTCATGGCAATTACTAATGTAATCTGAAGGTGACTTAGAATGCTGTTACATTTGTGAAGTCTGCTTCCCTGGATTTTCTGAGGGTTAAGGGGGAGTGTTAGATGCTTTAGAGAGATCTCATTCCTTTTTCAGCTCAGTAGTTTCACTAGAGGAGCTTCTAAAAGAATTTCTTGATGTGTGGAAGAACCAGCCATTCACCAAGGATTGAATTTTACCTGTTCTGGGCCTCAGGCCAAAGTAATTCTTTATTTAAGTAACAGAGAGGGATGGATGAAAGGATGCTAAGACAACATAAATCCCCCAAACTACCAGTTCGTCAATATTTCTTTAAAGACAGAAGTATCTATGGAAAGTTGTCTTCTTTTAAAAAAAAAATAAGAAAGAGGATTAGAGATTAAGCAGGATCAGAACTGACCTAGAATTTGCCCTATCAGTAATTCTTAGATGATTGAGTTCAAGATACTATGTCAAATAGATGAAAGAGTGGAAAAAAGCAGAGTTTGGGAGCAAATATAAAAGTAATATAAATGTATAAAAGTATGTTTGAGAAGTCTCCATTATACAAATTCAGTGCCAGAGATCCAGCCTTTCTGGAAATGACTTGGCAAACAAGCAGAGATACAAAGAAGGTGCTGTACTGAGCCTAGAGTTAACTTCCTGCTGGGATTCTTAATTAAAAGTTGCGGTGAGCTGTACTACTTACATGTATTTTTAGAATGAGTCAAAGGCACCGGGCACATTTTAACTGGTAGTCTCTGGGGAGCCTTATCAGTGAAGAAGCTGGACATTCATAGCATCAGATGTTGAGGACTGTGTTGTTTTTTGCCCACATTGTGCTGAGGATGACTAAGAGAAACCTGAACACCCAAACATTTTATTTTGTCCAGTGCTTGGCTTTGCTCACCTGGGTTATGAGCTGTAATTTGCAGTTTCATAAATTTCTGTGCATGGCCTGTGGGAAGGCACGTATAAAATATAAACATGGGTTATTTTATTTCATAATATTAGTATGCTTTTGATAAATAAATGACTTCAAAAGGAGAGGGAAAAAAAGAAACATTTGTATACATTTTAAGGTTAGTCTTTTCCAGTGGTGTTGCCAAGACCAAAAGGTATCATTTTCCTACACTGTATGAGGGATTTGCCAGCAGTACTGAACCCAGTGAAGCATGGAATCCTCCTTAGGTTAGTACTTACTAGCTAAATTAAAGTGCTTACTAGCTAACTGAAGTCTTATGCCTTCCAAATATTTTAGGTATGATGCCTGTTTTCTTTTTTTCCTCTTACCAGCTCGCTGTCCTCACACTTGCTAGCGTTCTTAAGAGATTCCCTCCCCCAAGTATTTTGTCCCCATATAGTTATTTATATTAAGAGTATTAATAATTCAGGTTTCCTTGTTTTAGGAAATATGATCTAAAATTGCTTTTAAAGAGAAAGCTACAAAGAAAGAACTAAGCTGGCAAGGTTTGTACTTCATAGGGCATCCAGTGCTTGGCCAATATAAATTAAAACAGAAGGTGTATGAGATGCACCAAAGCACAGACTCAGCAGTATGATTGGTGTGTGCATGGATGGTAGACAGAATGGAAACAGAGAGACCAAGAGTCTCTCTGCTCTTGTCCTGAGAGAAAGATAAGCATTAAAGCAAAATCCCTACCTAAAACTGAACACATTTGTCACTCACTATAAAGAGTGAAATTTTCTTCTCCCCGCAGTTATCAGATTTATGGTTTCCAGTCTTATATGGGAAGCAAATAACATTGATACAGTCCTGTTAAAATTATTATTCTTAACTTAAAAAGGGGTGAAAAAATCCCAAAACCACATGACCTTGAAGGGAGTTAACAGTACATCTGAGTTTAGGCAGTTCTCAAAGACTTTCTTTCCAATAATCTTTTCTTGTTTTCATGCTCACTTTCTTGTGATTGCAGATCTATGGTTGTAACATCCAGAACTTAGCGGTTGTGGTTTTTACTGCCCTGAGGGATTTTTCCTGTTTAATAGCATAATGCCTTTGTATGTGTAGATAATGCAGAGTATGGCATTAAGGAATCCATTCCCATGGCAGTGTTTACTTGGTCTCTGCTTTGCCCAGCTCTCTGAATGGGGAGTTTTGTGCAGGATGAGAGGAGCTGTGCAGTCTCGGGCAGGAGCCCAAAGAAGCAGTGTTGAATTCAGAAGATGAAAGGCTGAGTACTTTGCATTCTCCTCGTTACCTAGGCCTGTGAGGACGAATTTGGAAAATAAACCACATGGGAATAATTTAGGTATCTTTTCCCTTTTTCATTTCACTGGTGAATGTGTCAGCTTGTCTATCCCCAAAGATTTCCCGTATTCGAACACCTTTTACCATTAGGAGTTATCTCCTAATATATTATGGAAGTATGTTTTAGATGTTAGAGCTGTAAGCATCCCAGTTAATCCTGACTGTGATAAAGACGAGATTTTCTTGTTACCTGCAGCCAGGACATGACAATCACTTTTATTTGCTAGGCTGTTGATGCCTCAGTAATTACAAGTCATTGTGGGATGGTTACTTTTTCTGTGTGTGCAAAACAGTAAAAAGTTTTCTTAATTAGTGGAAAAGAGAAAATCTGTTGAAATGAAGAGAACACCTTAATCTGTTTTCTGCTCTGAACTCACCTAAGGAGTTAGCTGAACTGACACATCACAAACAATTTTCGTTCAACAGAATTTAAAATCAAAATGAACAGCAGCAAAACTATAAATTGCATCTACTTCCCATGCTGTTTCACTGTTTTAATATATTATTCTGCCTTCTGCATTGAACTTAACTCTTCTCCTTTGTCAAACCAATGCCCATTCTTCTCCAAAGATGATGGCTTCATCCCAAATACGAAAGATATGTAGAGCTGCACATTAGCCCACTGTGCTCTTTATTACATAAACATTTTACAGAGGAGGTAGATTACCAAACTATTACCCTTTGATGTCTTTTTTTGATGAGTAAAATAGTACTAAAAATTTTTATTTATGTCCTTTGTGATACTGGAATTTCCTATGCAGTAGTGCCATCAATGTAATTGCAATTAGTGAGATTCCTCTAAAAAATAAATACAAATACAATGGATTTTTTGGCTTGAAGTACACACAGGTATGTGACACAGGAACTACAGAAATGCATAAAAAGATTGAGGATCTTTTTTGCTAGGTATCACTGCTTAAAATAAGACTATTGCAAAGCAGGATTACTTCTGCATCAGAAGTAATGATGTATGTTGCATCATTAATTGTTCTGCCCTATAAAAATGGCCATTTTTTATAATTTGGTTTTATATTTTGATTTTTTATTCCCATCCAAATTCTATGTCAATTTTATCTATGTGAATTCTAGAATCTATGTGATTTTATTTGACTTGGTTTTTGTAAGACATTGAAGAGATCAGCATGCAGAGTGTATTATTAATGAATTTGTATGCATAGTCCTCAGTTAAGGCTGTTGAACACAGACTGTGAGGGGAAGGTAATGTCAACATGATAATCCAAATCTCAAGTATAATAGTTTTATGGGGAAAATGTATTTATAAATCAGATTTTAAAAATATATTGACCAACTCTGCTTAATCGGTTCCTGTTGCTTTTTCAACTGAAATCTGGAGCCATGTTCCTGCAGTCAGTTCATTGTAGGTGTCCACATTGTCACCCCAAAGTGAGTACAGTGGGGATGGCCTCCACATGAACTACAGTAATAAGTTATTTAATAAAAGCCCAATAAGTTAATAAATAAGGACTGGGTATTCATTGCAGTGAAGGTTTCCTCAGATACAGAGAGCAGTTTTGTTCAGCAGTGGTTTTCCATTATTCAAAAGCTGCTTTGAATAAGGAGCAGGTGTTTGTACAGTTAATATAGTAATACAGATAGATATTTCTGAAACTGCAAATTAATTCTAACTCTAGTCCTCTGATTGTTGGTGCAATCAGACAGATGTTAACACTCAAAGCTGTGCTCTTAGTAGAGAAGAACTACAAATAAAGTTTTTCAGCCAGAGTCACACTGTTAGCTTTGGTTTTTTCTGTGTATTACTTTAGTGAAAGTTAGTTTCATTCTCCTAACTCAAAATGTATATAAATGTAAATAAAATCCTTTTCCTAGATGGGGTGAGAACAGCAGGGAATGATGAGTAGCAATTGTAAAACTTGCCTCCCAAAAGTATGCGTGTCTGTGATAAAATGCTTTAAAAACAGCTCCTTCCCTGAAGTTCTCTTCACTGTAGGATGCCAAAATCCTGAAGTTTATATTGCAAGCTTATATTCCTTAACATTGCCAAATTATGTGTGGATGTATACTAAATAAAAACATGTAGATGATTCTGCAAACAGAACTACAAAAAATAATTTCGAGATGAGATTTAGACTTCTGGCAGATCATGTTAAATGGTCAACAGAACTTTTAATAGCTGCCATGTTGGCAGCCAATTCCTCTATCCCATGGCAAGAGTGCCAATAAAAGCTTACCCCGAATGGCTCAACAGCTGGGACATTCCTTCTGAAAGCTGGAGTTGTGGGTTTGAACTCCCTCAGGTGAAAGAAAGCATTGAAGCCAGATCTCTCTCTTCCTGAGCTGCTGTCTGACATCTCCATCGTTTCAAGGACCTCTTATTTTCTCCTGGATGCACTTTAAAATGAAAGGTGCTCCTCTTCCTCATCTTCAGGTATGCTCAGAGCATACTGCAGTCCTCAGAGACTTGATGTGGTTTTGCATATTATCCTACTTTAACCTGAATGTGAAGAACTAACCAGAAGAGTTGTTAGCCTTCCATTCACTCTTGCTAGATATAATGCTCATAAAGAAGTAAGGTGAGCAGGGTTACTTTGCTGATCTACCTGAGAAAGCTTTCATTAGGTTACTTTTAAATGTACCTAGTGAAACTTAAGAACTAGAACATCTAAAGAAGCCTCTGTTTTCAATTGTATTTTTTTAGGGCAGTAAGATGTGCAGGTGTTATGCACTAGAGGTATTATGTTGATCCCACCCGGTTTGGTTTTTCTACCATCTTTTTTTTCCTTCTTTCTCTTAATATAAAGTCCTTCACCTTCCCCTGGTAGTATCACTAACACCCATGTCTTTGCCTCCTTCACAGTTGAAAACATTTGTTATGCTGTTTTCCTCCTCTTTTATTTTAATTGCATTCTTCCTTTCTGGGAAGAATGTAATCTAATGGAATTCTTCCTTTCTGAGACCAACAATTAAACCTGTATAGTTTCTTTGACTAGTTCAGTCTTCCCCTAGTGTAGTCTGCTGTGTTGTTCCTGTCTTTGCATCTCTTTACTGCTTCTTACAACTTTATTTATTTATTTTATCCATACCAGCTTTGAAGCCCAACTCTCACCTCCTTGTTGCACAGGCCTGTCCAGAGCCCACTGAAATCAAGGAGAGGCCCTTTTGTAATTTCACAGCCCTTTGGTTGAGTTCCTTTCCAGGCAAACACATTTTTCTCCCTGTTTCTTCAAATCCTTTAACTATTCATTTCTTTCATGAAACCTGTCAGCAAGAATTGGTCCAAGAGAAGTGGGTGCATGTTAAAATCCATATTCCTTGCTTTGAAACTTCAGCTGTGATCTGTGTCTTGTGAACTTATTAACCGTTTGACATGTGACTGTTTGTATTACATCTTTCTTGGAGCAGAGAGGTCTTCCAATTTAGGGCTGAGCAAACAGAAGTCTATGGTAGTATTTATAGAGAGATAAAGGTTTGTCGTATTTGTAGAAGTTTGGGGGGGGGTTCTTTTAATTATAACAATATATCTATTAAAATTACATTTGTAGTAAATATGACAATTGAAATGTGTTGCCAGGTTCAGACTTTGCAATTAATGTTTGCTGAATGAAACCCATTTTTCCTCTTTACAGATGGAAGACTTTTAGTACCTGCATTGCTTGGTGTTGTAAATGAACATGTCTCTATTTGGCTGCACATCCTGCTTTGTAAATACACCAAGTCAAACTCAAAATGTTTTCTCCCTGGAGAAAAAAATATTGCATAAAAATTTGTTGTAGCAGATGAGATTGAAAGCTTGCCATGAATATGAAAAAGAGATTCAGAGGTGAACAGAATATTTAAAGTGTCTGGAATACTGCTGTGGCAGGAGAATGTTAATCTGATGTTGTCTGGGCAGGAGGCAGCCCTTGGAGCCGACACATTCCTTGGGGCCCTGCTGCAAGCTGAGCTGCCAGCACAGTGTTTACAGCGAGGTGCAGGGCCAGCATGGTCTGTACACATGAGCTGTGCCTGCCTGCCACGCAGACAGCACATGGCAGATACACTCTGCTAATTAAAAGCAAACTTAGTGTTGCATTTAATCTTGACAGTATTGAGCAGGTGGATCACACTGATGTATTAGTAAGCACACAAACATAGAAAATGTCCTGTGTACATTGTGACAGTGTTTATATTATCATGCTTATTTTAACTCCAAAATGTGACTGTAATTTATAAGCAGCTGAAAAGTCAGCATTTGAAGCAGAAATATTTTAATGTGTTTACTCCAAAGTCATAAGGCTGTATATGTCTTTTAAAAAACATTAACACACACATGTGGACACAGTGTCCACTGTGTTTTAAAGACCACTATTACAAATGAGTACTGTGTCTGTCATGAAAAGATGGTTTCATCCAAGTCTAGTTTGACAGATAGTAGTAGCTGAATTGATGTTATTCTTGTATCGTGGTTTCACAGAACATAAAAACATGCTATTTCTCTTTATTTTTTTTTTCCTGTTCCCCAGATACTGGTGGTACCAAAGGGGAAAGACTGAGTGCCAAACTGAAAGCTCTGCCTGGAACAAGTGAACCCTATGAAAGTAGCAGCAATAAAGAAATAGGCAAGTGGGCATCTTATACCTTTTTTACTTTCATGGTCCTCAGGGAGAGGAGAAATAAGGAGAGGGGAAAAAAAGGTTGTTGGAAGAGCATGTAAAATTAGATAACTGGGGAAACATTTTCCCATGAAAATAAGGCTTTCACTTCATTGTTCAGAGCTCACTATAATGTAATTGTAAATATTAAGAAATGTTGCCCATGTTAATATTACTTTCAATATCTGTCTGCTGCATCCTTTAAGTCAGTTCTTGCCATTCTGCAGTCATAGGTTCTTCAATAAGACTGAATTTTCAAAGGGATTTAAAAACCCAAATCCATGTGGAATGTGGTACTTCCTAAAAAGCCATTCCTCAAACAAGTCATCAGTGTTGCTGTTCCTTGCATGTTTCCAGTGTCTTTTTCTCACTGTAGTGTAATAAGAGAAATTGATTTTTTTAAGAAACCAAAAAGCTTCCATCAGTAGAACTCAGGAACTTTGCTCTTGTGCCATGCCTCAGTTCCTGAATGCAGTGTTTTGTTCTCTTTTAGCATCCATAAGCTCTTTCTGATCTGCATTTCAAAGACACAGATGTGTAGTGCTAAATTCTAATCTTGTATTTGATTTTGTATGTTTAAAACCAGCTAAAGTTAAAGCTAAAATATTTTGTAACTGTTTCACATGTATTTATTTAAACCCTAGATGCCTCCTACGCAGACCCACTTGGCCCACAACCAGAAAGACCAAAAACAGCAGCAAGAAAAAGAACAGAGGAAGATGATTTTGCTGATGAAGAACTAGGAGAGGATCTGCTTCCAGAATAACATATGGACCACTCATCATTTTTTTAATCCTTGTAAAAGTTTTAGCTTAAAAACTTATAATTTATAATGATTTTTGTAGTTTATAAACTATTTGTGAAATACTTTGAACATCTGGTACCTTATGTTAAAAATATGGATTTGTAATTGCAGTGTCTTCTGTGATTGATTAAAAAAAATAATGGTGAGGTTATTTTACTCATGCATAAGATTTACACAAGTACCCAAACACATTGCAAGCTGTATCAAATGTGTAAAGCTTTTGCTTTCAGAGATAAATATGATGATAATATGAAACAGAGAAGCCTCTAAAATTTCATCTTTCAATGCAGAATACCTTGAAGCAATGCTTGGAAGGTTGAAAATCCCGTATCCTTCATTCAAAGCCAGAATTTATTCCTGTGAACTGACCTGAAAATGCTGGGTATGACCTTGGGCTTCCTTAAGGTCCCAATTCAGCAAATGACTTTGCACTCATACCAAAGAAAGTATCTTAATTTTAGTCTACGCTTAGATGAACTAGGACCATTTTGCAGTCTGTTGGCAAAATGTCCTTATTTTTGATTTTTATTTTAAGTGGTCAGAGTTGTCAGGATTTCAGCCTAGTTTGTTTAGAATTGCTAATTAGATTGCAGCTTCTGAGTCTTATATTGGAGACTGTGGCACCAGCCACACAGTGGAAGTTTTCTACAGCCTAAGCTGAGTATGGGCAAAGAAGTTAGTTACAGAAATCACCATTTTGCTTATGAACTGAACATGTTTGATCTGAAGTTACTGAGACATGTTGAATTCCTGTAAAAGGAATCACTTTGGGAGATGAAAAATATTAGTCAGGTGTTCAGAATTTCCTAATAAATACTTGCAAAACTAGTCCACTGAGCTGGCTTGTTTTTGGAACCCTGGTGTGAGTTTGGTTTAATAGTTAGACTTTGGTTATTGCAGTTTGAAATGTAAGAATTCAGCCTTCTAAAATTTTCAGTGCTCCTTCTCAGTGTTAGTGCGCAGACTGTTTCCCAGTAACAATGGAGAAGTTTCTTTGTATCTTTGTGAAATGTTTTTTTTCAGGTTTTAAAAACACTGCCCAGTTTCATAGCATGTCTGCAGGTGGTTGGAAGTCTCCTGTGGGGTGTATGAGCTGCTTTGTGTGTAGCATGCTTCCCCTGGGACTGGAGCCATATTCCATCTGGGATTGTACATCTTCTGCCTGATGGTACACAGAGCATGTTCAGTGCTGTTCATGGAACACCCCGAGGGGCTCACCAAAGAACAAAGACACGGTAAGCTCTGGGGTCTGATCCTTCTAAGGAAAAGGGCATGAGAAGGAAGTGGATGGCAGCTGCCTTATTTCTGCAGGTCTCTCTTGCCTGTTCCTCAGTCCTGCTGTATCTACTGCTCTGGTTGTAGAATGACATAATCCTAGATGTGGTGGTTCTTTCTGTCGGGCTTAGTCTTGCAAGACCTAGGCCAGGATGCCATGTGCCATGCAGGAGGGAGCATTTTCAGCTACAGACTGTGGTGGCTGAGATAACTGAGTTAATCACAGTAAGAGAAAATACATGAGTGCATGGCAGGGAGCATAGATGAACCTGTGGAACAGTGCAGAAGAGAAGGCTGGTGAGATACATGGTCTTCTAACACAAAGACATTTGACTAGACTCCAGTGGGTTGACCCTGGCTGGATGCCTGGCACCCACTGAAGCCTATCACCCCTCTGCAGCTGTGCAGGGGAGAAAATGGATTAAGGACCAGGGGGAATCACTCACCAAATACCATCACAGGCAAAACAGATTTAAATTAGAGATATTAATTGAATTTATTGTTAACAAAATCTGAGCAGGATAGTGAGTAGTAAAATAAACCTTCAAAACACCTTCCCCCCACTGCTTCCTTCTTCCCAGCTCTACTTCCTCCCACAGGGGCTCAGGGAGACGGGGAGTGGGGGTCATGATCAGTTCCATGGCCTCTCCCACTGCTCAGGGAGAGGAGTTGTTCCCCTGCTGTGCCGTGGGGTCCCTCCCATGGCAGACAGTTCTCCATGAACGTCTGCACTGTGAGTCCATCTCATGAGCAGCAGTCCCCGTCACGCTGCTGGGGCATGGGTCACTCTTCCCCAGGGTGCAGTCCCTCAGGGACAGGCTGCTCTCCCAGGGGCCTCCCACGGGGTCACAGCCGCCTCTCAGCATCCACCTGCTCCAGCCTGGGCTCCTCCACAGGCTCCAGGTGGATCTCTGCACCCCTATGGATCCCCATGGGCTGCAGGGGCACAGCTGCTCCACCACAGTCTGCACCAGGGCTGCAGGGGAATCTCAGCTCCAATGCCTGGAGCACCTCCTGCCCCTCCTTCTGTACTGTCCTTGGGATCTGCAGGGCTGTCCCTCTCACATGTTCTCGCCCTGGCCACAATTAGACCTGTGCAGTAACTCTTAAAACATTGTTCTTAAATACGTTATCTCATTTCTAATATGTCCAGCCTTAATCAGCAGCATTTGGAGCTGCCTGGCATTGGCTCCACTGGACGTAGGGGAAGCTTCTGGCAGCTTCTCACAGAACCCACCCCTGTAGCTCCACACTATCAAAGTCTGGCCATGCAAACCAAATACAGCATCTAATCAAACATTGCAATCACATAGGCATGTCCATTATAAAGTGGCATGAAGTACCAATAACCAGGGATACAGTTCACAACTTAGTCTGTAGAAACATTCCTGTGGACATCAGAGAGGTTTAATCAGCAGCAGTTTCTCAATTTGGTTTGTCCAGATGCATAACTGTACATTGGAAACAGCACTTTTGTTCCAGCCCTGCACAAATTCACAGGCAGTTCTGGAACATGCTGTTTCCTATGTACAGACTCCCGGGGACTTCTGGAACATGCTGTTTCCTATAGCATGAGGATCTGATTATATAATGCTTTGGATTATGATGAATTTGTATGTTATTTTGCAAGCACAGCTGAGCTTGTTCTGAATTGACAGAAAACCATGTGATTCAGTTCCAGCACTGGAATAATGAGTCCTGCTGACAGTCAAAACGATGTAGCCCAGGTTCATCCACTTCAAAACCATGTTCACTATGGCTGCATCTCTACTAGAACTGCAATGTTGCCAGGGCGAGCTCAGAGCAGAGGAGGGGATGTGTACCCAGCTGTACTGTAAGACCAGTAGCACAGCAGTGCACATTAGCACAGTTTTGGGCCATGACAATTCATCTCCCAGACAATTGCCTTGCATGATCCAAAGGTAAGCCTGGGCCAGGATCCATTCTTGGGAAGCAGCTTCAGAGCATCATCCTTCTTCTTTGGTGTAAGATGTTCTGTATGAGGGAGCACAAGACTCAAGGACTGGACACAAGGCTGAAGAGTGATCCCTGATGAAGATTAATACAACTGGAATCTGTTGAGAAAGGAGCTACATGCACGTCTGAAGAGCTGTGTCACCATGTTGTTGGAATGCCTCAGGCTGTCACACAGGTGAACACACCTGTGGGATTCAGGCAGCTCAGCTCTCCATGAAAATGTGGCCAGGCCAGTGAAGTGCTTGTTTCAAATAATTACCTGAGTTATATGGGATTACTGTGCTGTGTTGATGTGATGTCCCTGACCCTGTCCTTGGCTGGCATTTTAGCTCGTGTGCAGTTGTGTTCCCTGCTGCCATATAGGATGCACTTGGTCCTGCAATAGATCTTAGAAACCACAGGAATGGAAACCTGAATGAGCTAAATAATTCTATTTTCATCCAAGAAATTCAAACAGGAACTTTTTGTCAGGCTTGGTTGTACAAAACAGGCTGCATCTCCAGAAGCCACAGACTGCAGGTATGTGGTTCCAGCAGCAATTAAACCCCCATCTTATGTTTATTATTCTGGAATTAGTAGATCAATCATTTAAGATTCCTGCTATATATTAATTTATTCTTTTATGTTAGAAGAGTAGCAACATTAAACCTAGGATAATGCTGACCCCCCTTGAGGAACTGACTCATGAGGTATTTTAGCTTCTATTGTCATGAAAAGATTATTATACATTATTAAACAATCTTCAGTTGACCTCTTAGACTTGAGATCTTCCTCAGGATAGGAACTTTAGCTACCAAGTTACCTTTCTCTTTACATGTATGAAAAACATCTCTTTGTACAGTAGCCAAATATAAATGACTACTTGAATAGCATTTTATTTATTTAGAAATAAGCCTAGCTCTGCAGCATCAAAACATTCTTAATCACATATTTAATGTTTTTCTTGGAACATCCTTCACAACAGATTACATGACTTATTAGTTCTGAAACAAAGCTATTCCAGAATAAAATAGGAATTGAAAATTGTACAAAGACATAATTCATAAAATCATAGAATGGTTTGAGTTGGAATGGACCTTAAATATCATTCAGTTCCAACCCCCCTGTTGTGGGCAGGAGCACCTTCCACTAGACCAGGTTGCTTCTAGCCCCATCCAAACTGGCCTTGAACAATTCCAGGGATGGGGCACCCAAAATTGCCAATAAATAGTATTATGATAAAATTTTATGATAAATGGCTGTTGCTCTTTGCAAGAGCAGTATGAGATCATAATAAATTAATTTTATTTGCTACATTTGCTTATTCTTCATGTCAAGGACACGGATGATCAACTTTATGGTAAAAAGGCTATATTTAACCTGTTTGCTCCTCAGTTTCCCCCTTGGCTAGATGAAGTCTTTTGAAGATTCTGCACTTCTCAAGAATTCACTTTTGCAAAGTTACATTGCCTAACAACTGTAAAATATGCTGAGATGCTGCTGCAGAAGATGCCATGCCATGGGCGCTGCAGAGTGGTATTACAATTCTTACAACTGCAGGGAAGATGAATGGGAGCAGAAGAGTTTGGGTGACAGATTATCTGCAAGCAGAATGTGAGGGAGAAGGACATCTTTGGGGAGTAATTTAATTCTCTCTCTGAAGTTTTATATCTGCTGGGAATGCCAGCTGAATGTTTGATCCACCCAACAACATGAGTTGTTCAACTTGAAGGTCTGTATGATGATTTTTAAAGCCTTTTTCACATCATTATTTCAGATAGGATCTCACTAATGCTGTAGCAGGATAGGAATAAGCATTTGGAATATGCCAGTTTTATCATAATGATCTGATGATAATGTATTTGAAAAGGATTTTTTTCTCCTGCTGTGACACATTTTTCTGCAGCTGTTGGTAACAATATTAGGTTGAAGACACAAACCTGGTGTGTCTTTCATTAAACATGTTCCAGTGTTTAACATGGTATGAAACACTCTCTGGTGGAATCAGGTGCAGGTTTCTTCTTATTTATATGAACTGTCTTATTTATATGAACTTTATATGTCTGTCTTATTCTTGCAGAGCTTAGTGTTCTTTGGAACATTCTGACTTTCTCATAGCAGGAATTTGTGGAACTAAACTTATTATCTGACATTGATCACTGAGGTCATAATCTCAGGAGAGAGGTAGATACTACTGCCAAATATAAATATTGAATGACAATCTCCAGAAAGAACATTTCCAATATTGTGTAAAAGTGAAAGACATAGTTCTGAATTCATTGATTGAAATATCCTGTGTTGCTTCAAACTCAGGATGGATTTCTATATATATTTCTATATATATTACTAATTTTTTTCAATATTTCATGTGTATAGGTATTTTAAATCCTCCTCAAATTCTAAGAAAATTTAAAATTAATTCCAATGACAAAGATATTGGTTAGTAATTTCTTAAAGTTATGGAAGAACCCAAGTTGCCAAAGTGTATTAGGGAATATTTTATGACTCAGCTGTCTCTAGGGTAGACTATGCCACAAGAACTGAGCACTCTAAGTTCATATGTAATGGAATCTCATTTGCTGCTTTTCTATGGTTCTTATTATTTGAATCAATGTGATTTTTCATAAGACAACACACTGCAACTATCGTACAGAATTAGAATATTGCCTTGATAAGATGCAAAGCCTTAAATTCAATGGCAATTTAATGCCTGTGCCATTGTTTTGTTTTCATCTGCTCTGATTTTTTGAGGCAGACCTCTCCCAGAAATGTCGATGTATATAAAGAAAGTATGTAAAATTCATGTTTTGCAAAGCCAAGTGTGACATCCTCATGCTACTCAGAAATCTGAAATTTCTCAAGATGCTGGAGTGTCTTAGGAAGAGTAACATAAAAAGACCTGTGGTGATAAATACTTGCCATGTTGCCACACATATCCCTCGAAGGTGGAAGTAACATGAGGCCAGGTGCATGGTCAGGAGTTAGACAGGCCTGGGTTAAATGGACACACACCTTGTCCCAGTCTTTCACCTGAGGATATGACTGCAATTTGGAGAGTTTGGAATTCAATTTAAAACTGTCCTTCCTCACAGTTGAAATCTGATTCAAATCCCACAGTTAAAGGTCAAGATACTGCTAATAAGTGATACTGACCTGTGATGCATATGACACCAAAATCACTAAAAATTATAGTTAGACTTAACTGTCTTTTCAGACATGACAAAATCAAGTCACTTCATTACATTATGAATGCCAGACCATTCTGCTCCAACTCTAGCCTGTTTAGTGAAGTTGATGTCTTGTAGTTCTGTGGTACCAAGCTGGGGTTTCTCAGTCCTTGCATGATTTATGAACCCATTTTCCCTTATTCCTAGCCAGTATTTGCTGTATTTAACTATCTTTATCCTAAATGCCTCAAGAGATGCACAGGACTTAATCAGAGCACATGAAATATTTTATTCAAGTGATGAATCCTAAAGTCTGTTTTTAATGTGAGCCATTTCAGGGGACTACATCTTCTATGAACCAGAGTACTATTTATATGCTTATTTTTGTGGGTCATGCCAGAGACCATGAATATATTGCATCATGTGTTTTTAAAAGCACAGAATAGATAGAGAAGCCATTAGAGGTGAGGCTGACCTCAACCTCCTTTAGGTACCTACGATGCAATTTCTCTGCTGGAGCAGCTTCTCTCGCAGGCAGCAGAGTGGCCCTGCCGCGGGTCCCTGCCCCAGGCTGCCTCGGCAGGAGGCACGGCAGCATCAGGCCGCACGACCGCCAGCCCCAGGCTTCGTGCTGGACATCAACCCCCTCGGCGCCTGCTGGAGAAACGACACAGCTGGGGTGGAGAAACATGCCAGAGGTGCTACCTGGAGTCGGGCAAGTCGGAAATCCCGAACCCCTAGGAGGGACAGTAGCAATTGCCCTAAAGTGTCTGGGAGAGTCCCAGTTGGAGCAGTCCCTTCCCCAGCTGTAAATCCGCACATTTTTTCACACCAACCTTGACACTTTGGCTCCGACTGGGCCAGATCCCCCTGGCCCAGGGGGTGCCCTGGTTGGGGACAGCCCGGCTCCTGCCCGTCCCCCCGGTGCGGCGGGAGGGAGAGCGGGGCTCCCGACGGCATTCCCGGGCTTGCGGGGAGCGCCGGGCGGGTGGCTCGGCGGGGTGGTGCGGGATGTCCCCGGGCAGCGCTGGGATGCGGGACCGGCCCGCGCCGAGCGCTCGCCGCCGCCGTGAGCGCCGCCGAACATGTTGCTGGCAGGCGAGGCCAGGGGAGATGCAGTGAGGCGCGGGGCACTTTTCCAACAGCTCCTCCGCCGGGAGAGCCAGTGGCACGGCGCGGCGCGGCAGCGGCCGCTCTCCCGGCTCCCCGGAGGAGAAGCAGCCCTGACGCCATGCAGCGAGGCAGGGTAAGGGTAAGGGGCTGCGGGCGGTGGCGGCGGGCGCGGTATCCCCGGTGTCCCCATCCCGCTGACGGCGGCGTCGTTGCAGGTGCGGGCGGCGCTGGCGGCGCTGCTGGCGCTGCTCTGCGCCGCGCTGCTCCCGCTCCGCCCGGAGGCCGCCAGGGCGCACAAGCAGCGGCCAGCGCGGACCCGCAGCTGCGGCGAGCGGCCCGAGGAGCTGCTGGAGCAGCTGTACGGGCGGCTGGCGGCGGGCATGCTCAGCGCCTTCCACCACACCCTGCAGCCCGAGCCGCCGGGCCGCCAGCACAACGCCAGCTGCCCCGCCGGGGCGCGGCCGCCCGCGGACAAGAGGGTCCGGCTCCCCGTGAACCTGCGCAGCGCATCGCCCTGGGCGTACAGGTGACTCCGGGCGCGGGGGAAGGGGGTGCGGCCGCCTCGGGGATGAAGGAGCCCAGGCGGTGTCCCCGGGCTCCGCCGGCTCTGCCGCGCCCTGCTCGGGGCGGCTCGGAAGGCGAGGGCAGCCGCTGCACCAGACAGCAGCCGGCAGGAAAGGTGCTAGAGCACTCGTCTAAGTAGGCGATATAAGGTAATTATGTAAAAACAACTAATATGTCTAATGGGCAAAAAGAGAAAGGAATGAGATGGAGCAAGCCGTGAGATGGAGCTCACACCCACATCCACACCCACCCGTCAGCACAGACCACCTTCAAAAAGTCGCTTGGGCAAATTGTCATATGTGACAATCAGAGGATCCTCAGCAAAGGACCATCACCTCTTGACTCTGCAGCAGCTACAGAGGGGCTCAGATGCTTTCCCCAAAATGTAACTCCAAACGCTTAGCAGTTTGTAAAATACATCAGGGTACAGTCTGTGTTCTACCAATAGAGTCGTATCTTCACCTGCCAAACACTCCCAGGGGCTCCGTGTCCCCTTTGCTTAGGAGCACAGGCAAGGAATGAGTACAAAGAGTACAGAATATTCTACACCTGTGCTTTCAACCTGTGCTTTGCAAACCTTCTTCCCCTGAGGTGGAAACGGGGGCCGACAGACTATTTTTAGGGGGCACAAAAACAACTAAGTAAAGTAAATTTGTCGTGAGGCTGGTTAATACACAAAGCAAGGGTCTGCACTTCTATTGGGAGCTCTGGGGGAAAAGCTTGAAAACCACTGATCTAGTGTGCTAAACCCAGTGTGTGATCACATTCTTAGAAGACTATGAAGTCTTCTGGTGGTTTGAATAAGACTGAGTTCTGTTTACAGTTTCTATTAAGGACTGCAGACAACAGGAAGCTAAAATGTGCAAATTTAGCAGAAACTGACTTTCTTGCTACTTTTTATACATTATCCCTGGTATATACTTTGATGCCGTTCCTGTGTATTCAGCAAACAGTTATCTCTTTGTTAGTCTCTCCAATAAATATTTATTTTATAGCAAGGGTTTTGCTCGCTTTTAGTGTAAGAAGTAATCCTACTGAGAGAAAGATGGTTTATTTGCCGAGTATGCCTTTCATAAGCAAAGTATTTTTAGCAATACATTTTCTCTAAGAAGACAGAGGATTTTGAAGCCTATCTAAGAGTGCACAAAGCAAATACCATGAACAAAACACCTACCATTGGGCTCAGGTATTTTTTACAGTGGTTTTGCAAAATACTAGTGCTATCAGAGAATTGTTCCTCTGGTTGGAAAACAGTGCCTTCCATCCTTACCTCTCATTGGGCAGGTATTTATTTTCAGTTGGAACTCTTAGGCTTACTTCCTAACAGAGAAACAGCTGCTTTTTGGGGCTTGGCTTACACAGGCAAACCCACTGTACTTTTTATCAAAGTGTTTTCAGACAGACCACTAACCATTCACATACAAGTAACTTGATGACATCTCCAAGCTGGGAATTTTAAAAGATAGTGGGGAAGAAGTATTACACCAATAAAAGCAAAATCTAAAATTATATTCAGAGGGAAAAATATTTCTCTAGAGTAAAGAGGCCTGAGTACTCTGTCTAGTTAACAGATCTCATTTACAGCTTTTTTTTGTTACTACATTTTTACTGTATCATTAGTGTGCAATGAGACAGCAGCAGATATCTCAAGATGTGTAATTAAAGTGTAAAATATAAGATTGCTAATGTGCATTAGCTTTTACCACCTGCTATCTCATAGACTTTGAAGCTAGATGTGAAAATTCATTTTGTTCTTTGGTCTTCAACTGGGAACCCTGGAAGCTCCTTAATCCCATTAGAATTATTCCATATCTTTGAAAGGGACACATGGCTCTCCATTAAAGACTGCAAGTAATGTCCCCTTATGCTTTGTCAATGGCTAACCAATTTCACTTATACAATCCAAACAATTTCTTCTCCATGGCTGGAGTGTTAATCTGAAAAGCTGCACACAGCTCTCTTCTGTATTACAGCACTTTCTTGACAAGCCTACTTGTATTTAATTCTTTTTCCTCATAAATTGCTCCCCTTCACAGATTCATTGCTGTCTCCTGAACTGCCTTCTGTATCACCAAAGTTGTTCTAGTGGTGAATTCTCATAAATAAATTCACTGTAGGCAGACCCCTCTTGTATGCCCTGATAGGACACTGCTCAAAGGCTGAATTTGACTACTTGAAATTAGCATCAAGATGCCTGTCCCATTCCAGTGTCTCACAGACATCCTCCTTTCCAGCTTCTTTTCTGCACCTAAAGACACACAGTGCAATTCATTTCTGCTCTGTGCATAAAGGCTCTTTTTTCTTTTTGACATGCTTTTAATGCCTGAGATACTTTGTGCCATTTTTCTGTCTTCGTTGGTGTTGCAGCAGTTCCCATTGTTACCATCTGCAAATTTCATTAACATACTGTTTATAGTCCCTATTCCAGGTCATTAATAATAAAGATATTAAGTCTGGCTCTACTTACCTTCCCCTGAATATCTCCCCAGGCACCTGCTCCCAGCTGTTTAACGCTGCTGCTTATAATTCTCCTGTTCACATGACTGCTCAGTCCAAGACAACTGGATTTTTTTCATATCAGCATTAATGAGAAAGAATCAGATATATTACTTAGAGAGCTGTGTATAATGTTGACTGTACTGCATCATCAGTATCCCAAGCCTATCATTCTAAGTGTGGAAGAATTAGGTATGACTGGCTCAAAGCTCAGATAATCCTTGTGTGGCTTCTTTGCTTGTCTTTGTTCTGTGCTTGCTATTTATTTTCCATTACTTGGTCTTTTAATTTGGTCATTCAAAAATCAAGACTTACATAATTTTTGGCTTGCCTGCAACACAGAGATACAGGAGTTGTACATGGATTGCACCACAGATCCATCTGGTCCCCAACCCTGCTGCTAGCAGCAGCCTACAGGTGGTATTTAAGGCAAAAGTTAGGGGAAAAATACTAGTTCATGTGTCTGATACTGAAATTCCATCCTGGTGGCCACAGGAGATCAGTATATAACTCAGGGCACAGAGCTGAATCACACAAATCACTCTTTGCTCTGCAGAGCTATAAAGAGACAGCAGAGTTCCCTGAAGCCAGTTGAGCACGCTGGATTTGCTCAGCAGTTCAGGAAGTTGGGCTACAAATTACTCATGTTTTTTAAAAAATAGAGCCAGCAGCAGAAGCTCTGCCATGAAATCGTCCTTCCATGAAATCATCAGGCGGACTGTATGCCAGCTTGTGACATCTATCCAGGGGTTGCTTGACCTTTTCAGCAGTATTACATGGACAGTCAATGAAATCCAGAAAGCCTCTTGTACAAGGAGGTTCTGGCATGGGCCATTTGTCTACTGCTATGGTTCAGAGTTACTTAACATGAATTAATGATATGGGTGGACCTGTAGACCCTGCTGACAGCACAGGACAAGGGCTCTTGTTAACATTTACAGAAACCACAATCATGGTGAATCATTAGCAGTGCAAGCAGAGCTCCAGAGATGCACAGAGAAGTTGCTCATGGGCAAGAGCCATTATAAACAGGATTAATTTTAAATGTGTGCCTAAATATTTGTGGGGATCTGATCATAAAGCTCAAAGCAAATGTTGAAAAATCTGATCTGCTGAAGTCAGCAGCACTTTTACAGGTAGTGCTGATTTGTGATTCCATTCATGGTGCTGCAGAGCCCAGATGACTTTCATTAACCAGCTGTATATATCGGCTCTATTTTTATTTTCTGATATCTTAAGGCTATAATAACTATCATAGCTAGTTTGCAAACACACTTCTGCATGAATTTAGCAAACTTTCTTTATGTGTATTCAAGAAGTCATTCATGTTTCTAAATTTCCAAATCCTGTGGCTTCTGTTTCTGCCTCTGGGGCCTGCTCTTGCATCTACTAATGGTTAATTTACAAAGATTTAATTCTTATTGTCAGTATTGCTCTGATGATGTTAGCCAAGTTAGCCAATCCCACTCTCAAACATTGCCCAGCTTGTTTTTTCTGCTTTTCAAGAAACAGTTTCAATTTATAAGCATCCTTGGTTTAGTGCTAATTTACATAAAATCTTAATAAAAGTAATACAGACGAGTCATTTTTCACTGGTAAAAGCCAAGCTTGTCTGCAGTGTGTTTGAACAAAGTCATAAAGGAGGGCTTTCCTTCAAATAATATTCCAGTGATTTTCTAGAAGCTGATCCAAGGCATTTTCCAGGATTTAACATTACCATGTAGCACAGTGTGCATGTCCCAAAGATGCAGCCAAAGGAAAGGATACAAGGGTATGCAAAGTTGACATCCTTTTTAGTTGGCATGTTTGTACAATTCTTCAGAAAATCAGTTAGCACTGGGCTACTTTTGTGCAAGCACTGTGCTACCTATAGTAGTAATACCTATGTTGCTGCCTGTATATAAAATAAACCAAGCATAACATGAACAAAAGAACACCTGCTATAGGGAAATAAATGTCTTGGCAAGGGGGAAAAAATGCTGTTAGCTCTTAATCCTGTAAGTATTTCAGAGTGTGAAGGAAGGGGATGATGATCTGCTTATTAGACTTTTGATAACATCCAGCTCTTAGCCCAGTGCTACCAGTGATTTTCTGAAGAGTCAGCTCCCTGCCCCAGCACAGCATCTGACCCTGCGGAATCAGAAGCTTGGAAATGACAAAGTGACAATATTATTAAAAATACTACGTAAAAAATAGTGGTACAGGAGAGAGCAGATTAAGTCTCTGCAAAAGTTTTACTTCTGACAGAAAGTTTTCTCTTGAGTTTCCAGGCTTAGTACATAAATGGCAGGAAGTTTGTTTTTCACTGGGAGCTCTCAAAGCGCTCATAGGGTCATAAGGAAAAGCAGCGGAGTCACACTTCATTAGCAGTTCCAGTTCCGCACAAACCTGCTTCTTGTTGCAGCAGATGGGAATAGACCAGCCCAGCACAGCTCACTGCTCCTGTCACTTGTGAACCAGGACTGCTGGCGAGGCAAACTTAGCCTTACACAGCGGTGACCTGAGTTCACAGGACAGGGACAATCTTCATGGAAGTGTCTGGGCTGTCTGGTTTGCAGCAGTGGCAAGATGTAGCAGGAGTGTAGGCAAGATGTAGCAGGAAATTGGAGCATGCATTTTTACCTGGTTAATTAACCAATGAAAAATGCTTACCCTCTTCTAGGAGATGTTAAAACATGACTTATAGTGGTTGGAGTAAAGAGAGGAATCCCACTACAGCAGCAGAGGCAGTGGTCATTCTCTGCACAGCGTGATTAAGCTCAGTTCATGCAAACAGAAGGAAGCAGGTCCACTGCATTTATTCAGCTAAATGCTGGGTGTTACTGGTGTCTCTTAGTGGCTTCAACCCAAGTAGGTCTGGGTTGCCTAGAAACACACGAATGAGTTCTTATTTATATGGCTTTTCTGAACAGGTTTAAGCTGAAGATGCAGAACCTTATATATGGCTCCAAATTTTAGTGACATTTGAGTTAAGGTATTAATTTCAGGAGGTATTACTTCGAGGCTTCAGCCTTGAAGTTCTGGTCTAGATGCAAAACCACATCTATATTTTGAAACCATCATTAAGTTTGGATTCTCTCTGATTCCTTCCAGTCCTCACATGATGTATTGACATCGAACTTAGTAATAGAAGAGATTTTTTCCCTTGGAAAGTAGAAAACCATGCCACAGCCACACCATCTTTCAAAAAAACCCCTCCATTAATACCTGACTTTGTCCACATGGGAATTTGGAGGAGAAAGATGATTGTAGACTATGATTCCAGTGACAGTGTTCTCCTGTTATGAATGAAACTTCTCAGGTTTGCAGGCAGAAGAATGTTCATGCTTTCCAGTAACATCATAAACCAGGTGCTAGAGATAATACAGTAGAGGAAATACAATAACTTGGCAGTTGGCAATCCACCATAGAAATTACTCACACTTGAGTTTGAAACGGGAATGTATCACAGTAGAAAGGCTTGTGTTCCCCTTTCTTCCCTTCTGCTGACGTTTTATTTCACACTGGAGTGAGATCCTGTAACATGAAGGTATTTCCTGGGGAAAGTAAGCAAGTATAAATGGGACAGAGGAGCAATGCAAAAAATATCTGCTACATCACAGATGTCTGGCTATAAGAAAACTGGTCAGATTTATTTGTGAGGAAAACAGTTCTTTAAATTTTATATATTTATATTTATATTTTATATATTTATATATATATATATTTATATTTATATAAGAGGGATGGAGAACCTCTCCTATAAAAACAGGCTGAGCCTTCCGGTATCTAAAGAAGGCCTCAAGAGAGCTGGAGAAGGACTCTTCACAAGCGATAGGACAAGGAATAATGGCTTTAAACTGGAAGAGGGCAGGCTTAGATCAGATCCTGGGAAGAATTAAGAAGTGAGGGTGATGAGACACTGGCACAGGTTGCCCAGAGAAACTGTGGATGCCCCACCCCAGCAAGTTACAGTTTATCTCAGTGTGGGCATGAAAATGTTGCTCTTCTGTCCTTAGAGAAGGATTCAGTAGAAAAAGCAATACAGAGTTCTGCTTTCAAGGGGAAGGCACATTCATGACCCTGAGTATACTAGGGAGAAAAACCTATTGCAGAAATAATAGTACAATTCAATTCAATTTAAATTGCTAAATTTTAAAACATCATGTCATGGCTTTAACAATAATAATGTTAACAAGGATTTGTATCAGCTTTTTAAGAACTCAAGGCAGATAAAAAGTTTAGAAATGCCCAAGTGCCTAATGCCTTGTTCACCCATTTGGTCCAAACCACAAAACTCACTCAGTTTAAATCCTTGAATCTCACAATTCAGAAAGCCAGACACTTCATACTTCCATGTGCACTGTATGACCTAATCAGTTCTGTAAGCTGTTCATGTATTTTGCTTTATACTTTACAAATTAGAAACCAGACAGCAACAGCTACAGCTATTTTTCCCGGCGAAGACAACAAAAACATTATACAATTATTATAACGATATAATAATTATAATAATATATAAGATTATATAATTCCAGATGAGCATACCTGGTTTTAGAGGCACTAATGAACCTTTATTTGCTTCCCTCTAGGATTTCCTATGATCCCACGAGATACCCCAAGTACATTCCCGAAGCCTACTGCCTGTGCAAAGGCTGCCTGATGGGGATCTTTGGCGAGGAGAGCCTGCACTTCCGCAGCACCCCGGTGTTCATGCCCACCGTCATCCTGCGCCGCACGCCCGCCTGCGCCGGGGGCCGCTACGTCTACACCGAGGATTACATCACCATCCCCGTGGGCTGCACCTGCGTCCCTGAGCAGGAGAAGGAAGCAGAGAGCGCCAATTCCAGCATAGATAAGCAAGAAGTGAAGCTGTTGGTGGGCCAGAACAAGCCCTCATCGGAATGAAGAATGTATTAAAAGCCATGTTTCAGTACTGGCCTCACATCATCACCTCACCACCTCAGGAAACTGCACTGCAGCAGCAAACGCACTCAGTCACCCTCTTTTTCTGCTTACAGTTATTTCAGATATAAGATGGAAAGTCCAAGTCAGATCATTAGAGGTGGCATTTCATTCAAATTCTTTAGTTCATGTAAACTCATTGTTCATTGCTGCAAACTCCATAGTAGCTTTTTTTTTTTTTTTTTTTTTTTTTTTTTTTAAGAGCAGAACATTTTATCTTTGCTTATTCACAGTAAATTTTAGAAGATGATGCAACTGTAAGACATGGTAGCTACTACTATAGCAGGCTACTGGTTGTAGATATTTTTAAGGAATCTCTTATATTCTACTTTTAAGTGCCCTTATATAAAAATCACATAGCCACCTAAAAATCAACAGTTAAAAGGAAAATTTCTCAGGCTAGGAGAGCCTCCCTTTATACTGCATAAACTCCAAGCTTTGCCTCTGAGCTGTTAACCCCTTGACTAATTTATACTCTACAGCAAGGAAACCTTTGCTGAGTTGGAGTCATTCATGAAGCAATTTTCTATGCACTTGCTATTTTTAAACTTGCCAAATTGCTAAGGGTACAAAGGTGTTGAGAAAAAACATGCTAGAATATTGTAAAAATGCAGACTTTCTTGATGTGGCCTAAGTCTAATTAACAGAATTATCTAACAGAAAATATCAATTAGGAGAAACACAGTTTGGGTCCCAGTAATTCTGTATTTGATTTCATCCATCACTGACTGCTTAACTTCCTTGTGATGAAACTGTGTACCATGCAGCTGAAAGGTCAAAACCTTTTTCATTTTAGGAGAGGAGATTCCCTGCTAAAAAGTAAGTCCCAAGGATGGGCTTCACCCCAGGTGCACTGCAGGTGAGCAAGCAGGCCAGGTCTTAACTTCCAGATCCTACAAGAGGCCGTTGAGTTGAGTCCCAGCCAATCCAAACTTGTTAAATCCAACTGGTTTTTACAATTACTGTTACTAATTTCTCCTTATGCTACATGTAACAGATGATCACCTGCAAAAGCTGATGCTCTGTGGATGGGCAGCCTTCCATCTATGCAGCCTACTGCTGATGGAACTTGATGGCAGGCCCTCACCAGAAACCCTGCAAACACCAAAACTTGCATTTCCAGAAGAGGAGACTGAAGTTGACTAAGCCTAGTGAATGAGAATCAGGAATGACCAAGCATGCCTTGCACAAACATAATTCCTCAGAGGGCCACGCTTGCCAAAATGGATAAACCTCCGAATGCACAACAGAGAGTCTCTTTCCCAGCTGAAAGATCATGACTGCAATATCTTTACAGAGTAAACATCATAAGCAGCAATATATCTGCTACATCACAAGTCTCAAAATTTGCCTTAGTTCATAGCAGAGAAAACCCCTACACTACATAGGTGCACTCTTCTTTGGAGTGTTGTTGCGTGAAGAATGGATGGACTATGAGCTAATCATAATTAACAAGTTGATTCTCTAAGAGAATAAAAGTCATATGATAACTCTGTGTCTTGGTGCATAATTATTGACTGTGCTCTCTCTGACTCAGTCTAGCATAACAGTATTTTTGCAGCACAATCTGTGAAACTTCTTACAAAGCCTAAAACAACTTTAAGAACTCCAGAAACGAATAAAGATTCCCATCATGATGTTAGATTGAAGTTTGTAGCTGTGTTTTTTGTGCAGGTGCTTTTCCTCAATTCTCCTTGTCTTTAGATCTGTGTTTCCTGGATTGTGATGCTTCTCTCTCAAGGGGATCCTCCAAGTGAGTTCAAAGATGGTCATAAAATGTTTATACTACTCAGAGAACAGCTAATTGCCTGGCTGTTGCTAGCAATTATAGGTAGTTACCTTTTCCCCAGAGAATGTAAATACTTGCAGCAGTTACAACCTCTTTTCCTTCCCCCCTAATGTGGAGGAACGTCTCACCTTCTGAGCAGTGGGAAATGGAAACCAGAGGGCTCAAAAGGGAGGGTGACCCTGGAGAAAAACTGGAAAAACACCACACTAGGTGATGTTTCCATAGCCTAATGCCTTCCAGTTTCACCATTACATTGTGAGGTTTTTCTCCACAGATACACTTAAGGCAGTGTGAAGTTAAACCTTCAGACTCCACAGCATAGAAAGCAAAGTCTTCACCCTAACAGGCAATAAAATGACCCCAAACAACAACAGCAAAATGTCCAACCATGCAGCACCTGACATTTTACTGAATACCTGGAGGGGCTACCAGCTAAGTCCGGCCGAACACGGCCCTCCAGCAGAACTCACTGTCTGCCCACTTTTGTTACACAAATTTGTCTGCAACAAATTAGTTATTAGAGCACATGGATATATTTGATGTGGAAGGAAAAAAAAAATCTCCTTTTTTTGCAATTCTCTTATCCTCCAGACATAAGTTATCGCATCATTTTGAGGTTTTCAAGTAACTAGAGTTAGAGGGAATTCCTGGGAGGTGCAAGCTAAAATCATGGAAATGGAACATAATCAGTTTCTCCAATCCAGAAAAGTAGATGCTTTAGCTTATAGAAAGTTTCAGATACTTGATGACTGAAAGTATTTGAGAACTGCAAAATCTCCATGATCAACAGAGCGGTTGTGTTGGCGACCTCCTTGTCACACTGCAACAAGTGCAGAAAGCTTCCCATGGTTCAGTCATCTCTATGTTGTTTTGTTCAGAAGCCCATTTTCCCTTCTTAACCCTCCTTTTCCTCTGTGACAGACTTTTTAGCTGAGCCAATTTGCTTCCTCATCCAGCTTTCCAGTTAGGTGTCTCTTAAAAGCTGTTTATGTTTTAGCACAAGCTAACTGTTTGATATTTTGTTAGTGAACCACTGTTTGTTAATACTTAACATCAAGAGCTGTTAGCTACAGAAACACTTACTGGCCTTCAAAATATCCTTCCATATATCCTTTCTCTCCACATTACTCATGTGGGAAAGGTTGAGTGTTAAATGTAGTTTGCATTTGTTTGGAATTGTTTTTTTTAAAAGAGGTCATCACATCATGGATTTATATCAGTTTCACTTCAAATGTGGTGTGACATTTTCCAGCTTCCAGCCCTCTGGTTACAGCTGCCGCAGCCTTGCCTTTAATTTGCACGGGGGAGGGAGTGTTCACTGGAGTTGCTTCAAGGCTACACAAACTGTTGACAGAAGGCAGACATGAAATGCCTCACTGAACCAACTCCAGGCCCAGTAAATGCAAACAATTCAAAGCTAGAACTATCTGGCAGCTGCAGCTGATTTGAGAAAATTTTTTGTTGTGCCAGGAAAATCTTTTCCTTCAACAAGGTTGTCCCTGGAATACATTAGGAGCCACAAAACACAGAACAATATCCTTGGTAAAGAGATTATTTTCTTGTCTGTAGTATAACTTAAGGTAGTTTGGAAAATTCCTATCATTCAGGAAAGGCTGAAGAAAGCCTGAGATGCTAGTTTTGGATTTACTTGCCAGTCGTCACCTGAAGGTGTCTGTCTGAATAGGTGAAGATCTACAGCTAGAGGTAAACGTGGAATTGCATGGGGGAACATGAACATGAAAGCAGCAGGAGGAAAAGGGGAAAAGGCTGTGATGTGCTCAGCAAGTATAAACACCCATCAATCTCGCTGGGACTAGGCAACAGCCATGACTGCCTGGAGTAGGTTAAAGAGGCTGTAGCACAAATGACTGTGCAGTCATAAACGCCACTGGAAAAGTGGCATGGTGCTGACACTTCACCACAGTCTGTTCCAACAGAAAGTCCACCCATGAGACAACCCCAGTAAGGTCAGTCACTACTTGACACTGATATTTTATTCACAATCTGTTACAGAAGAAAAGAAGGTTTTGCTGTCACATACTAGAAGTTGTCATGCTGCCACAAAACACAAATTCACTATGGATTTTTTCTCAGAAAAAGCTACCTACTTCCTTGGAATCAAGTATGACAAAAATAGTTTATCTCCCAATCACTGATGAAGGCTGTAAATGCCAGCAGTCAAGCTCTGCTTGGGCAGCTGCCTGCACTCCCCAGGCTTTTAAGAGGGAAGCTGGTGCACAACGGGCTGCGGTGTTGAGTGCATCTGCACAGAGTTTCATGTACCCTCAGTTCCACAACTATGCATCTTCACAGTGCCCCTTTTCAAAGCGGTCTGACCTACATGTGAGAAGCAGTAGTGATTTTCTTGGAAGTGAACTTCTTGGTACAATTGAATGGTGCACTTCTATCTTTTTAAGAAACATCTCTGACGAAGTCAGCAAAGTTGACTTTTAACTCTGCCATGGAGAGCCCAATAACACACATTTACTAAAATGCAGTGAGCAAAGCAGCAAAATAGATGAGGCTTTGATTTGAACAGCACATTCTAATTTAGGTGAGTGGCAGGGGAACAGTATCAACCCTTCTGGCAATAACATCTGTCCCACTTGAAACCTCTATGCAGTTAAAAACAAAGTTCTGTAAGTTACTTCATTGTCTCCACCTGCTTGGTGTGCAAGACACTGAGGTAATAAACCAGTTAAAGTACAGATTAGTGCCAACAGCTATGCAGTTATCTTTCTGGTTTTCTTTATTTTCAAACTGGCCACATGAAAGCGACAGTCTAGCCTCCCAGAAAACAACTAAACCCAGCTGTATGTCACCTGTGGACAATCATTTTCAGGGAATTCTGGCTCAGCAGCAAGGATGGCACCTGGTTTGAAAGGCAAGACTGTATGGGCCCTGGGCTCACAGAGCGGAAGGGAGAGTCCTGTTCTCCCTGCAGGTGCTTCCTCTGCTGCACTTTCCTCGTTTTAACACCTGTGACCAGTCTGACAGAAACCAAGGTGTGTGAAAGAGCAAGAAAACTGTTACCATGGAACCCAGGAACACTACATGCAGGGACCAAGCAGCAGGTATAAAATGTGAGGAGGGAAAAGCCTCAGGAAGCAAACAGATCTCTTGGAGAACAGGGAGAATAGATACAGTGGCTTGGGTGAAATGAACCACTGTTGTGTCCAGCTCAGACAGCACCATTCTCTGAGCACTGAGAGAAGATTATAATCCATTTATATTATTCCTGCTCAGCTGTTTACTCTACCAGATGGGAAAATCTGCATCCAAACAGCAGAAACATGAGTATTATTATAAAAGTCTCATCTCAAAAGCTTAATTAGGTTTACTCCCACCACAAAATAAATTTAGTACTTGATTTTATGTGATTCATTATGTAGATGCAGCATTTCTGTTAACCTTTACACAGTATGACATACAAAGACAAGTGCTTGTGTTTTGTGGAATGTTTTTAGAGATTATAAAAGCTTTGAGTGCCTTGAAATTCATGAACTAACTTCCACCCCAAAATATTTCAGCACTGTTATAAAAAGGTTGTCCACAAAAGTCCCAGTTATAAAAAATCTCTACTTATGTAAAGTTTTTCCAATGTATCATCTATTTTGACTGATACATAGTCCAAACCTTGAATATAAAATCTAACATTTTTCTATTTGAAACAGTGGGAGTTTATCAATATGCTATTCCTCAGTGGCCTTGTAAGATTCAATGATTTTTAAGATGCTTCTATTCTACTGCTCTGCTGCTCTCTGTGGAAAAGAGAAAAAAACCCGGACAACTGGATGAAAACTATAACCATTCTTGTGACTATAAACTTGACATACCCGTGGATCCTCTTTACTTTGATATTGAAATGATTAAAAGCAGGCACTATATTTAATCAGAGCCATTATGATTCAAGATTTAAGGGACATGTATGGGTCACATTTCTACAGAAATATCAAGTTCTTTGGCAATGATGATTCTGATGCCTGCAAGGCAAACACCCACAAGTTGTTATAAGCCAAAATCACATCAAAGAGGTCACTGATGGGAAAAGCTACCAGTTAAAATGCAACTCCAACAGAGAAGTTCCCATTATTCAGCACCTGCATTGCTTGGTCTGCATTTACCTAATACAAAACACAGTAACTGCAAATGCTTACTCGTTTAAAAGAGAGGTTACCACACCGTGTTGATTCCAGCTATCCCAGAAAACAGTACTTGGAATATTTCAGCTCTGAGAAATGCGGCACAACTGATAAAAAAAAGAAAGAAGCTTGACTGAAAAAGATGTAGATTTGTAGATGATCTTAGGAGAATCAGTCCAGCCCAGAAGCATAGTTCACATAACATCGAAATTCATTGGCTAAATTTCGTGAGTGTTTTGGAATAAACTTGCACATCTTCACACCAAGATGCTTTGCTGCCTGTTCCTCCATGACTGCACCTGTAGCAAAAATAATTGGCATTCAATAAGAAAAAACAGCAACAGAATGTTTGAACTTTTTAAATAGCTTCTCCCAAATGCATACATAGAGAGTCTGGCTTTTTTAAGGAAGGCAGGCTTAAAGCAGCTACACTTTCAGCCTTCCTTAACAACATAATCTTTTGGGAAACTTAAAATAAATCTAGAAGAATGGAAGACATCCCAAGGAAATGAATGTCCAAGAAATTTCATAAAAATAAGTAGAGGGCATCAGTGCCCTTTTTACAGAAAGCAAACTTGAACTCAGTCTTCTTGCTACATTCCAAGGAAGTTAAATGGTAGGGAGCCATGGGAAATGCAAACAGATTACATCTACTCTTTCACTTACATACACCACAGTGACTTTTGCAGCTACACACTGAGAAATCACTGCTTTGAGCAATAAACTGAAGGACCATCTATCCATTTTAGGGAAAAACTTCTGAGCGCCACCCTTGTGCGTGACTGCCATGTGCACTTAAACCAAGGAGCAGGACTTCTATGGCCACATTATTTTAATTTTTCTTTATTTTGCCTGCTTGGTTGCCTTCCCTCAAATTGTACATGCAGAGGGGTTTTATCCTTTGCTTTTTGGAAAGGTTTCCCCAATGCCTTCAGATAACAATACAATAATAACAATACAGTTTAAGAAAAGCCATTACTTGGGTAGACACACATCACTTGTCAAACCAGTAAGTGCATCTTCCTAAAGAAGGGCTCACAAGTACAGATATCTAGGTATCTGGTTTCTGCTTTTATCACTGTTTTTAAATTAATTCTGCTGTATTTCAGTGCCTAAGACATAAACAACAACTTGCACCTATGTTTGCCATTCCCAGATTTCAATCACTGCAATTATAGAGAGTGGCCCTTCTACAAGAAAAATTGTATTTCCAGAATTTTGCTGGATGATCTTACAATTCTTCAAAAATTCAGTAAAACTCATAATGCCATAGGAAGAAAGTACTGACTTGAACTATTAAAACCAACTTGCCTTCTGCTAAAAATAAAGGTTGAACTCAAGTACTTAAAAGCTTAGGATACATATTCCTCCTTAAATTGCTGATAATTCAGCATTATTGAGTTAGTATTCGTCTTATATACATTCGTCTATGTCATTAGAATGAGAGAAAATGGTACTTAAGGGGACCTAATATTTTTGAGTTATACCTGTGCAAAGCAGAATCTTTCCTTTTGTTAGATACTTGATGGTCTCTGCAGTCTTTTGAAGACATTCCTCAGACAGATAGGGTGGATCTGCTATTACAATGTCAAAACTGTGTGGCAGGAGATTTTCAGGTAAGTCCAAAGGGTGGTTGTAGTCATAGAAGACAAATTCTTCTCCATAGACAGAAAACCTTCTGTCATACTCCAGTATACATGCAGAAAAATCTTCACCATCCTGTTCTTTCAGTTTCTGGTACACACTCGGTGCACTAACACATGCTATCCTGTAAAAACACACAATAACTTGAAATTGCAATTTTAAAAAGCAAATAACAGCAACAATACTCTACAGCAGTCCTCAGAGAGGTTTTGGGAAATCATTAGTCCCAAAAATGTAAAGTATTCTTCCTCTATTCTAACAATTCATTACTTTAGTGACAAAGTCTTAAGTATGAAAGTCATTACCTGTTCAACCCCATGCTACATAAAAATCTTCACTACAGAGAAAGTCTTGTTTCAGAAAAGGAAGTACACTCAACTGAAAAATTATTGTTTATAGAAGTAGGAAGAAAACCAAGTTTTTTCCATCTGTTCTACAGATTATACAAAAACTAAGAAAATAATTGCAAGTCAATAATATGCTCTGAAGCACTTAGTATTTCTCAAAAAATTAAAAAGATTCACAGTAAACTTTTACAGGGCACAGTCTACAACATTCAGTGAAATGATAAACAGGAAGATCAGCATAAACTATTAACTAAATTACATCAGAGCAGTTCTGCAGTATCTCAGTTGAACAAAACTGAAGTACAATGAATAATGAATTAAACTGCTTGCTCCTGTCTACATAGCAGAAACAAAATATTTGCAGAAATGACATGTTAAATCTGCAACACAATTATTAAAACCTACCTGCCACCTTTTCCAGCTGCCAGAACTGCTTCCTTAGCCAGGCACGATGCAGTTTCATCACTGTACCAAAACTGGCTCAGTTGCTGAGAAAGATAATGCACAATTACAAACAACATCAAATCTTCTGGCTGTGCTATGCAGAGTTACATGTGCTGAGCTGTAACTGAAGAAAACCACCATCCATAGCAACTCCTCAGTTCACAACCTGAACGGTGACTGTTTTCCTGATAGTCCTTCTACTTCTGTAATCTAGTGATATGCAGCAGGCTCCTTACACCCTGTGTTTCCAAAGCATGAATTGCAGAATCAGGAATACCAAGTAATCCAAATCACTGACAAGGTATTTCAAAGCCAATGCGCAGATGCACATTACTTTAAGAGCATTATATGCTCTTAAATTGAGTTACTTCAGCAGATGAGGAAAAAGGACCTTGAAAAGTGACAATACAGGAGGAAAAAAAAAGGATAAAACCACTAAATCAGAATTGATCAGAAAAAGGTAGAGCAAAAAACCCCAACCCAGAGAAAAATCAGAAATCAATCAGAAATCAGTCACAAATTAAAATGAGCAGTAAAACAGCCACATAAAAAATAAAGTAATAAAGTACACACAAAAAAAACAATAGATGTGAAAGGAAAGATCACTTGGTCTTGTTACACTGTGCTTGTCTCAGACTCAGGGAAGAGTCTTTACTACTATCACACGCCAGGGGGGAGTTAAAATTTCCAGAAGGGACAGATGCTTCTGTTAGCAGCTTTATTCCCTCTCCATGTACTTTCAGTTTGCTCCCCCCATGCACATGAGGAGCAAACAACTATAACCAGATTTAATACTGAAGCAAATCTCCCTACAGTGCTGCCATCCATTAAAATAGGAACATCTTGAGTGCTCCCCTCTTTAATTTAACGTCATTATTCAGCAACAAAAGAAACTCAGTCAGGGCTACTCCTCTATCTGTGCTTCACTGAAATTTATAGTTTCTTACCCAGTCTTCTTCTATTGAGCCAATGGAATATTGATTAAACCCTTGGGAGGTCTTCATGCCCTCTCTCTGCTGCTGTTCCAAATAGAACTCCTGGAGAGCAGCCAACGTGTGGGATGAAAGCTGAGGAATGTCATCATCATCGTCCATTTTCTTAGATGTCAACAAGAAAAAAGAAATAAATTAAATTAACCCTTTTCAATGGTGAATGTTTTTTATAACAGCATAATCTTGTGAGGTAAAACAAGTTCCACCAAGAATGCAGCTAACTAGG
Source organism: Oenanthe melanoleuca (assembly GCF_029582105.1). Classification (NCBI taxonomy): domain Eukaryota; kingdom Metazoa; phylum Chordata; class Aves; order Passeriformes; family Muscicapidae; genus Oenanthe; species Oenanthe melanoleuca. Next base: position 43,140,728 of record NC_079333.1, read on the forward strand.
AAAACCTCCTAACAAAAGAAAACTTATTCCTTCTACTTCAGCATTCTTAAAACAGTGAGGGGCCAATTGGAAATTACAAGTCTCCACAGAGAATTCAGGAACAGCAACAACACTGTTCCCCTTCTATACAACATGGATTTGGCTTGTGTTCTTACAGGGAAGCTGACATTACAGTTCTTGGTTTCCTGTGGATCTGGAAAATCCTATAGAAATTATTCCTTTCCTTCCTAGAAATAATGATAGCTATTGGTCATTCCTTCCCATGTTCAAAAGCCACACACAATTTTGACTCCAAATGAAGCAAACCAACATTCTAGCTCAGCATCACTTGGTTTTAACTTCCATGCCATAAAAAGATTCCTCTAAACGCCACAAACCTAAAAGGAAAAAAAAAATCCAACAAAAACAGTCAAAAAGCTCCAAAAAGACACAGTATGTACCAATGGAAAAATACAGCCATTTTCAGAAAGCTCCTGAAGTGAGTTCTGCCAGGCAGCATCCCTGAGGCCGGCAGCACAGCAGCCTCTCCCAGGAAATGGTGCCACCTCGTGGAACAGAGGTGCTGGAGAGGACTCAGCACGTGAAAAGTACTGGAGAAAACTGAGACAGATTCTTCTCTCAAGAAAATTTTCCCTGCATCCAACCTAAGAACCATCACACGAGCAATGCCTTTTAACAGAGCCTGGAGACAAGGATATGTCTGCATTATGCAGAAGTCACTGAGAACCGCTGGGCACCTGAACACTGAGAGAACATTTTCAGTAATTTCAAGCTGCTCACAGAGTTTCTTCTCCTCATTCCCTGCATTACAAGAGGAGCTCCAGAATTGGCAATCTCCTCCCCTTCCAGCCTTCCTTCTGCTGTAGCAGAGCTTCCAAGATGATGTTTCCTAAAAGAGCTCCTTCCAGCTTGCTGGGAAAATGGTTCCTTACCCTGGCACTGTGAGATAACTCTGCCATTCTTTTGACAGAACACACCTAGGGAAAGCTCTTACCTACAAAACCTGGCCTTTCCAGAGTATAATTTATTGACTTGCTGGCTTCTCAGGCCAGGCTGGCCAAACAGGGAATTGTTCACAGCCCAAAGACCCACCTGTGGCATTAGCCTCATACAAGAGAACTTTGGAGTCAAGCTACCTGGTAAAACCAAAATCGTTATTTTTCCCCTAGTTTTTCATTGAACAAAACACAAATGCTTTAAGAATATTTACATTATTAAATTACATATTATTTAAAGTATTTATAAAAGAAATTACTGTATGTCCAGACAGATAACACAGTTTCTAGCCACAATGCTCTAACAATACACATCACTATGACCCATTTTAGGTCCTATACAACAATTTATTTTGGTAGCACATGGTAGAACTTTAGAATCACTCCTTAACTCCCAACATTATTTTTATTAACTGAATGATACATCTATGCTTTGACACTAAAGAATTGAAACAGGTGCAAAGTTCCAGTTTTTAAGTCAAAAGCTGAAATATTTTGACTTTCTGTTCAGTGAGCCCATACTGGCATTTACAAAGACTAAATCAATGCCTGAAACCAAACCTTCACAGACAAAGTTGCTGATGAAGAATTTCCCATTGTTTCAGAAGATAAAACGGCATACTGCCATAGACATCTTTTATCTATTAATAATTTTTAGTTGATTTTTTTATAGCCTTCCTTTTGGTTTGTAAATTAAAGCCTTAGGAACCAAGAAGTAATTAACTGTGAGGTTTTGCAAGGAGAAGAAACTCAGAACATATGGTAGAAATACTGTGCACACCTATTACAAATCCCTCCAAAATTCAATATATTTTTCTGAATGCATATACTGACTCAGGTTATTACACTGAATACATTCTCATGGTTAAGAACTACATCAGAAAACTCTTAAAGTGAGTTTATGGGTACAAGACTTGTAAATTCCTTCAAGGGAGAAAGTTCTACTGCCTGAAATCCCTTCATTATCCCTTCCAGAAAGTTCACTGCTCTCAAATCCAGAATAAACCTTGAAAGTTCTGTGGGAGGATGGGAAGAAACACAGAAACCTGCAGTGCCTCTGGCACTCAGGGAATCTTTACACTCTTAATTCCCAAGGCCCCTGAGGCTCCAGCTGAGCAGTCCCTGCTTGGCCCAGGCCCTGTGTCCCTCCACATGCACACCACGCTCCGCCCTCACACAGAGGCACTCTGAAAGCCACATAGGGGGAAAGCAGATCTCCAAGAACAGCTCAGGAACACTGCATAGAGTTTAGAAAAGTAAGACTCATGGTGAAGTCAAAGTTAACTTAAAGGAAAACACCAGAAAAGGAGGTAAGCTCCCTCAAACAGAGTGTAACAGGAACAGGCAGGGCTCTGTTCATAGGGTAAAATGGCAAATTTGAATGCTACTGATCCCTAAAGGGGCAGATCTACCCATAAAACAGGAAAAATGAGGTGACAAATTCCACCATGTGGCCTGCAGTGCAGCGGGTGGAGGTCACTGCAGACTCCTGAGTCCCTTCCCCTGTGCACAGCTCAATCTCTCTTATCAGCTGGTGCACTGTCCAGGCAAATGCCATCACTGCAGAGTGAACGCTCTCCAAAAAAAAACAAAAAATAATTATAAGAGATATTAAGAGCAGCACAGGAAACTCCAACGTCTTGTCCACACAAGAATGTTGTATGTATTTAACAACAGTTTCTGGCGGTAATGTGTGAAAAGTCTATTTTTATATAGCCAAATACTAAAACAGAGGAAAAACCCCATCAAAGTTAGAAGAAACAGTTCTTTAAAAAATTAACAGTCTTTGGTCCCCAGTACATTTATTTCACCTGTACTTATGACCATGTGGAGAGCAGGTGATAAGAAAACAGTCAGAAAGACTGCTAAAAGGCCATGGAGTAGAAATACAACTGGAAAGCCATGCTGTTCATCGCTGGGAAGGAGGAAGAGGACAGTGATCTTTAGATCTTTCACCAAGAATAGAAAAAGCACATATGCAGCTTCAGAAAAGATCTTACTCTGAGTAATTCTTGATCAAAAGACAGAGAGCAGGAAATGGAGTTAAATCTAGTTATCTGTGTTTTTTCCAAGCTGCCCAGGTCAGTCTCTGAGACAAGCAGTTCATCATCCATGGTGTTGGTAGCACACACAAAAAACCAGCTGGCCAGTGGTGTGCAGCCGTAATGAAAATCACCTGGAAGGGGCTGCAGGCACCTGCCTGGAGGTAGAGAAATCCTGATCTGATAGACTGGGAAGCTACTAAATGTCTGGACTTGTGCCCTGATACCTCAAAAGCCGGAATTTCAAAATGCGTCAAATGGCACTCAAAGTTCATAGAAGAGGTCTCAGAGGATTACCAAATACGCAGAAACTATACTGGATCAGCAAAGTAAAGTCAGGAGGCCTGGTGGCTACTTCAAGCACAAGGAAAATATGATGTGTGGCAGCTCCATTCCCATCCTTTTCAGTAAGCACGGAGGGCGCAGACAGGGCTCGGAACTGCCGGTCTCCCTACACGTGGCTGACGGGACACGGACAATTCATGGAAAAGGCCCTTCCCTGCTGTCCCCTCCCCTGTGCATCGCTTGGAGTGCAGCCTGCAGCCACAGAACCCCCGGGGGGACACGGGGCGACCCCGACCGGGCCGAACGCGCCTCGGCCGCCATCGCCCGCGGGGCGCGGCGGGGTCGGGCGGTGACTGGGCTGTGAGGGGGCAAGGAAGGGGCGGTACGAGGAGGCGATGAGGGAGCAATGGAGGGGCGGGATGAGGGGGCGATATGAGGGGGCGATAAGGGAGCAATGGAGGGGCGGTATGAGGGAGCAATGGAGGGGCGGTATGAGGGGGCGATATGAGGGGGCGATGAGGGAGCAATGGAGGGGCGGTATGAGGGGGCGATAAGGGAGCAATGGAGGGGCGGTATGAGGGGGCGATGAGGGAGCAATGGAGGGGCGGTACGAGGGGGCGATGAGGGAGCAATGGAGGGGCGGTACGAGGGGGCGATGAGGGAGCAATGAAGGGGCGGTACGAGGGGGCGATGAGGGAGCAATGGAGGGGCGGTACGAGGGGGCGATGAGGGAGCAATGGAGGGGCGGTATGAGGGGGCGATGAGGGAGCAATGGAGGGGCGGTACGAGGGGGCGATGAGGGAGCAATGGAGGGGCGGTACGAGGGGGCGATGAGGGAGCAATGGAGGGGCGGTACGAGGGGGCGATGAGGGAGCAATGGAGGGGCGGTACGAGGGGGCGATGAGGGAGCAATGGAGGGGCGGTACGAGGGGGCGATGAGGGAGCAATGGAGGGGCGGGATGAGGGGGCGGGATGAGGGCACTCCCCGGGCGCGGGCGCCGCCGCCCTCACGGCGCTCACGAGCGGGCGCGCGCGGAGGCCCCGGACCCACTCCCGCCCCGCGCGCGCCCCTCGCGCCACTCACCGCCCGCCGGCTCCCTCCGCGCGCGCGCAGCCCGGCCCAGGCCCCGCCCCCGCGCCGCGCGCACCGGGCCCAGAGCGCCCCCTGCTGGTCGCGGCGGGGCCAGGCGGAGCTCCCGGCTCGGGCGGGAGCGCTGTGGAATTCCGTGTGCGCTGGGGTGTCCGACAGGTACGGGAGTCTGAGCCGGGGGGAGACACAGCCCCACAGCCCCAGCACCCGGCCTGTCTGACTGGGAGAGCACGGGCAGCCCTCAAGCTCCATGGCAAGTGTGCACCGCAGCCCAGCGCCCCAAACGGATTTTCTACATCCGGCTCTGCTGTCCAGGCTTTCCATTTCTGTTTAGCATTAGCAGGCTGGAACAAGCTCTCTTTCTTGCATACAAACGGAAGTCGAGCCTATTCTTAGATGCTTTCAAAAATATCTTCCTTGTTTTTCATAAAACGATATAATGGTTTTGGCTGGAAGGGACCTTAAAGGCCACCTAGTTTCAACCCCACTATCCCAGGCTACTTCAAGCCCCATCAAACCTGGCTTTGAACACTTTCGGGATGATCCACAGTTTCTCTGGGCAACCTGTTCCAGTGCCTCACCACTGTCACATTAGATAATTTCTTCCTAATATCTCATCCAAACCAACTCACTTTTAGTTTGAAGCCATTCCCCCTTGTCCTATCACTATATACCCATGTAAAAAGTTTCTCTCCATCGTTTTTGTAGGCTCCCTTCAAGTACTGGGAGACCACAATTAGGTGACCCCAAATCCTTCTCCTTTCCAGGCTGAACAATCCCAGTTCTCTTAACCTTCCCTCATTGAGAGAATGCCTCTAATCATCCTGATGTCCCTTCCTGGGACTTGCTCTAACAGGGTAATGTCCTTGTGCTGGGGATCCCAGAGCTGGAAGCAGTACGTCTCACTGCCCCAAGACAAAAAGCTCACCCATTTTTCTTCTTCCTTCTTTATAAAGCCTGATGTTTGTAAAAATCATGTGCATAGTGTTGTCTTTCTATCATTCAATGACTCTTTATAAACCACCTCATAGGAGGTTGCCCATCAGATTATTTAACCTAACAGCAGACTCTGCTCGTGTTCTCCAGAGCAAGAAGCTGTATGAGCAGTGAGCTGAGTAAGAAACTGCAGTTTTACCTACAACCTGCTCAGTCTTCATCTGCCACAACATTTCACTGTGGCTGAACAGAAGGTCACAGGCCAACACTGGGCATTCATGAGCAGAGGAAAACTTTTGCTTTGGAAGACAGAAATACTAAATTAATGACAAAATATTTTTGCAGCACAGCTTACATAAGCAGCAGAGAAATTGCCACCACATGATATGTGGATAGGTCAATTCTTCCTTCAGATCTCCATATTTTTAATCTCCCTCATGTGGAAACAAGGCTTTTCATGACAGTAGAGAACTGTGGACATTTTCATTTGGTTTAAAAGACTTCTTTGCAGTCTGGATCTTGCATTCAGTGCATTACCCACTTTGTCTTTTAAAGTTCTTGCAAAAAAAAGTCTTCATCCCATCACAGAAGAATGTCACATATGGAGGGCATCCATATCTATTCATGCTAGCACCACTGCTGTAATTTAAAAAAAACAATCCAACCCCTTTTCCCTACATTGTAGAAAGTGACAATTGTCTTAATATTGATACCTACATAGCATTACTAAGTGGAGAAAGAAATGTGGTTTATGTACTACAGTGAAGTTTGTAAGGCATTTTACAGGAAAAACATTCTGCACAGGGCTGATAATGAAAGTAGAAATGAGACTGGGATGACACATGCTCTCAGTCCAGATTTCCCAGAGCACCAGACTGCCCTTGGCAAGCAATTCCTCCTCACCAGAAAGGTTAGACAGATCACATAAGGGCACATGGCTGTGTGGGAGCTTGGGGGTGGGTAGGGTGACATTATTTAGGTTATGATATCAGATACTACTTGGCAGCAAACACAGCTCAGGGCCTTGCTTGAATCCTGTTACAAGACAGCTCTAGAAGCAGAGCTCCAAAGGAGCTCAAGTGACCCTGTAGGAAGGAAAAAAAAAGCAGGTTATCTCTTGCTGCAATTTCTTTGGGATGTGAGGACAAATGAATCACAAACAGAGGAATAGCTGTAAAGTGCACCCTGAAAGAAATTAAACTATCTCCCCTGTCCTTTCACTGACAGACCTATATCACACAGCAGTGATACTGGTGTCCTGATGACATAGATCACTGCCTCTTCACTAATGCATGTGCTAGATCAGAAAGTGTTTAAAAACACAGTTCTACCCTGGAAAGCAACAGCGACTTGTTACTCACAAGGCCTTTCTGTTCTGGGGTTTGAGTTATTTTTACTCCATTTTTTCTCTGCTAATGAAATTCTAGTTTTGTTCTCACTGTTGCATAAGCCATAGCCATATGAAAAAGTATAAGCAGCTTTAATTAATATGAAAATATATTATCAGATTAATTGTAGAATCTTTCCTTGCCATTAAGTCTAAAAAATTTCTATTAACATTTTCCAAAAAAACCAAACAACCCTCAACATGTTTAGGGCTGGCAAACCAACTGCACATTGATTTGGAAGGCAGTGAAGCACGCAATGCTTTACAACCATACAAGGATGTAGTTAATGACAACATAATCCTACTTCTGATGATGGAAAATAGTGAAGTGGAAATACTCTACTTGGAAAACAACCTGCAACACCTCCTCTTTGTAAGCAAAGCTTGCTGCACTTTTACTTTCAAGCTGTTCCCCCTAAAAATGAAGAATCAAATGTGTTGGAGCCCTGTGGGGTACCTGTGTGGGCCATGTGCACCACAGCTTCCCAAGATCTTATGGCACAACAGGAGGACAGACTGTCAGTCAGCCTCTTAAAAGCTTGAAGTCACTCCATTAATGCAAGTACAGAAGTAAGCTTTCATTTTTAAGTAGTTCATGGAATCCCAACTCTTTCTCTATGGAGACAAAAATCTTAGAAACATGACAGGATCCCCATGACTTCTTTCTATTTTGTCAGGCTTCGTGCATCCCCTGGAAGTGATTCAGGATCCACAGAGGGCTACAGCTTTCAGACAGAAAAATGCTCTACATAAGTGACCACTAGTCAGTTAATACCACCTTTAAATCCATTTTAAACAAGTATTTGAAAAAAACTCAAAGCCACCTAAGCCTTCAATAGAATTACCAGTATCTATACCAGTAACTATTTTCACATCCCCATAGATTTTGCTATGGCTTCTGACTTACACAGTACTCTCAAAAAATGTTCTGAGATACACGGTACTATCCAACCTTCATGGGATTTTCTAGCCCCAAAGCCTTGTCATGGTTGTTTTTGCTTTTTCCCCCAAAAGATGTAATCACTCTGCCATCACAAGAAGCAGGAAGGAAAATATATAAAATATATTTAGCAAAACCAGTAAAATTAAAGTGGAACAGAAAATGCAGTCAAGTAGCAAACATGTACAGCAGCAGATTTTACAGTTTTTCCTACACATACTTCTGCACTTATTTCACACACACTCTTTAAGGAGAAGGAAGAAAATAGAAATCAGATAGTGTTACGAAAGAAAACATTTCTTTTCCTGAACAGTAAATGGGGTTTATTACTGCTTTCTGCTTTTGAAACTCCAATTCAGACTATATATATATACCTCTAAGAAAAATAAGAGGACACCCTTTTCTCTGTCCCTAAAGCAAAATTACACTGTCCTCCTTTTACAGACTATACTGGTATCTTAAATAGTTACACTTGCAGGATCTAGACATTATCTGGCTGTCTTAAGGGATGCAGGTAACAAACATTTTAACCAAGATACAAAACAGGTATCCAATTTTTCCAGCTTTCCTGAGGCTGAGTGAATTGTTTAAATACATGTGCGCTTATCAAAATCCATGTTACAGTACATTTTAACAGTAGTTTGTTAAGAAATCATGAAAGTGCATAACAGCCTAAAAGCAGGCAAAAAGTACTTCAGAAGAACAGTCTTTCCTTAAAGTGGCAGAAGAATATAAGCCTTCCCCAAAGTAGTGTTGATCTTGTGTGAGGACATCAGTGATCTTCCTAGAGATTCCACAGTGTGGTGGTGGGCTTTTGGCTTTGGGGTTGTTTTTTTTTTTTTTGTGAGTTACAACGATCATTTCAATGAACAAAAGACCATTAGTAGTATTGCAGTTCCAAAATGTCCTGACAGCTTATTAAACCAAGTTACCAGTGAGGCTTTCAAACCAATACTTGTGTTGGAGTCTAGCGATGACTTTCATTCAGGGAACACCAAACGCAGAGACGGAAAGCAGTTTGAATATGCCACAAACCTAAACTGCAGCATCCAAAACAGTAAGTGAAAGCAAATCAATCATATTTGCCTTTACAACCATTAACAGTAGGCCAGACAGAGAGAGGAAGAAAAAGGGAAGCACATCACACCCACAGCTTCAAATTATTCTAACTTTTAAAGGCAACAGCGTGTCAGGAAAATCAAATCTGATACCATCTAATAGATGTTAAAGTGAAAACAGCTGCTCCACGAGATTCAAATATAGACAGCAGAAAAACTAGTAATGAATTATGTATTCGTCACAGTGGGTAGTTTCTTTTTTCTCTTTGGATATATTGATTTGTCTGGAATGTTTTCCAAAATAAAGAGGAATTTATTATTTAACAAAATTTACACTGATAGTATCACATTTCATTTCAGAATTCCAAAAAAGTACTCTATCTTTTCCCCAAGAAACTTTTTGGTAAAATGGCAGGCTTTTACTAATCCCTTTCAAGATGTCATAGGTTAAAAGTTACAGAATAACACTTGTATCTTGTAGCTTGATCTGTTTTTCCAGATAAGACTGCAAAGCTATCACTTTCTTCTCCTCTTCCTTCCCTCTTCCAGTTTATGTACAACCTGCTGCTTGGTTGGCTGTCCAGACAAGTAACACTTGGAGGGTTGCACTTTCCTACTTTTCTGCTTGTAAGACATGGCAAATCACCGAAGCAAAAAATCCACCCCCAACTCCACCACTCACAACTGAAGCCAATATAAGTTTCAAAAAAGGCAAAATTGATGGGGTTTGTGTATACTTAGACAAACAAGTGTGAATAAAGGCTCTGTACCCAAATCATTCAAGTTTATTCCAGAACTCATATTTAAGGTAAAGCAGAATAGTTCCATTTTCTACATGAAAGGCTCTTGGATACGCTGCTGTTAGTCTTACCAATTGCTTTCAGGAATTTCCTCAAAATTACCTTAAATGTTTCTGTCCTTCCCCAAAATACTCACTGAATTAAACCATGCTAATATAAATATATAACTGCATAATCTTACTTTTGAAACCAGTAAAATTCTAGTGATACATACAGCCAAGATATATAGCAAGCTATCACCGCCACAGTTGTTGCGTAGTTTTACTTTCAGGATTTGTGAAGCTTTTTTTTTCCTTTTCTAAAATATGAGAGTGCATGGAAGTGAGAGGGGAACAATAGAAAGTAGCTGTAGTTTATCTAAAAGTAATTGTGTTACAGCACATTAGGAACTGCTGCCTGTAACTGAACTTTCCTGATATCCATGGAGTAACACCCTGTTAGATGTTCCTTAGGAACACAGGAACAGATTTTGAGCTTGGAGAACATTTCTGTGTCAGATACCATCATAAAAACTGTTTAAATACACACACACACACACACACACAAAATAAAGACCCAGAAATCAGTATTCCTTTTGAGTAGACAAATGCCACCAGTAATAGTGACCTGAAAAGTCACTGTTAAAACTTCTTTTGGAAGATGGGGGAAAAGATTCATCTGATTATATATTCACAGTCATTTCTGATAATTGCAGTTCCATGTGAGATACTGCTGTTGCACCCCTAATCACACTTTTTTCTGTTGATGGACAAACTCATGCCTTAAGTGCTGACTTAAACTCAAGTTACTCCACCAACTTTTAACCTAATTACTGTGCAGTCAGTGTAGCCAAAGAGCAAAAGGTGTAGCCTAAGGTTTATAATGTTGCTATTTATATGTTTCCACTGTAAGGATGGAAATGCTTTTTCAGGGATTTAACAAAGGTGAGATTTTAGAAAAATATTAAACAAGAATACACACAAATGACACGTGGCCAAAACAAAATAAAAAAAAAAAGTCTTTAGTGGAAAACAATTTTATCCTCTTCCTGCTTATGGATCTTAAAATACACAAAGTGATCATTTCAAAATTGAAAATTCAGTCATGATAAGGCTTGATTACACAGCCATTTCCCAAATCTTATTGCAATAAACTGTAAAATACTTCTATGCAACTTCATATCTTCAACTGTACAGATAAAACAATACTTAAAATCAACTAGCACTTCAATCCCTGTGTTTTTGATATATAAACTCAACACAGTATTGAAAGATACATTTAAAGTATTTACACACTTGACCAACAGCAGTACTAGCATTTATTGCCTTAAAACTGCACGTTCACTGCATGGAGGTTTCTTATTTTGCACAAAGAGAACAAATAACATAGGTTTATTTTTTTCCTCTAATTAAAAACTCCAGAATGGTTTAATGGGAGATTGAAATGTGTGGCAAATGCTATTAGAGAGATTTTTATTAATTTCAAGTATTAAGCTGTAACAGATTGGAACAGCTTAACAGGATAGGAAAAGCAGGGTAGGGAATGCAAAGAAATGAAAAAGCAGAATCAATTTTAATTCACTGAAGAGAAAGCCAGAGGTATCTTACTTCTCTGTTTCTAGGGCCCCAAGAAATCTCATACTGAAAATAGAGTTTTAGAAGATAGCTGAGAGTTAGAGGCTCTAGAGCAAAACACACTTCATTATTTACTTCATGATCAGTGCTAGAAAACATTGATCTAATTTACTGGAAACGGAGCACATTCTAATTCAATGCAAATTTATGGGGAGCAGGGCTGGGTCTTTAAATTTTAATTGTTATAATTAGGCTTTGGTTGTACTTAGTGACTAGAACAGACATGGGAGAAATGTGTGGTGTTTGTTCCTTACAGAAAAATGCAAAAAAACCAAAAGTAAACCAAACAAAAAACCCTACCACCACAAGCAGCACTTGTCACAAGCAGAGGCACCAAAGCCTGAATAACCTATATCTGTCCTCTCCCTTTGTATATCAGAACTGAGGCACACTGGTGGGGAATCTCACCTTAAGAAGAAGTCACCATTTCAATTGGCTGTAATTGAATAATGACAATTTACAGCAAGCATTACTGTACTGCAGTACATAAGTCCTCAGAATACTGCACTGCTGCTGCCTCTCCTGGGCTTTACAATTATGAAAATCTTCTGTTTTCATTACAGTAAACCTTACACCTCACAAAACTAAAATTAAAGTATATAATATTTACATAGCATCTCAGATCCTCAATGCATTTTATAGGCATAAGCTAATCCTCACAACATCCCTGTGAGGTAGGTAGGTGTTAATGCTATTTTAACAACAACACAGTTCTAGTGACTTGCCAATGGCCACAGAGGATCCTGTGGAAATACACTACAAAATTAGAGGAGCCTGGCTCCTACTCCTGCGCTTATATTCATCAAGCTACTTCCATTAAAAAAACACCCCTTCTTATGTAATTAACCAAACCCAAAATTACTTGAAGTGTTTTACAAACAAGATGCTGCAAATTTGTATTTTTAAATAGTTTTACAGATCACAAATTAGAACTTGCTTTCCCTTTTAAAGAACTAGATTTTAAATGGACAACTGACTGCTCTGAGCAAGCTTATTTTCTAGAACTACATGGCTTAAATATAAAGGGATTTGCCCAGGTAAACACTGGGGCTTTAGTGAGTTCTGCTCACTATGAAAGTGATGACTCCAATTCAAACCCCCTCTTTCAACTAGTAGGATTTGGACATGCTGAGAAAACAAGTTTCTCATTCCTGAGGAAAAAAGGTGAGCCCTTTACCATTAAATAGTGAAACACAAACCTCTGGGCAAAAAAAGTAGCAGATGCTGGCAGTAATTCAGTGAGGCTAATTAAGGCATAAATGCACATGCAAGTGGAAGTTTCATGCATCCAGTCCACTTCTCCCTGTCCCTGTGTATCTGTACTTTCAACAAGGTCTTGATTTTTATGATTGAACTTGAAGGCCAATAGGTCGAACAAAATTATTATGCCAGCATTAGAACTATTACAGTGGGGAAGGAGCTAGCAAAATGGAAAAGAAGCTAGTCTCAAAATGAAAACACTGGTCCAATAATCTGCTTCAGCAAGAAAAGTCTAGACAAATATATTTGTCATAATTATATAATGCAGCATTTATAACTCTGTTTGAATTGCCTTTTTTCTTTCTTCAAAAAACAGGTGCATTTTTAGAACCATTATTCACTTTCCACAGTGAATGGAAAATCAATGCAATGATGCTATAAAACTTTCAGAACACTTATGTGGAGTCAGCTCTCAGTGTTCACTACAAACAGTCCAAGTCCTTCCTGTGGACCTCAGTGTGCTTTCACATCCCAATTTACAGCAACTGGATGTGTAGAAGATCACCAAAGATTCCTTTTTTTCTATTTTTTTTTTTGCTAGGGATACAGATGTCAAATAGCTCAGGTAGAAGCAGTCACCAAGCCAGCAGCAGTATAAATGAACAGGACTTATTTCCATAAGCCTTTGCAACCCTTTCATGGATGTCACTAAGCAGAGACATCTTAGCATTGCTCTAAAAGAAACATAAAATGGCATGGAAAAATCCCTGTTGAATATATGAGAATGAAAGGAAAATTAAGAAAAACATGAACGTGTATCATCAAGCAGGAAATTACAAAAAACCCCAAAATCTTACTACACAGTTTTCCTTTAACATATAATACTATTTTTAAATGAAGGGCAAAGGAAAATTTTAAACCACCTTTAAAACTAGTCTTCGAAAGTGGGTGTTCATACTTTAGCTAAAGTCTTGATACTTCAAAATGCTGTGTGTCTCTGCTTGTTATAACACAATGGGCCTAACAAGAAAAATAATGAGTATGCACATTACTTTGCCCAGAATATAAACTCAGTTTGTGCTCCTGTTCATCACAATATGCAAGAAGATTTTAAAACGTTAAAGTTAATAAATATTTTTAAATAGTGAGCCAGCTTTAGGATTAATAAAACAATAGTGACAGAGCTAGTTATAAAAGAAAGGATGACTGGGTGTATCAGTTACTCAGCCAGACCCAAAACATGGAATATTTGCTATGATGTCTTTGAAGACTTCAGTCTGACATCGAGCACATCATAACAAACCAGCAGCTCCTACTGCTGCTGATGTTCCCATCTGAAAAAAAGTGAGGTTTCAGAACTTCCCCCCATCCAATGTACAAGCTCAGAAAAACTCCAGAAGCAGTTTCAAAAACAGCAAACCCCAATTTAAAAATAAAAACTCAGCCATCACAACAGTTTGAAATAGAATGATCTGCCAGGATGATTGTATTTTGTGTAAGTGCACAGTCAAGAAATCCTTTAAAGAAAAGCACTAGAGTTTCAAGAAAAATTGAGAGCAATACCCCTGCTCTAGAATACTATACAAGTTATCTTAAAAATAAAATACTATCTGGGAAGGTACACTATTATCTAAGACGTTTTATGGTCACTTTGTAATGTATAAATCTGCCCTTGCCCAGTGTTCACATTAATTAGAAAAGTATAATAAAGAGATGGCATTTTTGGCCTTGAGGATCTATGCTTGAAACACTAACAGATTTAACTTTAAAAAAAGAAAAAAAAAAGCTTTAGATCACTTATAGCACAGTATAGAGATTTGTGTCTGTTGTGAGATTCTGGCTATTTTGACTAATTTTGAGATGAATAGCTGAAGAATGGCACAGAATTGCAAACACGAAGCTTTATGTTGCCATATAAAGGTGTATACCAGACTTTTTATATAAATTGTAAAAACACATGGGAAATATTTAACAGCATAATCTAGCAGAGATCTTAAACAGAAAGGCCCACTTCTGCCTCTGTGTATTTCCACAAAAATAATTTTACTAGACATGCAGCATTTGTGTTTGCTTCAGTTTCCTGTGGCTCATGACAGGAAAAAAAGCAGGCCTTGCTTTCATATTCATGTGCTGCTCTCCCTTGTTGGTTCTATATACTCAGAGCACTTCTGCTATGATAGCAGCTAAAGTGCTGATATAAAAAACCAAGCCAGAGCAGCTGGGAGAGTTCTGCAGAAGTGGGACTAGATTCAGCAAAAACAAAAATCTCCTACAGCACAGACTTCCCAATTACATTTCCCCACTGGAGTCAAACAAACATGCTTGAGTAAAAGGGTTTGATGCCCCTGTGCTAACATAATTGTTTTAGCTAATGCCCCAACTTTACAAAGTTTGCCAGTAATTCACACCTTTTGGGTTGTTATTGCTTAAGCAAACAGTTCCGTGTAGAAATACATTGCAGTTGGCGTGCAACCCAGGTGAGAATCAAAACAGATACTGAAAGTAAAACTACACATGAACCTTGCATTAGACACTCATTCCAAAACAACACATCAACATAAATGGCTGCAACAGGTACACAGCAGCTCAGTGCCAACATCCTAAACCAACTCTTAAGAGTCAAATCTTGCCTTAAATTTCTTACCTAAAGTATATGAGCTTTTCTTTTCTTTTAAATTAAGGCAATGAAATGGCTACAGTTCCTAAAGTTCATTTTAGGGGAACAAAAATATACACCTTTTTTTTCTCTGAACTTTAGGCAGCAGAACATAACGTAAAAACCTGCATTGCTTTAAATTTGCAATGTCAGGTTGATGTAGAAAAACAGAACTAAACAAAAGTTAAAATACCATTTGGTTTTTCTTCCTCATTGGAACACAAACTCAAACTTTAAGAGAGGAAAAATAAAGCTTAAAATCAGCTAAATTCTTTAGAGCTTTATATGTATCTGCATCACACTCTAACATGATTTTGGGTAGAAAGAATCTGTACGTTTATATGACCACTTCTATTTTAAACCAGTACAGGGGGAAAGGCACTGCATTTATTTCATTGTGCCCATATCTGTTTGCGCATAAATGGAAAAAAATTCAATTCAGATTTTCTGTTCATTCTCTTCCACACCCAAGTATGACAGATTGGAGCTAACACATAATAGCAGAAGCTGATTCAAAGTTGACCTCTCCTATTCCATGGTGTTATGTTCAAACTTCCAGGCTCTCTAGAATCTGAGATGGCTGCAAAGAACCCAGAGACAGGTACAAGATTTAGTCAGCATTCAGCATTTCTCAGTGCATTTTGCAGAAAGGGTCTAAATTAGGCATAGAGTTTTGTTGTTTATTTTACACAGAGAAGTCCACCAACATTTGCCATAAATTCTTCTAAACTCTTTAAGAAGGCCATCTTCTGCTTACGGTCCAGTGTAGGAGGAGTGCTGCTTGCAGTAAGCTTGTTGAAGGCATCTGCTAACCGCTGGTAAATTACTGGATCTTGTTGAGTTGATAGCAATGTTTCAACTAACTCTGAATATTCAGCCTGTTAAACAAACAAACAAAAAGATACAATATATACAACTTCTCTCATCAGGACAAGATCCAGAATAAAGGCTGTGACAGAAAACCATCAGTACCTCTTCACCTGTCATCACAGCCTTTGACCTACCTCTAAACCAGTTAAAATCCTTCATCCAGGCTGGGTATCTTAGTAAGGCTAAAGAAGACTTCAAAGCAAGGTACAATGCTTTGCAGTGCAGAGTAAGATGACAATTTTAAGGCTAAGGGCCTTCTGGGTCCTCCTTAGAATAGGCTTATTCCTACAAACTGTTTTTTTCTTGATGTCTGTCCCAAATTCGACACCAATCATCTCCTTCCACAGGTTCTCCATTTTCTAGGGCTCCTTACCTGGGACAGAGAGCTTAGATTCCTTTCTAAGAGTTTCTTACTTACTCTTATTTAGATAGAAGCAAAAGACAAAGAAACTAGAAGGACACTGCAAGGGGTACACACCTGAAGCAAGTCCAAAGGGACTGAGCTCTGGGAGCACAGACGGGACACAGGAGTCAGAATGGCAGTTCCCTCCATTCTACCCATGAGGGCTTGGGTGAGGGTAGAAACAACAAGAATCTGCCACCTGTGGGTGGTATAACAGGGTCCTTTTCTCTTACATGCTCACAAGTCCCTCTTTGAGGGATAAGGGCTGCTCACAGGAGAGAGGATCCATAGGACAAAGTGGCTTAGCATCATCTTTGCCAAAGGCTTGCCAGCTCAGAAGAAAGGGCATGCTGAGGGATGATAGTAACAACTTGTAGATTAATAAAGAGACAGAGATCAAGAGCATTAAGAACACAAAGAAGTGTGATGAGTTTAAAAGTGCTCCTCAAAGGATGAAAAGGACTGAAAGGAGGCCAACCTGAAATGTCTGTGTAGAAATGTGTTCAGCTTTGGAAACAGAAGGAGCTAGAGCTCCACGTGCAGGTCCAGAGCTTTAACATTACTGCAGGCACTGATATGTGGTGGGACAGGTGGCATGACTGGAGTGTTCCAAGGGACAGGTGGAAGCTTGTTAGAGCTCTTCAGGGCAGAAGATGACAGAAGATTGACACTTCTGTGAAAAGGCAGCTCAGATTAAAGAGGGTTTTCTAAGACTGGGCGGCAATCTAGTTGAGTGTTTATGGATCATGATCAGGGGAGAAGCAGTGAAGATGACGTATCTTTTGGGGTGAGATCTTGTTACAAATCCCCAGAACAGGGCTTTTAGTCATCTTAAAGCAACTTGAGAAAGTTTCCAGATCGGACTTGCAAGAGATTATCTCCCTGACATTTGCACACATACCAGAGGGGCTACCCAGGCATGTGACTTTGCGTCTCCTATTCATGGATAGTAAGACCTGGTCAGGGATGTGGTAATTCATGCCATGCTTTCAGTTATTAAATAGTGGAGATAAGGATTCCCAGGAAAGCAAGGAAAGAGGGCAGCCAAGTACAGAACCTGGACATCATAAAAGTAGATGCCACCTTCTTCAAGATTGGTGGGTGGGATCCTGTGGGAGTCAGCTCTGAAGAAAAAAAGAGCTCAAGAGAGCTCTTAAAGACAGGTCTTTAAAAACAACCTCTTCCAAGCACAAGACTGGTCTGTCCACATATAGAGGAAAACAATAAGGACACTTATTCAGCTAAGCAGTGACTTAATGACTGAACTCCAGCACAAGGGCAACACATGCAGGAAACAGAAGCAGGAACAGCTAGAAAGGAGGAAAGCAGAAACATTGCCTCGACAAGAACAATGACAGAAAAATGAAGTTCAGCTACAGCTGAATTTAGCAAAGGACAACAAAGACAAAAGCAGCTTCTACCAGTACTTTAAGAGTAAAAGAAGGAACAGAGAGAATATATGTTCTACTGCTGAATGGAATAGATGATTTAATGATTGACAAGAGTAAGGCTGAAATAATCAATGTTTTCTTTTGCCTTGGTCTTCACTGACAGGTTTTTCCAGACCTTTGTGACTAGAGACCAGATTCAAGGAGGAGATGAACTAGGCATAGTAAAGAGGATCAACCCAGGGATCTCTTGAGAAATCTTGATGCATGCAAGCTCATAAGGCCTGACAGAATCTATCCAAGGGTTCAGAAAGGTGGCTCATGTCATTGATTACTGGCTGCTCTCTATCCTCTTTGAATGACTAAGAAAATAATGAAGTAAGTATTCCTAGAAGTCATTTCTGGGCATGTGTCAGGGGAAGTTTACATTGCGTATTAAGAAAAGGTTCTTCACCCAGAGGATATTTGGGCACTGGAACAGGCTCCCCAGGGAAGTGGTCACAGCATCAAGCCTGACAGAGTTCAAGAAATATTTGGACAATGCATTAGGCATATGATGTGACTCTTAGGATGGTCTTGTGCAGGGCTAGGAGTTGGACTCAATGATCTTCATGGGTCCCTTCCAACTCAGCATAATCTGTGACTCTGAGAACATGTAGTGTGGATTTACCCAGGGTAAATAATGCTTTACCAACTTGTCTTATTTGACAAAATGACTTACATCTATGGCTAACACAAGTGCAGTGGATGCCCAAGGTAAGCAGGTCTTTAGCAGTTGTGTACTGCACCCTGGCAATCAAGCTAGGATTTTATTGTCTAAATAGGTGAACTACTATATGTGTAAAATCACACCTGTACCATCAGCCTATAAAGGATTGAGGCTAATGGCTCATGTTCCACCTGGAAGCTCTGTAGCATCAAGTAGAATTGAGAGGTCTCATCTGGACCTTATCTTGTTAAATATTTTAGTCAGCGACCTAGAGGAGGAGGGGAAATACACTCTTCTCAAGTCTGGGGATGAAAGCAAACTGAGGAGTGCAGCCAGTGCATTCAAGGGCAGGGCTGACATTTAGAGGTACTTACTCCGGGGCTGGAGCAATGAGCTGACAGGAGAGTTGTGAAACTCAGCAAGGACAAATGCAAAAACCTACAGCTGAAACAGGCAGACCTCCTTAGGATGCCACCCTCTCAACCCAAATTATTCCAAGATTTATCAGGTGCACAAGAAATAACCACTCTCCTTTAACAAATTACTTCTCTTCAGGGTGTGTCTAAATGCCATACCTGATGCAAACACACTAACGTGTAGAATGCTTCACCTGCTGCAGTTGTCATTTCTGTATTGTGCTTCTGAAGTACCAGCATATCAAAAACCATCTGAAATTGCAAAACAGAAGTAGTTGTGTAAGTGTATACTTTCTGCTTTTTCAACATTTGCTGCTGAAGTCTATCTTTACTTCTAATAATAATAATGAACATGTATTACAAATATCCAAGGTTGCTGTTTGCTTTGTTGGCCCTTTTTTTAATTTTTGAATTTAGGTACCAGAAATTTAGAAGCCAAGTTTTTTAAAAGTTGAGTCTTGGCTTAACAGCATAAATCCACATCTCAAAGCACTGGAACCTGCTGCTGATTTATATAAACTGTTCTTCAGAGAAACATGACATCATTTGTATTTTTCTCCATAAGCTGCAGATATGCCAAAGAAATAATGAAAAAGGCCTTTGCTCATCCAGAATAAAATACAAGACTTTTCCTCAAGTTTTGAAGACTCCTACAGCTCACAGAAGGTCAAACAGGGACCAGATTAGTGAAGACTAATATTATAAGGAATGAAACTATATTAAACTTAGAAGATACATGAAGACAAAATTATGCAAATTTCTCATTCTCTCAGCTTTTCTGATGAAAGCATTTAATGAGCAATCCTCAGAAATCCCAATGTCAGTTTGGTGAAATCCATACAAAATCAGAAGACAAGCCCACATATTCCACAATTATTTTGTTGCCAGTTAGTAGGAACGTGGATGCTACCAGGTCATTCCAAAATTCATTAAAGTGGATGGTCCAAAAAGTAAAGTACTGAATGTGATATTGAATTAAGAAAGCACGTAATTAATTAGATACATTGAATAAAGGAAAGCATTTCCTTTCTAGCTCCCAGCTATGCTCTTTTTCATGCCTTTTCCTTTAGTACTCTACCCAGCCTCCAGTTCACAGAATTCTGGAAGCCTTCTGTTCACAGTTTCACCAGGAACTGCTAAAACTGTCAATCTCAAGTGCAGAGCAGGGAAATAAAAATTGCATTCTGAGAGGCTCAGGTCTTTTTCTTACTGGCAATGATGGACTGGTTCCCTCTGCACCTCTATCTTCTTTTGTACTCTAGTCTGACACCTTCAGTTCTTCATGCCCTCTTTCTTCTTAAGCTGCCACTTTTTTTTTTTTTTTTAATTAGGTAACAGGCTGTTTCTTACTATATGTATTATCCTGATTAATCTGGATATGATCACTGTTTGGCCTTTGGATGCTACGCCTTTATGCAAACAACCAAAGTAACAGGAAACAGACACCTTACCTTAAGAAAGTGCCTCGTTGCTAGAAAAAGAGCTGAATCTGTTTCTTGTGCTTTTGCACACTGTTCTGCTAACGGTGTAACAGCCTCCAGACAGAGCTGGCAAACCTCTGAGCTCATTCTGATAATGGGTGTTAAAGAACTGAAGCTGGATTTCAATTAAATTGTTGTCAAACTACCCAGCTGTGACACTAGAAAATATCTGAAATGCTTGTATGTTTCAAGGTTTCTTTTCACTACAATGTTACTAATTTTAAAAACAAATTTTAAAAAATGCTAGAAAAAGGGGGAAAAAAAGATTCCAACTTCATTACCTTCTTTTATTAGCTGCATACCCTAAAGTAACATAACCCTCTCTGACATAACATTTTCAGAAAGAGTCCCTTATGGTCAAGCTCATCTGTTTCTGACACGTGCCACAGATTAGTGAAAATGGTACTCCCATTATGAGAGGGAGAGCCCATTGGCACCCTGACAGGAAATGCTCTGGAGCCAGCCCAGTAGAACAGCAGCAATGTTTTGTATTACCAGCTGAGAGACTAATTCAGGAATGGCTTTGGGATACCAGCTGAAGGCTTATGAAGTTACACACTCTGAAATGAAGTAATGGAGGAGGCAGGAATGGCTGCCAGAAAAAACTTACATGCTAAGCTACTTAAAGGCTGCACCCAAGCACCACAAGTAAGAGGCAATTCAGCTACTGCTGGAATCTCAATGGACACTGCAGTGAAACTCTCAATTCCCAGAGAGCAGAGTAAGAGTCCATTACCAGTATATCATTATAAATACAGATATTGGTAGAAAAATAAAAAAATAAAAAATAAATTTTTAACAGGTCCTTACAAAAGCAACTTAGATTTTTTTTAAAAAACATTCCCAAGCTCTATAAAGGATACGATGACATCCCTAGCTCCAGTGAATACATTAGGCTCTTAAAGAGGTCCTCTGGAAGTTGTGGAATTTTCTCAGGGAATATCTCACATATGAAAGTGATTAATTTGTAATATTGATTACACAGGGATGGAAACTGTCAAAAGAAAAACAGTATTTTTAGATTCAATCACATAACTATCTTGGCATAATTTTCAACTGTACAAAGAGACACGACTGATGATTTGCACTGAAGAAAATAATTTTAGTAGGAACCTTGAGTCATTAGAATGGCTACAACTTTACATAAATACAATAAAAGTGTGACAATAAAAGAAGATTACTAAAGATAAACAGTAGATGGTGGCAGTCTGGTATCTTCTCTATACAAATTAAAGGAGTTTTATTTCAGACACAGGCAAATCTAGTCCTATGGGGCAAAACCTCGTGAGCATTTGGAGCCCAATCGAGGGGCTCCCAGGACACATCCCTCGCCTTGGTTTGATCTAAAATGGACGCAGCCCCTCCCTGTGCTCAGCAAGTGATACTGGATGAGAAGGCAGGTGGAGAGGGGACAGCTGAGACACCCTCCAGAAGTGCTGCCCTGGTTTGCAGTAAAACATGAACACAGGGCAACAATGAAATGCTGCCATCCTGTTGTTTCATATTGTTCTGACAAACTGCTGATGCCTACGATCAACAGCCATCTGTATTGTGGAAATAAATAGTTATATCTCATAACTCATATCACTATCTACGCTTCTTTTCACATTTCTGACTCTACCAGAATAAGGACTCTGTGAGCCCCATTTTAGGTTTGGCTGTTGATTGCACAGACTTGCTTTTAGAAGAAAAGTTTTGCCTAGAACCTTCAGATATACATTTTCTCAGCTTACAGTATTTCTTTTCAAAGAGTATTTAGAACTATGGAACAGTTATTTACATTTATGAAGCCTAGAAAATTCAGCTTATTGAGGTGGAATGCATACAGGAATGAATTCTGGGAATTCATTACTATAAAGCTTTCATATTCTAGCAGCTCCATGTAAAAAATATGTTTACCTTCAGCAGATCTTGTGACATTAGAGGCAGAACTAGATTAACCCCATATAAGACAACATCTGCTGCTGATACAGATCTATTTGTAACTTGCCCAGGCTCATGTCCCCTAAATACTTCATCTGCAAAAAAGAAAAAAATATTTTGTATCAAAGGAAGATTAAACATTTTGAAGGAACAGTCCCATTTCTTTAGAATACAGACATTTTTAAAAATAGGACTGGTCCCCTCTCTCCAAACAAAACCATGAGGCACTGCATTAAAATAGAAACTTAGTGAATGGAGGCTGTCACATCACTCTATATTTATATTCATTAGGACTGAGCATTTCATAATCACTTGTACCAGATGGCATGCTAAACCAGAACACTTCAGATACTGAGGGCTCCCTTCCATTACAGAACACTGCATTTGTTTCTAGTGATAGCTGCTTCATGTCTGCACACATAAACACATAGTGAGTAAAATATTACTCTATTTTTTATACTACATACATATATATGTATATAAAAAAATATATATACATATGCTTTAATATCTTGTATGAGCAGAAGGTGAAAAAAATGGGAGACCTAACAGAGAAAGTTCTGCAGTTTGAATGTTGCCAAGTTTTCTCCGGTTACAGGTTAAGGCCTGTATTTCCCATTAAATGGCAGTGACCTTACATTTGTAATTCCTGCATTGAGTCAGCAGCAGTATCTAGAAAACTCACAACAGATTTGAGCTCTGGGTATTGCGTCTAGGTTTTATTTGCAGTACCTTTGTTTCATGGTGTTTTCCACACAACTAGATCAACATCCAAATCTCAAAGCAAACACTTTACAAAGCACTGGGTTGTCCATTCAATGGAAAGTCTAAATCTGGTTCTGTACTCATGTCATGCATGCATGATGTAAAAATAAAACCATGTACTGTATTTTGGAGTACAAGGCTCTCTTTCAAGATATACCTCAGAAAAGCAATGAATATCAAAACATGCTTGGTATCAAACTGAATCTGCCTGGGTTGTTATCTGTGCAAAATGTATAGAACATGGTGAGATATGAACCATGCAAATGTGTTTTGGCTTATTCAAAAGCAATGCATGGCAGCTAACTGCCAGAACATACTCAGGACAACTGCAATTTCAAGTGGCAAATATATGTAAGAAAGTAACAGGCTAGGATACAAGAAGGAACCCTTAACTACACCCACAAACCATAAAACATGTTCTGTGAAAGAGAAATACAAAAGACTCTCACATGATGGAATTTTAATGACTCAACATTTCCCAAAAGTTAAATCCTGTACTAAGACGGCCACTCATCTGCTCTCTTGCACTACTTTACCACTCCAACTTCTCTATGTGCTTTTTGTTATAAAACTGCTGGTACCACGTATTTAGACTTGCAACATTCATATTTCAAACTGTTTCATACAGCCGTAATTTATTTTATGACAGCAATAATAATTTCAGAAGTGAGAAGTCCTTCTTTGCTACTTTAAATAGCAATTTCCATATCCTGACCTAGTCAAGCCTAAACTTCAGCTTTTACTTTACATGGACTCAATACAAACCCCAAAATGGTTCTTACAGTTTAGAAAACAACATTTAGTTCATCAATTACCAATTCCTTGATACCTGTATCACTGAAATCTATGAACTCTTTTGATAGAAGATTAGTGAGAAGCTCCATAATAAGAAGGAGGTCCTGGTACTGGTCTTCTTCTGCTGTAACATCTATCCGTTGTCGACCTAGATTATTCTTGGAATACACCTGGAGCAGAGTTAGGCAGGCCTCATACAAGTTCATGGCTTTGGCCTATAAAACAATGTTACATAATAAGAAAATTTCCATATGCTAAAAGTGAAACACTTTGTTTTAAGATGGCATTACTTGGTAGACAATACTTCAAGATTTTAATTTCAGTATATGATCACTTTTGTACCAACTGTACAAAAAATCATCAAGGCAACTGCCACCTTAGACAATAAGAACACTTATAGCCATATATTGATGTGATACTGACTGAAAGAGCAAAATATTAATTTACTTGATTCCTCAGCCTTAACAAAAATCCAGACAAGAGTGGTTTGAGACAGACTGACATATCTCACTAATCTCACAAACTACATGACCAACAAAATCCCCTGGGGACACACTTTACTTATAGAAGTTTGGAGCCACAATACACTGTTTGTACATACCCAGTTTTGGAATAGGCAGAAAATCTTGCAGATGCAAAAACAAAACAAGCCAACAGTGCAAAGACACAAGTGAATAGCAGAAACTCAAAATTTTGACTGGTAACTTATTGGGATCTATTAATGCCATGCCTAGGACTAAGGCAGTGTCTCTATGGTTTGCACTTGCCACATAGAACACTGCTGCAATTCTCCTAGACTAGACTTCAAAGAAGTTTGATATTGTTATAAAAAAGTACTCAGCATAGTCTGTCCTCTTCTGCCACCACACATAAAATTAGACTTGTGATGAACTGTAGTTAAATCTAACAGTAAAATATAAAACAAAAAACCAAAACAGTCTAAATGTGCTGCTTTTAATATTTGCAAGTGTATGTTTTAAAACAAAGGAATTCCTTATCAGATGTGTACACAGTCTTTCTTGCTCTCTTTAAAAATCACATTTTATCTTGTTCAAGGAATAGCACCGTATACACATGCACACATTCTGCCCCCTCCTTCCCTTTCTGGTTGTATTTACCTCTCCAAGATAGCAAATTTGTTTATGTGCAACTTCAACAAATACTTCTATTATGAGATTAACAGTCTCTGGTGTGTTTTTGTATACTTCCATTAATCCAATGCAATTATTAAGGAAGTCCATTAGGAAATTGAAGAGAATTGCTACGTTATCAATCTGGGTAGCTTCAGCAATGCCACAGAGTGCTTCTAAAGTAGCAGTGATTTCCTGCTTCACTTCTTCCTCCTGACAGATCTGCTGAAAGTTTTCTTGGTTTATCACATTCAAGAATCGCTGCTGAAGTGGCTGAAGAACCTTGAAATTTTTCAGAAAAGTCACATTAAGATAAGCATACTATTATATGAGATGTGAGGTTTAAATAATTTAGCAATTAAATAATTTAGCTTTTGGCATGGCAGTACAATGGTTCATTTATTTCACTATGTCACATTAATGCAAGCAGAAGTGGTAGTGAGTAGTGCTTCTTATTGTTCATTATGGCCTGTAGGCAGGTGTCAAAATGAGCATCTCCATAAATATTTTAGGTAATTTTGTAGTGTTTAAACAAATGACAATGACTGTCTGGCTCAAAGCATTTGATCCCCTTCAAATTCAGCATTAGAGGAAAAATTGTTACAGCTTATTAATGAAAGCATTAAGATTAATGCTAACAGTTACCTTTGCCACATTATGATTCTCAATAGCAAAATCACTTCTGTCATCATCTGTATTTGTAAACAATTTAGAAACTTCCACAAAAATTCCAATTACTTCCACTGCATTACAGCCTTAGCTTAAACCACTAATTCTGTACCTCTGCCAATAAAAGCATGTTTTTCTAAGAAGGTCAATGCTTTACAAAATCACATGGTGTTCCAGATGCCATTTCAGCTACTTTCTAGCATCAACCTTTCTGGTATTAAATATCTGAGCTTTAATAGAGCCAGGGCACAAAGAGCTGGTCAAGACTCTTCATTATATTCCACATTAGCTTTTTACTTACTGTCATTATCATTAAGTGGTAACAGAGTAATTCATAAACCATAGAATTAAAATGAAAGGAAGAAATGTCCCAGTGCAAGTGAAATTTTTAATCTTCTATAATAGTCACTTTCAAACATATTGCTCTACTGTCTGCTTCACAAATCCTCCAATTAATTATTAGTGTTTTTTCTTTAGATTGAGATACTTTAGATACAATTTAGATACAAAGCTAGAAATGTCAACAGAGAGAAAAATTTTAAAAATCATTAATATTAAATATAAAAATATGCTATAAAAATTTATTTTGTGTCGCTATGAAATTTCCTAAATTAACCTGTTGTACTGCTTGCTTATATGGAGGTAATAGAAGTTTCAAAATAGCTTACCTCTGTCCAGTACTGTTGCTTTGTTTCTGTATCCATATGAGCAAAACCTCCTAGAACTAAAGCTTTCATTAGTGTTCTCTGCACAGAACTAGACAAATAGTGAAGAGGAGGACTTCGCCTTGCAAACTGTTTAGCTAAATTCCACCAGTTTTCACACTGAATAACTAAGTTTGCCCTAAAAGAGGGAAAAAAAATTCATTAAAGACTTCACAAAATTGTATTACCAGAGCACATCAGGTTTCTAGCAGTTGCTAGAAGTTTTTTGTTGCTATATTTTTTAAAATTCCTTTATTCTGAGGCAAAATTGCCTTTGATTTTCATCTTACTAATGCCTCAGCTCTCAGAGTTCTCAAGTATATACTCTGAAAATAGATCAATTCATACAGGAGAAAAGCAGGGAAGTGCTTTAGTTTTTACACACATACACACACAAGAGTTAATGGACATATTGCATGGATTAAAAGCTTAGTCTCATTACGTCATAAGAAAATAAGCAATTTATTCCAAAACTAGTTCCTTTGGGGTTTAATTTTTTTTGCAAGAAAAATCCTCAAGCATTTAAAATCCTCATACTTCAGAACAGTCTTTCAGTAGACTGTGAATGCATGATTGCATGTATAATTGCGTATCAATTGACAGAAATAAAGCATTCAAGAAGTTCCTACTTCACAGTTTGCAATCAAAGAAAACCTATTAAAATTTGAGTGAATCCACAATCCTGTATTAAAAAAACATAATTTAGGTTTACAAAACATTTCATACTGGCTTAGCCAGTATCCGAACTCCTAATCAACAAAAATTAACAGCAACACAAAAATCCTTGCAATAAGAGTGGAGACCAGGAAAGTTTTCCTTTCTCACTGTTTAAGAGTGAGACACAAAAGGAGGGAAGGAGAGTGCACTTCTAAACAATAACAAAAATTTGGTGATGTTTTTTTAAATACAGGTCTCACTCCTCAGCTTGCCAGACAAGTCTGTGGTGCTTTTTCACTCATAGTTATGTTACTAAAGTAATTTGACTTACAGAGACATGAATATGAAGCGCCCTATATCTGGATTACTGTGGCCAAAAAACTTGAAAGGAAGCAAAAGAAACTTTTTGACTTCCAGAGGTATAGCAACTTACCGCTCTCTCCTTTCCACTAATGTTACTAGCAGTTGTACAGTATCATTTGCAAGGTCCTGCTCTGAACTCCACACTGCCAGGTTACTGATCACTTTTTCTAAAAGGTAACCCACAATCCACTGGGAACCCTCTGTATCAGCACCAAATGCTGTACTAAATGGCAGACTTATCTATAAGAAAAGCATTAAAATGAGTGAGTTTTACAGAAGCCAGAACCCGAAAGTGTATGGCAATCATTGTCAGCAAATTCTTTTCAGGCTGTCACTTCTTTCCTACTTAAGTTACACAAATGTTACATAGACAAAGGCAAAGAATACCTGTAATAGAAAAATCTTTGCCAAATTTATATTGCAACTTTAAGCACAACAACTAAAACAAAGAAAACTTCCAACCTCTTTACAAAAAAGGTTTGAGTATGTCAAGCTTTTAAGGCCAATGAAAATTCAAAAGCTTTAATAATTAAAAGAAAGACCCCAAAATCACCTCCCAAAAGTGTTTCCATGAATTTCAGACATAATTCCTCAAAATTCAGTGGTAAAAATTATTAGAAAGAAACCTAGTTATTGATCTATATAGCAAGTTGTAAAAATTCATTTTCACCTCAATTTTTCTGCATCTGCTTTATTCAGATGGTTCCTTCAATCTACACATCTGTTAGGAAACATGTCACACTTTGGTCCTGGCACATTAAAATATGCTTCCTTGAAATTGCCTGCTCTCCTGCCTTTAAAGAATGTTTCTCAAGAGTGAAATGCAAAGACTTTGTAGTAACTGTTCAGGGGCTTCCTGTCAGCACACCACTAAGGTTTCTACCTTTAAGAACTCATGAAATATACATGACTGAGCATAAGGTTTAAATAGAGGTTTCAATCACTTTCACATGTCAAAACAAACTAAATGTGTGCGTTTCCTAGATACTGTTTTTTTTTCTTCACATTGTTTTTTAACATGGATCTCCTAACATGATCTCCAATTCTTGCCCAACTGGTACCTTCATAAATTCTTAGCTGTGCTATATGTACGAGCTGAATAATATGACTCCAAATATTTCCAAGTCTGTGTGATACCTATTATTGTTAAGAAGAGGCCTCCTGAAGCGTTAGTATTCTTAGTTGCTTCAATAGTGAAATAAACGGGAGGAGGAGGAGACTTCTCAAAAACTAGAGCCAGTAGGACCTCCTCAGGATGGGTGGCCTCTGCAAGCTAGCTGGATTACAGTTAGTTCGATAAGCAAAAATCAGGATCAAGTTCTAATCACAATTAGTGCTGTCCAAGCACGGTAAGAAGTTACCCTTTACAAAGAACACACTGTTGAAATAATGATACATACAATGAGAATGAGGAGAGAAAGCAGCTTGACATTAGCTAATGTATACTACCTTGTGATGGTGTTAAATATCTAACTCAGAATCATGATCAAGAGCAATCACTGTATTAGAGATGAAATGTAAAATCAGATGGACAGTCATGATTTACAACATCACTGCAGTCAGTAAGTTTCACTCACTATGGAGCCCAGGAGCACTATGTTATTCTGATATGGCAATGGCTACCAAAAAAAATCACATTTACAGCAAAATATACAAGAATCCCCTAAAAACTTATATTTCTAATTAGCAAATGGATGAAAACATCAACTTTCAAACAAATTCCAAAATAAATCACAACCCATATAACATAAAAAATACTTTAGCATTGCATTTTCAACAGCTACACTGACATCTACAGTTACAGGATAATTTATTGCTAATACTCACAAATAAATTCATAAAAGTTATATCCTTACCTGATCATACAACTTTTCATCTACTAGGAGGTACGTCTTTGCCCAGCGCTTGAGGAACCATACAATATCTTTGCCCATCTGGGGGCTCAGGAGGTGTGTCAGATTTGCCCTTATTGCTCTAGATTCTACTTCTGACACTCTTAAAATAGCAGATAACAACCTGCAGATTTAAAATACAATGAGGATGCTGAGAGTGGATTTTGAAGAAGCAATGCAACTATTAAAACCACTTTAATTTTTCACAAAATATGACAGAAGAATCAGGATAATACACAGCACTAACTCTAATCAAGTAAAAAGGAACTGAATTTATTGTTTTTGAAATGCAAGGCGAGAGAGAGAGAGAATAGAGCAAATATCCTCCAAAAATAAGATTTAACAGTAATTTTGACATCAAAATTACTGCAATAAAGAATTCTCACAAGCATTGTGACACAAATGGGCTACTTGGGAGTGCCTGAAAAGCTGCTTTTTCCCTCCTTGCACCATAAAGTTGAGTATCCAAATGGGGTCTAATTGTTCAGTGTTCGCAGTGTTGACATATACCAAAAAACAAAAGAAATGACCAGTTATTTTTCTCTTGTTCATTACAAGAAATAGTCAGGGAAATAGTCTGGAATAGTAAATCACAAGGTGATTGCATTGCTACAATCAGCTCATAAAACTGCATTAAATATTAGCTTTTGTAGTGCATCAAGTGAATTTTGTAAGAATGTGATTGTACACAAGAAATTTAGGAGATGACAGTGGCCTGCTTCTTGAAGGCATTTCAGAATTATTGCCAAAGGGCCTCAAATCTCTCGTTGTTTTGATCCGGTTTTATTGCCACCACTGAGACATTGCATCAAGAAATCCTGTTTGGCAGCCACTTCTTGAAGTGGCCAATAGTATAAGTGAGTAGTATTCAACCTTCTAAACACTAGGTACCCACATCATTGCTAATGAAGGTCCACTTCTTCTACTTTCTTCCCAGAAGAAAGTATTTAAAGAACACAACTAATCTTAGGTGAAGACTCTTCCATGTCAACCAAGAGTGGAATGCAATCACCTGAAGTGAGGATTCAAATTGAGGAGTCCTTAGGGAACATCAGCCTACTTGCAGAAGAGAAGGGAAATCTCTCCTGCTTCTTTTACAGGCTGACAGTGACGTGTGTTCATAACTGACAGCAATTCCTCATGCTCTGAGGATCAATTTTGCTGCTACTGGCAAGCTTGGGCAGTAACCCATAATCAAAGTAGAGAAGCTTACTGATGTTCTGGAAAGCATTTGCTTAAGCTGTATATGTGCTGAATGAATTTTAGAGTATATATTATCTAAAGATTTTGATCTGCCAACTTTTTTTACTTCAGTAGTTTTAAGGATTTTCTGTAGAATATAGATCAAAGATGTTTTTTTGGTAGAAATATAAAAAACATTTCTGTATGTTCCCAAGACTTTGGCTTATGATGTCTGTTAAGACTGTTAGATCAATCTTTCCTTCTTCAATGTTCAGTGCTTACATGTTGCTTAAATTTTCACATTCACAGAAGTCTACTCACATTGTAGGTTTTTCTCTGAAAAAAACATTTAACACATTTAATAGCACAAGATGCATCCTTACCTAATTACAGAATCAGTTCTGTTGTACCCTGGGATGGAAGAGGCCTTCTCTCCTGGAGATCCCAGAATCTGAAGTGTTGTATTGATGTCAACCTCAGCTGAATGTTTAATGGAATATTCCATTACTTCTGGAGGTATTAGCGGAGTCTCTCCCTGAGTATCATTAGCCAAGAGGTAGCCTTACATTAAAAAAGAAAGAGTGATCACAACTTTCTACCCTAGGTTAACTTATGGCTTTCTGATTAAAGAATCCATAGGCTTAACTGCAGACATCACACCAGAACCAAATGTACAGACCCTGGCTAACACTCCTTAAATGCATATGAGTTAATTAGAATCCTTAAATCCATTTAGTAGGAAAAAAACCTAAAGTGACAAGAAACCAAGACTGGAAAAATAAACCACCAATTTAAAAATTAATAAAAAGAGACAAGTTTTGCTTCATGTAAAAGTACTACAGTCAATTCATCTGCTTGAGGGAGGGATGAAACAACATTTTGTTTTCATTTTTTTCTTCTTCTGTTATGTGGTAAAAAAGCCTTGTTTTACAGCTTCCCTGCTGAGTCCTTATCATTTGGGACTTCTGTTTTGCTAAAATCTCAAATCTGTCAGTCTTTTAGACCTCAAGCACATGTGCTGTAACACAAGTTTTCCTTGCCTAGCAACTGCAGATTAGGTGAAGCATGGGTTTTCATGCAATACTCTGGTATCTATATAATATTAATTCCAGCTTTAGTTGTAGTTTTTAATATCTGATCTCATAACCATCTGTGAGCTACAAACTCCATCTCAGTGTTACAAAACTATTATAAATATTCATGTCAACATCTGAAAGCAACTAAAACACCACACCTTCAAAAAAGCCCCACAAATATTTCAAACACTATGCATTTCCCCGAGCAAAGTACAGACTTAGTTGTTACTACCTTTGCAAACTTAAGTAAAATATTGCCATTTAAAAAACAAACCCAAAAAGGCTCTAAATTTAGAATGAAAATGCTCTAAGTTCCCTGAAACATAACAAAATAGCAGGTCATGGATCATCAGCAGAAAGTCTAAAACTTACATGATTCTCTGTCACCAGTACACTGATCTCATGCTGGTTCCCTTATAAAGTCGTGCACCCAGCCAACACCACTGATACCACAAACAGACTAATTTATTGAATAGGCTGATGGATCACACAACTCAAAAAAAACTGTAACAAAATTAGTTGCAAGAATTTCCAATTGACACTGATGAAACCTTTACATGAGGTAATTATTAGAGATAATATTCCTGTTACTCAAGGCACATGATAGTAAGACAAGGATTTTGCAAGTCCTGCGTGTAAGAAGAAATCATTGTAAGGGATAAAATGTACAATCAATCGAGGGTAGTTGATATCCAGGGATTTTTTTTTTCCCTGAGGTGTTCCAGCTGTAATAAGACTACCAGAATAAATACTATTTAAAGCTGTTCACTAACCTGTGACTAAAATAAGCCAATGAATATCCTCATACAGGTCATCAAGCACTTTATTGTCAATAGAACCTGATGCTGGTGAGGCAAGTAACTGCTGCTGATGTCTTTGCAACTGTCCATGGAGCCTTGTCACTCGGTCTTCTAACAAACTGTGGACAAATAAAGAAGCGTCACTGTTTTTAAACTGTTTTGGCAAAGTTAGGCTTTCCCTATCTGACAGCTTTATTGATTTTCACTCATGGCTATTTTTTTTTTGTACTTACCTTGTGAGAAGAGGTATGCAGTGTTCTGCAGCAATCCTCCCCAGCATGCCTACGCTGGCCAACTGGTCACAGAACTGGTCTCTGTCATCTTCCTGCAGCTCACTTATTTCTTCTTCTTCCCGAGAGGCCACGCCATTGGCAGTCTGGTTATTTCAACAAAATTAGAAGCAACCCGTTAGGGTCATACTTGTTAAATTCATTATCACCACAATTTTCTGCATTATTATGGCTCTTTCTTGCAATGGTAATTTGCATGTATGAAAAAGGGACTTGTACTAAATTAGACACAGAAGAGTTAAACAGAGTCAACATGGGTTCATATTGTTTTAAAATCAGCATTTCACAAACTCATTACCAAAATGTCACATTCAGTTCATTCATTAACATTTCAATAGTTCTCAGTTGTCTGAGATCTCACATGAATCACTTAATAAGTTGTATTTTTCATGATGAAATGAATGTTAGCCCTTACATTAAAAGTTTTCCCTAACTGACTGCTTGAGGGGAAATAGTAGTTTAAAAAGTATTACTAAATTTTAAAAAAAGTACATTAAAAGTAAATGCTATAAACTCAGAAAACAGCAGACTAATAATCCTGATGATCTCAGTCTTATTTCTTGCTGATGCAGCAGCTGCACTGTTCAATTTCTCAAAGCTTATCTTGGTTGCATTATAAAACTTTAAATTATAATCAGATCTTATTCCTTGAAGAGATGAACATATGCAGAAACCAAGTATAAATCTTAGTTCTTAATTATAAAATTTATGCAAGTAACAAAGTAAAATACAAGAGGCGGAGAAAGCTATCAGCCTGCTTTGTTTCTATAGAGGCCCTGGAAAACTGAATCCACATACAGCTCCTTATGCAAAGTGCTTTTAACTCTTCTTTATGAAACCTAGCAAATCATTCTCCTTTGGATAACTTCAAAGTTGCAGCTGTTTACTGAAGGGTGAGCCTCTGCTCTCGAAGCAGAGACTGAAAGTTCCTGTTACCGCTTTGATATAGAACAAGAAGCATTCTAAAATGCCAGCTGTGGCTTTTAAAGGTTACCCATGGGATAAATGACTTATCTCACAGAATGACATGAATCAACCTGAGTACAAAAGTTATGTCAAGACTGCCCGATATGAATTCAAAGCTCTCTTGTGAAATATTTCTCCCAGTTTTGGCACTGTTATTACCATCTGTTACATATTGAGATAGCAGAATTATGTTTTACATTGTGCTTTTCAGAATGAGGTACCTCTGAGATCTTTGCACAGCATCAAATTAAAGAGATTTTATACAGTTATTGAATTGAATCTATGCAATAACTAACATCTACATCCAACTTTCTGTGTAAGAATCTATTTTAGTAAGATCTAGATTCCTGGCAAATAGACTAATCATCTTTCTTTCTCAATGGCTCAAGAGATAATTGATGTACTTTTAAATTTTCTCTAGACAGTCAACGTTAAAAAACTCAACTGGGAATTTATTTTATCCAAAGGTCCACATGATATTCCAAGTTTCTTCTACTTTGAACACAGTCAGTCTACATTTTTTCAGATATTTATGCATGTCAGCTATATTTTGAAGATAGTGCATGAGGGGGCAACAATCATAATAAAGGCCCCCAATTTCAATGAGAATTTAAACTAGAATTCTAATCCAGAAGGAAGGTCAACAGTTTAGTCACTGTATCTGCGGAAAGAACAAGATCCACATTGATTTGAGCTACAGGTTTATTTTTTATTTTTTTAAAGTGATTTCCAACTTTGCATTCCTTTAACTCCTCTCCAGAATGAGAAAGGGCTGAAAATCACAACTGAGTAACAAGCACAGCAGTTTTTTTCATTTCCAAAGTCACAAATGGCAATTATATACTAGCTGCCTTGAGCTACATAATATACACACACCAAAAGACATGGGCTAGTTACTGTATGTTACCATCCATAACTACTACAATGAAGGCTTACCAAATTCCTTGTGCCATCAGGAGCAGCCAGATGGCACTGAATGTAGGAATTAAAGACTTGAACAGCATGTTGGGTAAAGAAACCTTTATGGAAATGTTTGTCATCTTGGACCAAAGTAAGCCAAGATTCCAGTAACTTATCATATGCCTCCATATATACCATATCATCTTTGTCAAGCTGTAAGAGATGAAAAAAAAACAAACAAAAAAAAAAACCTTATTATTAAAGTAAACCAGAGGAACATACTTATAATTAACACTATTTTATAGAATTTCTTCTACTGCTGAAACAAACAAAAAAAAAGGATCTAAGGATAGCTAAGAAAATACCAGAATCAACTGAAGCAATGCATTGAAAAGGGCACTGAAGCTTTCATGTCTGCTAGGCTTTAAAAGTCTATCAATGTGTTTAGCTATTTTGCTTAATCTGATGTTGCATATAGATTTATAGGTATTCCACTATCTCTGAAATAAAGGGAGAGAAAAAACAATGATTCCAGAAGAAATCAATGCAAGATTGCAAGTGTTCAGGAAACCTTGTTACAGGTAGCCAGTTTTGATTATGAATCACAACTTCTTGTTCTATGAACAAAGCAAAACCCAGTGAATTAGAACAAGAATGAGCCTGCAGCTATAATTACTTAGTGCATCTCAAGTGATGCTTCTTGTTTTTAATTATTAATGTGCTTCTGTATAGTGTGTAAGTTGCAAAAGGAAAGAACTTCTCTCAAAATCAAAAACCTGAGTTGCTGGCAAACTAAAGAATCCAAACAGCAAAGTGGACATTTCTTTTAAAAGTATCAACTCTTTTTTGATGCAAAAATTGAACGTTTGTAAATACATCCAACTTCAAAAAACTTCAGTGACTGTACAGATAAACATCTACTAAGATGTCTTCCCAAGTTTTAACCAACAGACGGCTCACAGAAGTTACTCTGAGACAGCAGAGGTCAGTAAAATGGTTCAATGATGAAATAAAGAGACACTAAGGCCTTAATCATGCTCCAGACACAAGAATTCCTGACTTCCAGTGAAGTTACAAACATGGTCGGATGAACAGGCAAGGAAAAGAAAACACTGGCTGGATGACTGATTAAGAGGAAAAACTGATATCACATTGGAAGCATTCCAAGATTGCTTCACAGCATCCTTTTGTAACTGCAAAGCTGTCATATTTCCAGAAGTTAAAACATGGGACATACTGATGCAATTGTGAAAACAAAACCTGGAGATGACAAGGAGAGAGGCAAAATTGTATGCAACACTAAGTCATAAATTTAAGAAGGACATCACAACATATCTTTTTAAAATTTACCTAAAGGACACATTAATTTACAGATAGTCATTCAGTCCTGAAACATTTTTACATGTATGTAATATATTTACATCTATAACTACATATATGACTTGTAATAATTTTTAATAATTGAGAGCATAAGCAGATAAACAGACATGTTTTTATGAACAACAAAATACCCTCAAATATAGACAACTCATTTATTACAACACGTCAAGATATTCTCATAAGCAATCTAGGACTAATAAGTGCCTCCATAAAATAAATGTCCAAACAGTAGAGAGATTTTATCCACATTGAACCAATCTGGTCCCAAAGAAACCTTACTAAAACATCCCAATCCTTATTTCAGATTAGCTGCTGCTGCGCTACCAAAGATGTCATACAGGCAAAGTGCCATGCTGTAGACTGGGAGATAAATCATTCTGATGGATTTAAAAACTCAGATCTTCAGGAGAGGCAAGATAAACCCAGCAAATTTAAAGCAAAGATGCTTAATTCCTCCTAATTTACTCTATGGGAAACAAAAAGAAATTTGGTCCTTCTACCCTCCTAGTTTGCTGACCCTTTGAAGAGAGAACACTTCGAAAGTTTGTCAAGCAGCAGCAAACCGCAAGAATTGGAAACACAGCAGAGGGGACCAAATTCAGAATGATCTGTGCTATCACATGATATTTGAAAAAAATATCATGAAACAAGAATAGTACACTAATATTAATATTAATAATATGAATATAATTTTGAGAAAAAGAAGCCTTTGATATAATTTTTATCGGACGTTTCAACCAACATCCTGTTCATACTCTTCACTAATTCAGGTGAACTATTTGATTGTACTTCTGCATAAGTATTAAGTGTTAAGCAAGGCAGAGCATAGATGTGAATGAGCATCCTCTCTCACACCAAGTGCCATTAAAGGAAGAGATTACTGGTCCCCCATAAACTAATCCTCAGCAGTGTTGAAGCTTACCTGCCCTCCCTCCACCAGTGTAGCTAGCTCAGGTAAATGTTTCAACTTCCTTCAGATGATCTTCCCAGCCCAAACTAGCAGTTTAATGTGAAACAGCATTTAAACTTAATGTTTGGATTGTGGGGTTTTCCCCATGGTTGAAAATCAGTATTAGATGCTTTGAAGTGGCTTGTAGATTTTGATTCAGGATCTCCATATTTTGACAGTTTTCATAACAGGTCTTTAGCTAAGTAGATTCATTGTGCCTGATGGGGCTTCTGCCACGTTCACATGGTATGTTCTACTGGCATGAAGTAGCAGAAATATGGGGAAAATAGTTTTACCAGCCCTCAAAGTTTAAGGAGTACACTTGCCTGCATTCTGCTGCATTTTGTATTTCTGAAAAGCTCACGGAGTATTATCTGAGGATTCTACTGAGCCCAACACACATGGTATTTTATCTGTCAGAAAGCTCTTAACTACAGACAGCACATGAATTCACAGAAAGTATCACTGCATGCATTCTTAAAAACTTTGGGGAACACATTCGCCACAGCCAGGACACTCCAAAGCCAAAAGATGTTTTTCAGGGATGCAAAGCAGTACTTCTACAGGCACACATCATTGCACCAGAGAGTGGTACAAGCTGGTGTAAGCTCTTGCTGAGAGATTGTTTTAAATGGCATAATGTTGAGCACTCTTTTCATTGAACATGACTGTATTCCAGTTCTCAAGTAACAAGATGATAACTGAAGAAACAACATCCCTTTAGTGTCTTTGAACTTAAAAGTTAGCCTGTGGTTTTCATGAATCTTATATAAAAGCTTCAGAAGCATTTCTAAATGTATTGGTGAACAACGGAATATGTATTCAATAGAAAATATCAAAAAGCACACAAATTTTGACCAATGAAGTTTGGAAAGGAACTTTATTTTAGATTCTAAAGTTAAATACCAATTTTTTGATTAAGACATAAAAAAAATGAAACGTTAGATTAAGCAATAGACCAAATATAATACATGTTAACCTTGCAGGGAACACATGATCTAATGTTCTGCAATGAATGCTAATTAATACACCTGTGCTCTCTGGTAAAGAAACACGTACATCAACTTTGTAACTAATTACTTCTATAATTATTTTCAAACTCTGCCACTACACCAAGCTGTCAAAACAAAGAAAATAATCTTTTCTGATAATAGTGGGGGGAATACTGGTTAGTATCTTGAGAGTCTCATTTTAAATCTGTAGCCACTGCACGTTAACAGCTGAAGTGCAAGATTATTCATCTTAATTCTTATGCTATTTTCCTTAAGCTATGTGCCCTTGGTAGTTTTTAATTTTAATGCAACTTTGAGGAGCAGAACACCTGGGTATGCCAACTACTCTTTAATGTTACAATCAAAGTTTGAAAGAAAAAAATCCTCTTAATTCCTGTGCTAGATTTGCACGCACAATTACCATTTGAACTGTGTCAGCAATGAAGGTATGATCTGAACAGCTCAGGTATATGATGTTAACAACAGATCTTAACAGCCACACTCACTTAAAACAGAAACTCCTGACTCAGAACTCTAGGCAGCAGTTAAGTTTCAGTCTGTCCATATGTTCATGTAGTCATTTTAAACTTTCAGGACTGCAGTTTGTTCATTATCTACAACAGCAAGTCAGCAATACATTAAGACTTGAATATTTTTAATTAGTTAATTAATTTAAAAAATAAGATGCACTTTAAATCAAAATGAAGTCTGAAAGATGCACATAGTGTGTAATTATGTTCAGTACATTGCGTGAAAT
This sequence comes from Oenanthe melanoleuca, assembly GCF_029582105.1. Lineage (NCBI taxonomy): Eukaryota > Metazoa > Chordata > Aves > Passeriformes > Muscicapidae > Oenanthe > Oenanthe melanoleuca. Next base: position 43,179,187 of record NC_079333.1, read on the forward strand.
AAAAAGAAAATCCTCTCTTATGTGATTTCAGAAATATCTAGGACAAAACCACTGAATTCAAAACAGCTATTAACAAAATAGCCAAATTCTCATGTCAGTTATGCTTATCACAAATAGAAGTGAAAAAAGCTACCCACTTTTTTGAGAGCAGCTACTTACCACTTCTTCCAAGGCAGCACTTCTTCCAAAAGAACAGGTGAGGTGTGCGAGGCAGTTAACAAATGAAGAGAAAAGTTCATTTGGAATGGCCGTTAAAATATTGCGGGGAAATACAGTTATCAGATTGCTGATAATACTGGAAATTCCCACTGCTTCAGAGTCTTCTATTTCAATTCTAGAGATAGAAATAGCAGTTTTTTGCCATTAAGAAAATAGCTAAAGAAAATTGGTTTTGTTGATATGTTTTCAATCCATAAATCTATCTCATTATAAGCACCATCTACTTTAAACTGCCCTTTCTCAATTTAAGCAATCCAACAGTTAGCACAAATTATATCCAGAAATAAGCAAGCCATACCACTTCACCACACAGATATGCTACAGTCCAAACTAAAGATTAAAAGATGCCATCTAAATTTAGAGAGCATGCATACATACCCATTGATAGTATTCAGTAATCCCTCAATGAAGTGTGCCAGGTAATCAACTTGAGAACCTTCATCAGGAAAGACTGGCCCGTGCAAAGATGCCAGCTGTGCCAGGCACTGTAATGAATCTTGGGCCATATCTGTATCTTCTCTGATTTTTCGATGTACCTTTCAGGAAGTGAGGTCGTTAATAATACATGAAAACAGGGTGTTCTTACAACAGTCACATGGCTCTCAATCCAAAAGAGCACACACCAAAAAAAGCTTACTATAACTTCCCCTCAGTCTGAAATACAAGGGTTTCTGTAACTCCCTAAACCATGGCAAACGTCAAGATCGTGACTCAGCTCACAGTCTCAAGCCTTGAATTAACTCACTGAAACTAACATTTAGTTAAGGCTCACCTACATGTTGAAAATTGAACTGTCTATTGAATGTTATGTCTTAAAGAGAGAAACAGATGCCAGCCAGTCAGACATGCTGCTCCTTCTAAAAACAGCAATAATGACAGTCATCTCTATTATGCTAACTATGCCTAGGCTATAGAGTCTTGCTAAAGTTAGTCAACAAGTTCAATCAAGATTATATAGATGCTTCTTTAGCAGAGGTAAACACTGAAGACATACAAAAATTAATGCATCACTTCCTTGGCAACACCCTTATATTATACAAGGCCAACAGTAATCTTCCCGCATTTGTGCAAACTTCTCATTATTTCCGTTGTGGAGACTTTCTAGATTTGAATCTTACTACTTTAGTAAACACATTCTCATATACTTATTTTAATCAGTCAAGTCGGGATTTAAAGAATTTTTTTAGGCTTGCGCCTATTTTAATCACAGAAGATTTACTGAATAAACAAACGAATATAGAGTAGCTTTTTCAACCAGAAGTGAAATTTATTCCAGTAATATTATACCAAAAAGTACAGTTAAAACACTAACCATTTTTCTGTGGTGTTATAGTTGCAAGTTCACCCAATTTATAAAAAGTTGGATTAGCTGCATAGTTAATCCCTGAAAGATCAAACTAGCAGGAGAAACAAACCCTGCAACAGAAATATACCCTCCTAATACATGTCCCACAAGAGGCTGAGATTAGAAATGAAGGCTCTTGCTATAACACAGCAGTCCTGCCAACTTTTGCAAGGTTATTAACATTTCTCAGATCAGATAAATGAATAAAAATTACTACAACTTACTTACATTACCTCAAACAGCAAACTACTACTGCAAGCCTCAACCACAGCAAATCAGGAATCTAAAACCAGAACTGACAGCATACTGCCCTGGCCAGCATTCATTCAAAAATAATAAAATACAGGCAAGCCTTGGTTACTATTAAGTAAAATGCAAACATATTAAAATGAATCTCTGTAGTATTAAAAATATTTTTCTTATCATAAATAAGTAATTGTAAAGCAATTATGGAAACAGATATGCAACTCTGACAACTTCATACGATTAAATGAAGAAGGGTTAACATGTAAGCCAAAAAGTTATTTGCATGTGGAGGTTCACAGCTGACAGTAGCAACTGTCTGGATAGTCTAGACAGCTGTTCAGATTGTGTGTAGCTGCTGAGAGTTCTGCCAGTGATTTTTTCACCCTTTCAAAACTGCTGGATAAACTTGAAGTAAAAAGAAATAAAAATAAAAATTTAAATTTATCTAAAATCCTATCAAGTAAGGACATGCATCCAAACACATACTGTGAAGCAGCACTGGAGAGTTACATTTACATTGTCTTGTAACAACTTGGTCCAAGTTTTGAGCACATTTCTCTGCTTTGCAAAAATGAAAAGGAGCCTGAGAATGCTCAATTCTCAAATCCCAAGAGATGTAACTCAAGTCAAATTGCATAGCAAATGAATTTATAAGCCAATGTATGTTGCTGCTGCACTAAGTCCTAGCTGAGCAATGATTACAAACTTCTCCCAACAGTTGCAAAAACAACACAACTTCTATCCATTTTTAACATTGTGGGGCTTTTAAAGTTACAAAAATTGAGCACTACATTCCCCTCTCCCAACACTACCTCTTTCTTATCCCTTCTAACTTATTCCATTTTAACTTTTGTGGCTTTTCTTTGTGCTGAGGAAAGATGTGGAATTCTGTATGGCAAAAGTGGCTAGAAAACTACATTACTTATTTTCAGCTGTTCTGTTGAGCAAATGCTTTTATGTCAGCAAACACACACTGCTCGTTCGGTCTTTTCTGAGAGCAGTTACACCTTTTCTGAAAGATTATTCACTACTTTACTACTGCTCATTGTGCTTGCTTTTGTCTGATGAGTACATGTCCAGAAATATTAAACATATAGAAGTTGAGATAACTATAAGCCTTTTTCTGTTGCTAGTGGTCATCAATTTAAAGCAATTAATATGCAAAATACAAATTCAGTACCCTAGGAGAAAGACAATACTTCTATTTGCTTCGATAAGCAAGTTGAAGTGAACAGAATCAGTCCTACCTGATGCAAAAGGAAGAGTCCGACAACACAGTTTTAGAACAGGAAGGAGCTGCTTTCCCTGTGGTCTGGACTATGAAAGTTGAAGAAAGAAACTTACTGTAAAGAAAAGCTCCATAACTCTGCTGTCCAGGAGAGTCTCACGCCAGGATTCTGTTGGCTTTAGCATCACATTTTGTGAGGATTCAAACATAGCTATATAATGTCTGCCCAGTTATCTGGTGTCAAGGTCAACAATAACATTCCTACTTGGCTTTAAAAAAATCCTAGATACAACAGGATCCATTCAGAAAGAATGTAATGGAAACAAACTTTAAGCCTCTTCACATACACAGCATAATTCATGCATGAGGCCAAGGAATAAAAGGTATTAAGTATTGAAAAAAAGAATGCTCCAGGAATGTTAGATAACAGTTTGATCATAATTATGAGACATACCATAGCGATACGATCACTTTGATAACCAGGGTGTCTAATGCGACACAGCGAGAAGGGAAAAAAGCAACCGCAATTAACAGGTGTTAAAATTTATGCAAAATAGGAAATCATTTTCTAAAAAACTTTCCTGGCAGCTTTTAAAAAGGCCTTACCATAGCTAAAGATAGCTCATTGAAATCTATATCCCATTTTTCTAAATAGCCAGATATGTGTCACAGAATGCAGATATGTTGGCCCTGCATTAATCTACATTTTCTAATCACACTGAGAAGAACAAAAGCACAAGTCAGCACAAGGCATTGTCATCTTCAATGCGTTTGCAAGAGTCGCTCATGAAAAATGTGCAAGACAATTTTGCTGCACTCATTTCAGCTCTCACCATGTGTTTTGGCACAGCTTAATTTACAAAATTCTGCAAATGCTCTAGTAGAGATAAAACAGAGACATGAGGAAAAACATTTAAAAAAACAGGTTCAATTCTCTGTCAATCTGATCAACCAACAGTTTTTATCAAAACTTTTTGGAAGTACTTCCCTTTGTCACACCACCCATTTCAAGTAGTAGTGAAGTTAAAGCAGTTTTACTAATGTTTTATTTGTCTTTCTTAAACCCCACATTATCCTCTTTGATCCCTTTCTAACCCAACCATCAGAGTAAGTAACAGCATGTTCAGCTGCACATAATTTACTTACTGGTAATGAACAGCATTACCTTTCCAAGTGTAAGCAATCCAGTACTATAATACCTGTATAAAAGCTATTTTATGTCTAGAATGAAATAAGCTTTACAATTGTATAATGCAAAACAGTAGGTCCCTTAAGTTTTGATGGGTTTTGTTTAAGGAAACCATATTTAAAGCAAGCAAGTAGTTTAATACAAAAAATTGTGTCACAAAGCAGAACTCACGATTTCAGTTTACTTATACCTGTCTTCTGTGTTCTGCCACAAAGAAAAATTCCTAACGACACTGTGCAAAGTCACATTCCAAAAAAAAGGGACTTTTTCCAAAGTCTTTCCAAGTGGACCCTCACTGGTGGTATGTGTCCAGGACTGCTGTCAGCACGTTAATACTGTGTATGAACCATCAGCGGTTTTCACATTAGTGAAAAATGCTGTTTCACAATTTTCAAGACTATCAATGTATGCTAAACTATACCAGATCGGCATTATTTCAGATGGGGAAAAACTAAAAGTCACAGAATTTTCTACTTTAGTTCCACCTGAAACACTGATGTAATTTAATTGATCAAATATGCTTTGGTTCTACTCACTAAAAAAAAAACAAAAAAAAAAAAAGTGCATGAAATTATCACATGCAAGCATCCTTTATCAGGAGTAATAATCTAAATTAAGACTAATTTTATCTGACAAACTAAGCAATGCCTTTTTTTTCCCTTTTCATTTAGAATGCTTTAATCAAAATGGTATTTTAAACTGCTTACTAACAAGAATGTCCTTTGCTGTGACTCTCCAATAAGCTATTGGCTTGCACATACTACCAGAAGACAATCATAAACACACTACCAATCTGTGAAAAATTTACTCTTTGTTAGGTTCAGTATACAGAGGGGACCAGCTACAAAATGCTTTCACATGGAATGAAAGAAGTGCTAGTTTGCTGTCACTATTTTAACACGACTCACTATTTAGCATCCTTATCCTGTTATTTTTAGTCTTGCTTCTCATGCTAAGGGATGGCTGACACGTCTGACAATAGGAGATTTGTGGATAAAATATCTGTTCACTGAACATTACAAATTATGACTCCACCTATCACAGAGGTCTTGCAGCCATTTTCCAGCATGTACTGCACGTATGCAAGCATTAGCAGAAACTGGCTGTGGAGATGCTTACTGCTACAAAGCACTCCAGCTTACATTGTGCTACAGCTTGGTCTTAGTAACAGCAGTGTAGTTATGCCAAACCTGAACAGAATGGCACTAAATTACCTCAGACATGGGTACACACAGGACAAATGCACCCTTCATCATCCAAAATTAACTTACTTGTCAAGACTTACAAAGAAGCAAAAAGTACAGAATGAGCAAAACACTTTTTTTTTATAAGCACTCAAGGTAAACGATAAGCATAGATTAGTCTACTATGACATCCTGGAGAGTTTGAGATTTTCTTTGTTTCTAGAATGAAAAACAATTGTAAACCACTTCTGGCAATAATCCAGAGGTTTCTAACTTTCACAGGTCTACTGGGGGAGTGATTAACTTTTAACAAAATTTACTTTGAATGATTTGGAAATCCAGGCTAACAAACAGGTACTAGAAGCATGTCAACATTTCACTCATTTTGCAAGATTTAGGACACTGATTCCTTCAGAATCATGCATGAAACAGATTATTCAGTGATGTGAACTGAACTCTATTAAAAATCGTAAGAACATAAATAGATGCCTTAATGTATGATAAGGTCCATATGCTTTAGAGAGCATATGTTTAGAGAGAAAGATGAGAAGACCATAATGTTAAAAGATATTTTAATCTTTGACTCAATTTATGCATGTAGACATTAGATCTATGCTTGGCTTTGTTTCATGAACTGGAGAAATAAGAGTAGTTTTTTCAAACTTATAAATTGTTTATTTTAAAACTAATTTAGAAAAAAAAAGTTTGAGGTTTTATGTGCTTCTTGGAGGAACATATGAAAACAACAAAAATTAAAAACAAACAAATGTGTAGTTGTCCTCTCAGTCACAGCCTCTGTCCCAGGAAGGGACAAGTGAAGATGAATATTAAAATATTTCATATCCTAAAGTGATCATGAGGGATTATAATATTTTACTTCAGTACTTCAACGAATTCCAGTATCTGAGAATTAATTCCACAATCTTTTTCGCAACAGAGACTTGTTCTTCCACAAAACAGTAAGTTTGGAATTCAAAAATCAAAGCTGAGATTTCTTCTGCTAGAACCCCATTTGCAAGGTTGTGCACAGAAGTGAAAAACATCTCAGAAATGGAGGGAAGACTCCTGGTGTGTTGAGGTCTGAATATCTTTCCTCAAAGTTATTTTAATCACCTTACTTTTGTTGTTTGAAATAATTCTGGAATTCGTGCCAACCATAGACTTGGATTTTAAAAATAAACTGCATTAGAAAGGTACCTGCCCTCCAGTGTTATGTTAAATACTGATTTTATCTGGATTTTTAAGACCTCCTCCGGCTTTCTAGCTAGTGAGCCGAGCACATGGGATGAGTTAGAGGAACATCTACCTAAAACTGCTGCAGAGGCTTGCTGCCCCCTATGGAGAAATCCTTCACAGACCTTTCCATACCTTACACTGTGGCCAAATAAACCCAGCAACCAGGACAAGGAGCATATGCTTAAATATTATTAAACACAAGTATTCCTAACAGTCACGAGAATGAAACAATACATTGTGTTGGAGACACTGGACTCAGATTGCAGGAACAGGAGTAGGAAGTGCAGGAACACTCAAGCTAATTTTAAACCTGGCTGATTCCAGAGCCATGCCAGCTCTAAGGCTCATGACCACTTGTGGATTCTGCAGTTCTTGGTACATCCTGCTGCTATAGTTATGCAGCTTATGATATGCTAGCTGATCACTTCCAGACTAACTGGCACTTAAAGCACCCATGCACAAGTAGCTGCCACACAGATGTGGCTCAGGAGTCACACCTTTCCACCATACACCAGCTGCCATCCAGGGTGCTGTAACCATTGCTGCAAACCCAAAAACTTAAAAACCATTGGGACAAGAATGCAGAATATCAGCTCCCCTTTACCAAAAGGGCCATTCCTGGTCTCTTTTCCTCTTCTGGTATGAATGCTGTTAAGACATTCCTACATTGTAAACTGATTACAGATTTCATTCAGGAAAACTGAAATGATGAAAGATTAATTGTTAAAAAGTTCAACATCAATACAAATATGCTTAATGCAATTATGACAAAATTCAGGGGATCTTCCAATCTTCTTGGGTTTGCCCAATGTTGTCTTAAAAAGTTGCTAGAAAGGATTGACAAGAAAACAGTGTCCTAGAAATAATTTCTAAACATCAGGGATTTCAAAGTCAGTTCAGTTTTCACCTAAAAGTGGTAGGTGATAAAAGTTTGACAAAAGTAAAATGCATCTCTCCTAAACACAGCTGTTTCAGTTATATTGAATTTTGCTATATACCCCTAACATCTGAACACTATATTGTCTGTTAAGAACAGACTGCTGCAGTGAATTCAGGATAATTCCAGGCTGATAACAAACACAAGGCCTATGGAAAGTAGCCACGGTGCTGAAGAAATCTATGTTGTCATTCCTTGGTATAGGTAGGATTATTTCTGTAGCTCTGCAACAAATCAAACTAGGGGCCCAAAACCTGCTAAAAAAATCCCACCACATTTTTAGCCAGGTGGCTCCCTGCTCAGCATCATGCTTGTGGAGATAAGGGAGGATGCTTTTTCAGCAGCAATGCCAACTTGAACCATTCCTCAAAACCAGCCTTGAGTTTTCTGTGTGGTTTTCATTCATTTCCATTATGCACAACAGATGCTACCAATCTGGGTTGGACTGAGTACAAATCTTAAAAGTCTGAAGAACTGTATGGTTCACAGAACCTCCCAGACAGGTGTCTCATTCTGGCTTGAGGTTTAAAAGACACTTTCAAAACTGAGATATGAAGAGCTTTCTTCCTTTAACTGCATGGCCAAGGAACACAAAAATGTTCAGATCAGACAAAAGCTTTAGTTCATACAACTGCCATGGCATCAACAATTTTAATGGAACAGCAATGATGTGTATTAGTACAGTGCAAACCACAAGGTCTACACAACCCACATTTTAAATCCTCTATTCTACACTCACTTGAACATTTGCCAGCTTGCCTCCAAGCAAATACAGGCACTAAATCCCAAACAAGAACTAGAGCTGAAGTATCTCTTTATTCATGTACTGTAATCCATACGTTGAAGGATAAGGGATAAGTACTTCTATGACAGCTCCTAATGATAGATAACAGACACCTTTCTGTAGATGGGAGACAATTCTTATGTTCCATTAAAGAACTCATACATTTGAGGACATTCAGTGAAAGTCCATAAGAATATGGCTGCCAGGAACAGAAAAATCCCAAAGTCGACATGAGAAATATCTCTGGAAGTGAAATGGTAAAAATTATAATTACATCCTAACTCCACAGGATGTATAAATCCATGCCAAGGTGTATTAAAGCCCAACATCCAGCTTCTTAACTGAAGATTTTGGGTACTCACAATGTACTAAAAGTCAGATTCTTGAAGAAACTTTTGTCAAGGAGAAGGCTGTACTTTTCAGTACTGATCAACTGTAATTCCTTAATTAGTTGAAACATTAATTTATGAAAAAATGCAGTTAAAACTAGTTCCATCCATGTAAATAACATTTAACAATACTGTAACAGCACTGAAAAAAGAAACTGTGCAGAAGCCAACATGACACAAGATACTATCTCTGAAGCCTCCACAAACACCGGGTAAACTAATATCTCAAGGTGGCAGATAAAAATAACAATAGATGATTGCTGGAAAATGAAATGGGAGAAACTGAACATGACTGAAGGGAGGCTTCCTAGGTCACTGTGCTGTGTCCTTCCTCCTGCAGGCACTACATCCCAAGGTAATTTAAAAATACTGAGTTCCAATTTGAAATTAGCTAGGTTCCAGAGTTTCTTCCTTTGTTGCTCCAATGAGGTGGGTATTCCAGAAGGCATCTTGCATCTTTCATGGTAGAAACAGACAATGCAGACTTACTACAACTTTTTTTTTTTTTTACAATTGGTAGCAACACTGTCCAAAACCACATTTAACAATGCAATGCTTATAAAGTTGATTCAATTCTAACAACCTGGGGATTTGAATAACATATCCCTTTGCAAGAGCCACCATATAGTTAAAGCACATGTATCTTTTTGGAGATACATGAATCTCACTAAATATTACATAAATATATTGCAGATTACTGTGATGCTGCAGGGAATACTGAGAATCAATACTATCTTGCCAGGGGAAATACCAACTAAAGGAAAAAAGATATAACTGAAAAGACAATGGATCATTTTACTCCATGCTTCAAGTATTAAATTTATGCCCACTGCTACAGCATCTGTACTGTCAAGATTTGGAAAGAGGACACCAAAAGGACTCTAACCTATCAATCAACACAGCAATATTCTTACATTCTTATGTAATGTGCTATCTATTTAGAAACTACAGCCAAGCTAAGTTTCACTGTCCATAAGCTAACAATCAACAGTTAAAGAAGTAATCTTAAGGAAGAGATTTATGCCACAGTGCAATCAGCGTGGTATTGTAAACCCCAAGAGTTACTAAGTCTTTGGCAGCTAAGACCAAGTTTTCTCAAGGAGGAGTGAAGATGTTCCAACTACTGTGATACATAAAATAGAGAAGACCCAAGCTGATGCTGTAATGCTTACAAAATGAAGCATCCAGTGGTAGAAAACAAAAAGATGGTAAAAAGGCAGATCAGAAATTACAAAAATATTTGAAATTAATCCATTAATAACACTTAGGTCCATCCGATCCCCAGAAATGGCCAGAACTTGTTTAACAGCTGTAGCATCCAAAGTAGACCAAATAGCAGAAAATATTATTTACCTTAAATAGGAGTATGGCTTGTTTTGGTATTTCTAGTAACAATTATCTACTAGCATCTAAATCACTTCATATTATATAGATGTACAAAGGAAAGCTGGAATTCCAAGGCTCCACATGTTGCATGTATCTCTATCTGGCTCCACCAGTGCAAACCCTAGCCAAGGACAAAGAGCTAATGAAGAACTAAAGCTTTCACTTCTGAGCCATACCAAGATCCCAGAGACACTAACAGGTTAGAAGTGGCTAAGAGCAGCACTGCAGAGAAGGAGTTAGGGGTGGTGGTAGATGAAAAACTCAACACAAACCAACAATGTGCACTTACAGCCCAGAAAGACAACTGCATCCTGGGCTGCATCAAAAGGTTGAAGGAGGAGATTTCTCCCTCTACTCTGTTCCTGTGGGATCTCACCTGAGTACTGACTACAGTTCTGGTATCCTTAACATAAGAAGGACATGGAATTGATGGAGGAGGCCATGTAGTTGATAGGAGACTGGAGCACCTTCCTGGAGAAGACAGGCTGAGAAAGTCGGGGCTGCTGAGCCTGCAGAAGAGAAGGTTGTGTGGAGACCTTGCAGCAACCTTCCAGTGTCTGAAAGGGGCCTACAGGGAAGCTGGAGAGGGATTCCTTCTCAGGAGCTGCAGTGATAGGACAAGGAGTAATGGGCACAGACTGAGGAAATTCAGGTTAGATTAGCAGGAAGAAATTCCTTCCTGTGAGGATGGTGAGACACTGGAACAGGTTGCCCAGAGAAGCTGTGGATTCCCCATCCCTGGAAGTGTTCAGTGCCAGGCTGGATGGGGCTCTGAGCAACCTGGTCTAGTGGCAGGTGTCCCTGCCCATGGCAGAGGTTTGGAAATGGATGATCTTTAAAGTCCCTTCCAACCCCTTAACATTCTACAATTCTGTATTTAGGACTACATCAGAAGTTTGTGCAGAGCCAGGCTAAAATTCAGAGAGAACCACCACTGCACAATACAAGAGCCTTTCTATTTGAAATCCCAAATCCACTTCCAGAGACTTTTATAAGGTGCAATAATTTGACTACAGTCTCCATTTTATAGGCACATGTACTAAATTCCTCTCTGAACCCCTGCCAAATCACTTCAGGAATGAATAGAAGTGGGATATTTACTTTTAATCCATGGAACCTTTAAGCCAATATAACTGGCATCCTGCTTTACAGATGTGAACCAAGAAATATCCGGTTTCCAATAAATTTACTTTTGCTGCCTGCTGCATAATGAACAGACTAAAAAGAAAACAAAAATACACAGGTATCACCTTCTGACTGTCACATCGGGAAAGCAAATAAAATCTTTCAAGTGGATTTGAGAGCAATATCAAGATTCCTGCAGTATGTGTAACTTGGTAGCAATTTCAGAAGTTTTAAGAAAAAAGTTTATAAACCAGCTTTAAAATTTGGCTCTTGGAAAGTTTGCTGAGCTTCTTAAAGGCAGCTTGGATTAAAATAGGTACTATAATGATTTACTACACATGCTGTCTAAAATTGCTTTTAAATAGTGTGATTGAATATTTCTACAATATTTGTCCAGCCCATTTTTTGGACTAAACATTCTTATATCTTTTTTTGTTTCTCTCCTTCACCAAGAGCTTCTTTCTGATTCCCATTTCCTCCTCTACTTTCCAGCTCCACCTTTCCTGGAATAACGATCAGCAGATACCACAAAAATATCAAAATGGAAAAAATAGCACCTGTGTAAAATTACATTGATATTTCTTTCCTCAGCCACCAAACACTTTTTTTCAGGCTGGAGAGATTCCATGTTCTAGTATATACCATGTTCTTTTATGGGGAGTTGGTTCACCTGCATGAACATGGATACTCCTACATGATGGGGCATTTGCCTGTCCCAATCTCTTCTCTGGGGGAGAAAAGTAGGACAGATGAGATCTCTGCATAAAAATTGAAGAGGGCTTAGACTCTTCACCATATGGTTCTACACTGAAGTAGCATATTGCAGATTTCCTGTTACCTGCACCAAACAGATAATAGACCTGTAAAGCTGGGTGCTCTGTATGCTTTCTCCTCTATGTAAAATTCTTTTAAACTTTGATGAAAACCAACAGCAGCTTCTGTATGTAAGCATCTCTTAGCAAGCATGGTGGAGACAAAAAGCACTAATGGAAGAAAACAAACCAAGGACTAAACACAAAGCTTCTATGTTTTATGTTTTACTCTTCTTGCAAAGTCTTTACTCCTCACCCAAGAAGTGACCCAAGTCAATGGAAACAAGGGCCTGACATGAAAAGGATATAATTTGGAGGAAGGAAGTTCCAGCTTAAGACCTGATTGGCTAGTGCAAGATAACGCTGAAACACTGAAGACATCTGAGCATTGAGGTTTTCACGTCTGCTGAATTCCTGAAGTACCTCTACTGTGAGCATGAAGATCTGCCGCAGATCATCCTCCTACAGTCAGGACGAACACAATACATTCAGTATCTCAGTCGTTAATGAAATGTTGGTCAACAAAAAAATACTTTTCCAGAGAGAAAAAAAATTTCTAGTTTCACCTTATTTTTATTAATATATACTCTGAAATTGCCAGTGAGAACTCCCCCTCTTGTCAAAATTTATTGATTACCTTTGCAAAGATTATGAAGAAAATCCTCACATAAATACTAGCCGTTAAAAGATAAAAAACCAATATGTTTTTAATAAGTGGTGGAGAAAAGATTTGGTCTTTGGCATAAAAAAAAGTTGTTAAGTTGTTCCATAACAGTCAGTTTAAAGCAATGCCTTCACGTAAACATTTCTGACTGGCCAAACAATACATCTGAGACAACCGGACTACACCATCTGCAATAATATTTTTAAATACATACATAGCTCTCCTTGGCTTTAAACCAAAGCTATATTTAAGACTATCATTGTTCCACACAGTATTCGTTTTGTTTGCAATTGGTAGCCAAGGAATTAAAGAGTCCAATGGCATAATGATCTGTAGATCTACATTCATAAAATGGGCACAAAGGGTTTGCATCTTTTTGATACTTTTCAAAAAATACATTATCAATTCCCCTGAAGTAGCCAGTATCTGCATTATTTGCAGTATTTGCCTTATTAAATGCTTTTAGACAGAGTGTATCTGACTGCACCTGGCAAAACAAAGTGGGTTTGCTTCTCAATGTTTAAATTTTAGAAAGAGAGGTAGTATATATCAATACAGAACTAGTTTACCTGAAATATACGTTTACAGTTACCATGGAACTCCATGCTTAGTCCAATGTTGCTGGTTTTACTTGAACTTGAGAACTCGCTCAACAACGCCGTTAGAATGGAACAGGCCAAAGTTTGCTATAAAAAAATAAGGGGGAATAATATAACTAAAAGATGTCCAATAATGCAATAGCACCTACAGTGTCCTTCATTTCTTTATTAGCATTTTAATACAACTATACTTCAGTTACTTCTAACACAAACTAGACCAAGTCAAACTTTCAGGAAAATAGATCCTTGGATGAACCATTTCTGGAATCATCAGGGCTCCATCCTTAAAAAAGAAATTTGAGTATTCGAGCAATATAAAAACTGGCATCTTTGTAATCATCATTACAAACGAAACCAACTTATTGCAAACCATTTCCCAGCCTTGCCATTTACTTTGTCTGCCTGTGCACAGGCCTTTACAGGTATTAGTTTCAGGGAAGATTCACTGCCCATTTATTTCCATAGATCTAATTGTTCAGGTCACTCTAAAGTTCGTTCTGGCCCTTCTTTGCATTTGCTACAATTACCATGCTGGTATTTGATCATGATTAATTTTATAGCACCAAAAGTAATACAAGTTTGTCAAAAACAACACCTGCAGTAACACTGTCTACCACATCTTTTTCCTCTTTCCCTATCAAAAAAATAGGAGAGAAATTCACAGAAAGCTCAGATATTTGAAAGGTCTTGGATACCTCCCTCTAAGGCACCACATCGACAAACCTCAGAAATAACCCTTAAAACTACTCTATTAAAATTACATCTCTGAAGTGATACAAAAATTGGTGGGAAAAAAGCATGTTAATTTTAGAGAGACAGATTCATGAAGACTAAAGATTTAAGTAACTTTTTCATTCTCAAAATTAAAGATAAGGTAAATTAAATGCTTATCTAAAACACTACTTAAAATACAACTTTCTGTATGAAACACATGGCTCCAGCCTTTGTTGCTGTTTTTTTAAATATTAAAAAAAGCTTTTTTCCTGATGCCAAAGTCCAGAAACCATTATCACCAGTTTTAATATCTTTTAACTGATCATTGCACACAAAGGAGAGCAAGTACTGCACAGTGGAGGTGCAACTTCAGACTTGTGCTGCACACTACTGTACAAAGCACACTAATAGAAAATGTGTATTGCTGAAATGAAAAGACTTTTTGTTAAAGAGATGTTTCTTCACAAAAAGCTCCAAAATTACTGGCTATCCTCCCAGACTGCTTGGAGCCAAGGTGCCAGGGACAGACAGAGGGATAGGAATTGTTAAAGGGTCATGCATGCCAGCAAGTGTCCAGGGGTTAAACAGAAATATGCACACTACCTCTGAACACCCGAAAGATTAAAGTGGAGATGATACTATATATGCAAGCTCATACAACAGCTGAGACCAGTGCCATCCACCCACCAACTGCAACATCTTTGTTCAGAAATGCCTCTGAAGTCAGTACCTTGACCCCCCAGACAACTAGTTATCTTAGTCAGTAAACACTAAATTAACATTCTTACTTGCTAAATAAGTTCCAGACAGATCAAACATAGTGGCTTTGTGATAATACACAGGTTCTCTTCAACTATGCAATAAAGCTGCATAAATACAGCAGACCAGCATATCAACACAACCAGCTGATCAGTTGCTAAGTAAAAGCTTTCCCATTTCAAAGAAATTATTTATTTCAAGTGGACTATTTCTCATTTACAGTCAGCTCTGTCAAATAACACATATGACCAAAGAAGCATTTAACCAGTGAAAATCATCATTACAATTTAAACTACTCCAGTAAAAGTGCAACTTTGTCACTGCTATACTAGAAGTATTTCTAATTAGCTCAAACATTTCAATATTTTATTTCCAAATTTCTGTGCAAGGTATCCACACAAATATTTTTTTAGTTAGAGGAAATATAGATTTGATCTAATATTAAAAAAAATTAAACAGTATAGACAAGTAATAAGTATTAAATCCAACATTAAAAGTTGCATATGAAAATAATTAACCTGCGTAAAAAAAAAAACAAACAAACAAACAAAAAAAACAACTAAGAAAAACCCCAAGTCTGACTTTAGAAGAATGCTTCAGATTAGAATACATGTTTTAAAGAAATAATGGAAAGTTTGCTCACATGACTCCCTAAATAATTTAAAATACAAGTTTTTATTTGATGCTTAAATTACTGACTCACATTTTTCAGCTCAAAGCAGCCACAACATAAGGCCATCACTAGCTGCAGTTACAAATCTGTACACTTTAATTCTCTGTAACATACCCTGATTACCAAGTGGTATCAGTGGCTCCAGCAGTACAACAACTAGGCTAAAACTAAACTGCTTCTGCTTTACCATGCTAAGATCTTGACACCAAGCCACCATCCAGACCACCACAGGAAAAGCAGGGCAGCAATGCAGACTACCCATCAATTTGCAGCTGGTTGCCAATTACTGGAAAAATCAATCACCGAGTTCAAATGTGCAGGAACAATAGGAAAAAACGTTTGTTCCCACTGTGAATACAAATACTTATTATTTAGCTGTCATAGCACCTTCCTTTTTCTCCAGTTCATTTATATCTGTATAATAATTTATTCTTTCTCTTTGCAGAGTAATGTGTTACTGCATGGTAAAAGCATGTTACAGATTTTTTTGTGTGCTTTTCTCCTGATTTCAAGGAAAAATTTAAAAGGAAGGTTAAATTTATGACTGGTAAAGACATCTTTGAAAGTATAAAGAGCAATGGGTACAGGTAGGCTGACTGAATCTACTAAGAGCCCAATAAAGCAGCTTGAGCAGCGAGTGACCTATCCCCTTGATTTCAATGAGAGCCAGTTCTGGGACATCAGTACCTGCTTTGAACTTGACAGGAGAAAAAGGATGTTACTAGATTTACACACCTTATTCCATGCAGCAGGCTAGCTCACAGCAAATACCACAGCATACTGCATCCCTCTGCTCTACTCCCTCCTGAATTCCCAGCATCCCATCAGCTTCCTTAACTTGGTATTTCAATACCTGGGGTGTAAATCCTGCCCCATTCCTTCACCATCTCAAGGGCCTTGTGCAATATTTGCAAACCATAAGCCTCTGTTCCCATCTGCACCTGCACTTACCCCTTGCATCCATAAGGAATTGTAAGCACTCCAGGTCACCAGAGCAGAAGAAGACCAAAGAGAATATACTGGCCAGTAATTTAAAATTTACTGCAACAACAGGCTGAGGTGAGATGGCACAAGACTGGTTTCCTAGAAGGCAGGTGCCAGCCCCCATGAGTTCAGCTTTCAAACAAGAGCAGAGGAACAGATCAAGACCATAACCGGTCCTTGTAATGTCAAGTACTTGCAAGTACTTGTCAAGAGCTTTGCAAAACCACCACAGCTTCCCAAAACTACCATAAGGCTATAGGAGTTTATACAGACAACCGTGCATAGCAGTAAGACAGCCCATTTTAATGAGTATTAACAAATATTAACTTAAAAGAATATTTGTCCTGCCATCTATGAAACTTTCCTGAACACACAATAATATTGAAAAAATTCTGGAATAAAGCTCAAGTAAATTTTACTAAAAATAAAATTTGACTTGCTGAAAGTAATTTTACTGAAGGTTAGCTACTAATATTTTGAATTACATTTTTTTAACACACAGATACATTTAGTGTGAAGACACTTAAGTACACCTCAACATAAATATCAGAAGAAAGATTTCAAAAATCTGGAAATTAACAATTTCAGAAAAACCAATACTGGTGTGCTGTGTGAACCAAAATTTCTTCCTCTAACACGTAAGATAACTGAATACACCCAACACATAAAATTCTAGGGTGGAGAGTTCTGGGGGGGGAGGTTTTGTGTTTTGGTGTTGGGGGAGGGGGTTTGTTCGGGCTTTTTGTTGTTGGTGGTGATGGTTTTGGTGTGATTTTGGTTGGTTGGTTTGCTCATTTGTTTTCTGGTGGTGATTTTTCGGTTCTTTTTTAAAGGTTTGTTTTTTTTAAGGTTTTTGCCACACCACAGAAGAGATTAACAATGCAAGTTAGTAATACCACACTGCAATAAGAAGAAAATGCACGTGACTCTGGGCATCATATTAAAAGCCAGATCTGAATGTCTATTGTGCAGCAATGCCATTAACTTAATACCAGTAAGAGTACACCTCTGAACCCAGTTTGACTCACTCCCTAGCAATTTCACTAGTTCTGCCACAAGTACATACCCAAACAATAAGCCCATCTAACAAATAAAACCCTTCTCTTGTTGAGAGAGAGGACTGCCTCTGAGAATAGCTTGGCACTCACCCCAGTTAGCTTTATTACCAGGAATAAACTTTATGAAAGATCGCTATACATAAAATAGACTCTCAGCTGCTCAAACAGAAGATCAATGGGACTTGTGATAAGAGATTAACTTGGCAATCAGACACCCAGTAGTAACATCGTTTTAGTGGTTTTCTTTTTAAATTACTTTAATAAAACACAGACACTACAGAAAGACTGTGTGCCATTTTAGCAGTAAACAACATTTATGTATCATTCATACAACTTAGATGCAAAAGGTAAATACAACTTATTCCTCCAAATGGAATGTCCCCTATAAAAGAAGCTAAAGCCGTAATGTTTGAAGGGATTTCACACTTGTGCCTGGGCTGCCCATGGAATAAATGAAGTGCTTCATTTGAGGGTAGTTAGGTTACAAAGCATCTGAAAGGAAGAAGAGTACAAATACAGCCTAGGAAAAAATGGACATGTGGTACACCAGCTCTGCAGCAATAAAGCCAACAGACAAAGCAGAATGAACTCCAATACCAAAATTGTTTCCTTGTTTTGAATTCAGAGCAGAGATACAGTTAGGTTGCCAAAGGTTTGATTAAAGAATTCATTTTACTACAAAACCTAAACTATCATGCAGTGCCTTCTGAAAAAGCAGTAAGCATATTTAAAAGAAGGAAGGTCTTGCCTAAATAGAGCAAATTGTAACATCTGCCCTGTTACATTAGATCCCCACCAGCCTGAATATGATTTTAGAGGACTTTTTGTCTCCGCATGTACAATGTAAACTCTGTTACTGAAACCAAAGGAAAGTCATGTGGAGATTTAACAGTATCCCTAAACTATCTAAATTTAACTTGCACAAGAGCAGGAAGAATCAAAGAGTAAATGTATCGGAAGCAGAATTTCCTGTTGCTCCTAAGTGATAGAATTCTATAATGAGAACGTATCAAAAGCAATTTTACTAAATAAGTTATTCAAAGCAAGGCTTTCTTTTTAAAGGCAATAATATACTTCTTCTCTAATTTCCTTGAATAAGCACAGCTGGTTTTGCTAACATTTTCAGAGTATCTAGAACTCCAGAATGTAAGCTGCAACTCCAAATTGAAAGGTTAACAGGATCGCCAGAGGGCCAAAAGAAATATCTTTATGTACACAGAATAACTGGGGCCACTCCAACTTTTCAACTTGCAAGTATTGCAAGGTGGCTGGGGGACCCAGAAGCTGAAGCAGTGGTTCCCAACCAAAGAAAACCAGAACATATTCTGAAGAAACATAATCAGGAAGCACCCACTGATTTTTATCTGCTCCTTCCCAAATGAGCCAACTGGTGGGAAAAAAGTTATAGAGCAGGGATAGGATGATAGGAATAGGACCCACAGCTGCAGTTCTATGCTGTCAGCAGTAAGGGACTGGCTGGGTAGTGCACTCCTTTCCTCTCATTCCCTTTCTGCCATTGTGCAAAGACAGATGAGCAGCTCCAGGTTAATGCATCAGAGCTACAGCATCACAACAGCGAGACCTTGCCTCCCCTTCCTTGGGGGAAACTAGCCAAACCAAGGGAAACCCCCAGGGGTGAGCTGAGAGAGACAAAATCAATTCCTGTGAATCACCAGGGGCCAGAGGAAGATGATCTTGTGGCATGTGAAGCATGCAGTCTTTGGACAAAGAGAGAAGGGAAGTAACAGCCTCTACTAATAATGGAAGAGGTCCAGACAGAGTTTGCTGGAGCACAGGGTGCAAAACAAGCTTTTCTTTGTTTCTCTGGAGGCAGGCAAAGTTGTGAAGCAGAAATCAGGAGGAGAAAAAAAAGTAAGCTGAAGGCTTGAAAACCATTTATAAAGGTGACATATCCTTCTCCAGGTTCTTGTCTGAACACTACCAGTTGGATCTTCACCCCTACCACAGCTGCATGAACCAACACAGGACTTTCAATTAAACTCAAAATAATGAATAGTTAGACTAGCACGCAGCTCACCATCAGCAGCACCCAGCTTTAAATATACATCACCCCAACAAGTGCTCTTTGGTGGCAAGGTGTCCTCCCTCCCCCCTCTTTTCCCAGTATTCATTCTGGTCTTTCTTGCCTGCCTCTGCCTGCCATACTGCCGCTATGCCTAATGAGCTGCATTACACAGATGTGCTCCACAGCAGATCTGCTCAAAGAGAAAAATGAGAGGCTGTGAGGGAGAAGGGGCTCTTTCTAAGCAGACTGACACGAAGATCAGTATATTACTGAACACATTTATCCTGAAGGGTGGTACCTTTGAGAGGAAGAATGACTAAACACCAAGCAGCTAAGGTCAACAAATGTCCTAAAGAGGCTTTTCCCCTAAAGCCTGTTTATTTGTGTGACACTACTATAATAAAAAAACCCAAAATACATGGTGTCACACATGGAAAGGCATAATTTCTTTCTTTCCCAGTGAATCTGTGAGGTCACAGGTGAGGGACTGCACAGATGCAAATCTCATGAGATAGCAAAATTGAGCAAAGAAAGGGTTTGGTATGGAATGTACATCTCACCACTTGGAACACATCTTCTCACTTCCCAGCCCTGTGTTTGAAACTGTGGCTCTAGTGTAAATGTAACTGGGGAGTTACCAATTTCTAGCAGTTATTAAGCAACTAAACTGGAGACTTGCTGTACTGCATCTCTGGTAGAGCCAGCTCCCTTCAAACAGAAAAGTCTGAAAACTGCAAAAGCAACCTGGTTAATTCAACTACTAAAAAGCCACTAATGTTTTAAAGTTCTCTTACATTTCTACCATTGAATTTTAACCTCACATGTGGAGTAGTTTCTCGATTCCTAAAATTCCAAAACCAATCTTTAACACACTAATTTAAGCCCTTACAGAGAACTTATCAGCTTGAATATCCTGGTTCACCCTCTGTTTTTTATACTCAACATGTCTCAAGGGCAATGAGGTTCAATATAAAAATTTTATTAGACCAGAGACAGAACTTGAGGTGGATAATATATGTTTTTCTCAAAATGTGAAAGTCAGGAGAGCCTCTCCAACTTCTACCCTACCACATGAAACAGTAACAGCTAGACAGGTTTCCAGAAGTAAAATTCCCTTTAAAGAACAGAGACAAGAACTATAAATGCTAAATAAATATAACTAGTTATCCAGGCACACATTATAATGGATAAATTAACTTCAAGGAAGATGAATGCCTAGAGTTTTGCTTATTAATATTTCCCACTGCTCACATGAAATCCATTCACAGCACATCCCTCAGAAACCTTAGGTAATCTGAAGCAGCTGGATTTTCTCTCTAGCCCAACCAGGAAAAATTGGGAAACAGAATAAGAGATTTAAAAAATTTGCAAGAGAAGTAACTGTTAGGATTCCAGAGCTATTCCAGTGAGTCTTGACAAGTCTTCTTCCATATACAAAAAATATACATTGGTTTTGGATATGGAGCCTTACATTAAAATACATTCTAGTGTATGGACTACGGGTCTTAAAAAACACACCTTCTGTTGCTTCCCAGTCACATGTCAAGTCCATAGCAGCTGGACCCCTCTGCATCTACCTACATACATACTGGAAGAAATCGAGGTGTGATCCATATCTCGGTCTGGTTTTAAACAAAATCTGATTGTATTCACACGCAGACCAGAGATCCTCCTCCTGGGAGTCAGTCACTTAGCTGCCAGGATTTCTGTCCTTCTGGCAGGGACGAAGGACAAATGAAATCCTTCAGCTATGCAAAAACAGAATATTTTAACACAAGAACAGGCCAAGAAATTGAAGGCATTTCTAGTTGAGAAGAACTTGGCCCTTGCAAGTCTCCAAAATCTTGAAATGAGCAATAGAAAACATGTATTTAGAATTTTAAGACTGGCTCATGATATTGTGTCTGCTGCCAGAAGCTCTGTCCCCCAGAGAGATGAAGATTTTGAAAAAGAGATCCTGAAATTGCTATCGGAGGGAGATTACAGATTCTCCTTTGCGAGCAGAGGGACGGCTTGTAATACAGGAGGAGCCAGAAAAAACAAACCCAAGAGCTCCAAAGCTAATCTTTGTCCTCCTAGAGGATTACTACCTAAACTCAATTATAAATAATAGGCAGCCAGACTAAAAGTTTGCTTTCCTTTCTCAGACAAAGCTTTCTTCTGTGAGATTCATAAAGCACCAAATGGCAGAGAACCAGCAGCAGAAGCCAACACTCCAGTTCTAAACCTGGCTCTAACCATGCATCCTTCCCATGCCTGAACTGTTAACTCTCCTTAGTGTCCTGTTATTTCCTTAACACGTACACTGTGTTCCACTATTAAAAAATTACTCAATACTAAAGCCATTTTATTATTCTCATGGCAATTCCTCTCCTTATCTTCCTTCCAACCTCCTTATTTTCTTCAATTCTCAACAGTTCATCCATCAGTCTTGCTCACATGTCAGTTTGCCACTACATACCTTCAAGTCTTAGCCACAAAATACATCCATTTCTGAAGATCTTTTTAACTAGTACTCGAGAAGTTGAGGTACTAAGCACATCAAATCCCGCAAAAGGACACACACAACAGAACATAGACTACCATCTACATTCACTGCCCTCCTTATTACCCAACTATCAAGACTTGATCCTGACAAGATATTACTCAAGTCCCAAAGATTTCATGGAGCAGGACTGTCTGATGATCACAAAGTTAGTACAGATGTCTGACAGAAACTGGGCGGAGGGCTGCAGGGAATGGAAAAGAAAAAGTACCTACATTATTCTTGTAAGGTAAAGATGGATCAAGAAGCTTCACAGCCAACAGGGAGGAAAAAGTAAGCAAGAAGCAGACAAGAGAACACTTTGCTTTTTAAAAATGGACTTTCTCTCAATTACAAACTGCTGTAGAAAGTCATTACCTCAATACTCTGAGTTGGAAGACACCCACAAGGATCAAGTCCAGCTCTTAAGTGAATGGCTTATATGGGGATCTAACCCACAGCTCTGCAGTTACTATTACCATGCTGTAATCAATTATCAGCAGCTAAGAGCTGCTGATAGTTCATCTGAGAGCTTTAAACATTTTTAAATATGAAGTGACCTGCTGCTGACTTCGTGTGTAGCAAGCTTCAGGCAGGATGACACAAATGGGTGGGCAGAAGGTCAGAACAGAAGGCTGAGAAGGATACAGGAAGGACAGAGAAACTGGAAAAAGAATTAGGAGTCACAAAGGTATGAGAGACTTCCATAACTTGAGTGTACAAGGAGGCAAGAGTGCGTATCACACCATGGGAAAGATATCAAAAAAGTGGAATGTACCTCAACCTTAGTACCTTAACTTCCTTCCACAGAGAAGCACAGAGGACTGGAAAACGTGTGCTGATCTCTTTCAATACCTATATTCTCGTCTCTTCCCTGATTTGAATGGAGGCCTGTATTTACAACTAACTAATATAAAGGAATCTCCAGAAACAGCTCTGACAGTGCATGGTACTGTCTTGACAGCACATCTTGGATCTTGAAAGCACCACTTCCTTCAGGATGTGGGCTTCACACCACATCCTGGAGCACCCTTAGTTGAGACTTCCCACTGCAGGAAGGCAACTGCACCACTGGGGTACCACACAGCCCCACAGGCATGGCTGAACGCTACAGGGACACTAGCAAAGAAACAAAATAACCCAGCCATATTTGAAAAGATAACTAATAAATAATTAATTGTATTAATTAATTCATATTATCTTTCAAAGTTGTTACGTATTTATACAAGAGGTATGCCCTGACTCCCTTCAGAAAGCAATTTTGGCAGGTACCATGCCAAAACACCATTTTATTACTGCTTATTACTATTGCACATGCTAGTCCTGGGTGCCAGTACCAGAGTCTCTCTTGCAGCTAAGTCTCTGAAGATTACAAGAACATTTTTGTGAATGAGAACTGGCTTATAATATAAACTGTCATATATACATGTGTTTATAACCAGTTTGCCAAAAACTAACATAGCATGCCACACAAAAAAGACATTTCAGCAGCATCATGTGTCTTTTTTTTTTTTGCTAGTAAGTCTTTTTAGCACACCAGAATAGAAAACATCATTCTATATCCTAGACATCTTCAATAGCAGTCTTAAAACTTAAGCACAAATATTTTGGAAAAACTATGGAGAAATTCGTACTTGTGAAGAGGAGAAAATAAAGGGAAAACAAAGAGAAATGAAAAACTGAGCTCAATTTGGCAGTGAGCTGAACTTGGAGAAGAGTACCCCTTCCCCTAGTCAGGGTTTCTCTGCAACATGCTCTGCAGTATGCCCAGGATGATATGATTGGAGCAGGCAGTCTTAGCTTGCTATATGCTGTGGTGAGTGCAGTGGTCTGTGGAGAGTGCATGCACAAGCTGGACTGTGCATTACTTAGTTCAAAGTCTATGTTTCTATTTATGCCACTTTCCTATCTTTATGCAAAAATCCTACAAACTACATGAGCATACACAGTGTTGTGCATAAAACTTGAAAACCTCAGCTGTAACTCCATTTTAATAACCAGACTATATTTCCTGGAAAAAAGCATTAGCTCAGTTTTTCTTAACAAATACCCATTTCTATCTGAATTAGGCAAAATCAAAAGGCTAAAATGGTTTCCTTAAGGTAAATAACTGTGTAATTAAGTTTTACAGACTAAATGAAATTTCCATGCCCTGGAGCGATATTACTTGTTGCTCAGAGGTGACATACTATTTTTAGGACCATGACATGAGCTGGATTACTTCTTTGATTGAATTTTCAGAGTTAAACATTTGCCACTCCCATCCATCTAGTACAACTGCTGCTCTAAAAGCTCAGCAGTGTCATGAGCCAGTTCTCTCAAGGTCTTTTTTTGAGAAAAGCATCAGTTAAAGTTTCAGCATGGAATCCATATACTCTTTGATTTTCATTTGGTAGGAGAAAAAATCACCTCTCTTTAAGCTCTAGTTACATGCCTCTATTATGACCTATTCTAAACTTATCCCCTGGCATAGCAAACGGAATCTCACTAAATGCATAGATAGATATTGGACACCTTGTTTCCACTTTGAGCTCAGTATCGAAGGTAACACTTAGCCCCAGTAGTATGACATTAAATCAAGAATAAGTTTTGTATTTCCATTCCACGTTTTACTTCCTCACACCCCTCTCTCCACCTACTTGTCTCCCAAAGAACAGCAGAGGTCTATGCCTCCTGCTCGTAGTCTATTTCAACAGCTGAGCTGCAGCAGAGTGCAGCATTGCACAGATGGAAGGGGACAGTGTGCAAAGAACCTCCCAGCTAATGTAAAATCTGTTTCACATCTTATTATTAGATTAAAGAAAACCAGAGAAAAAAAGAAAACAAATAATAACAATTTATTAAAAACACAGAAAAGCCCCAAAAACAAAACACCAACCCACAACTATGGCAATTAAAGTAGCTATTCCGAAAAACATGCTCTAAAAAACTGGTCTCCTTCTATACCAAAGAACTACAAATACTACCCCTAGTCCCAAAACATTAAAAAATCTCCAATTTGGTAAATGACTGCACAGTTACCAACTTAATGACTAATTGGATAAGCGAAGTATAAAATATTTTATAGCCACTAACTAAGTAAGTTGCTGCTACAGATTGCTTAACTTTTGAAGAAAAAAAAAAAAAAATCACAGTACTTACCACAGTGGGGTTACCACTGCTGATCAGCTGGCTGACTTCATGGAAAATGCTCTTGCAGTCGATTGATTTGTCTAATGATCCCCGTTTCACTATCACCGCTACCGCTAATAAAATCTGCTCCCGAACATACTTTTGAAGGCTGTAAACAACATTGCACAAATATACTTGCAGGTAATTCTGGACATTGATGCTCAATAAAATTTTAAACACATTTCTTTTTCCAATATTTTGTGTAAATTCATAAAGGAAAGCTGACAAAAGTTAACTGCTGAGATTAGAAGACAAATTATTCTTAAAATGATGTTGCACTGCTACCCAGGAAAATAAAAATGATAACCCAGACATTATGGAGAATCCTACATGTTCAGAGGTATGTTCTCTGTACTTACTTAGGCCTTTGTAAGACATAGGTTAGAAGGAATGTTCGCAGTGACTCAATGCTAGCTTTTTCCAAGAGAATCCATTCTCTTACAACTGCTTCCATTATCGCAGTAGCAGCTTGAAAAAGGACATAGTCCACTTTACTAGTTTCTGTGGGAAAACACAAAGGCAACCTGAGTATTAGAAGACATCTATTCATCTTGAATGTGTTTAAAAAAAAAATTAATGGAATTTACTATCATTTATTATTAAATAGAAAACTGTTGCTATGAAAACAGAAAAGGAATTTGCAACTCAAAAGAGGGAAAAATAATTAACTCAATTAGCAAATTGTCCAGTATTATTCAAGTCAATGACCTAGGAGAAAAGTTCTCTGTGCTAGGAGGCTGTACAAAGAATAGGAATAAGAATGCTAACACAACGGGGGAATAAAATAAACAAGATGACAGATTTAGTTCCAATACATTAATTAATAAAAGTGATTAATCTTACAGGCATGTCAAAGCTGGATATTTCTGTGCTTGCCTTTGAAATCAATAGTGCATAAAAGTACATGTATTTTATGGTTAATAAAAAGATGCAAATCCACTTACACTTAAAGGTAACATTTGTGCTTAATTATCCAAGCAAAAATTTTACACTGTGGTGTATTTAAAGTGTTCTACATCTTGTTCAAGTTTCCAGATTTATTTTGAGTTAATCAAAATGTAATTTCTGACAGTGTAGGAATTATGTGCCATTATCATCTAAATATGGGATTACAATGCATACAGATGCACTAAAGAAAATATAGAAGTATATATATTATGGAGAAAGGTAACAGTTTGGATGGCTACAAAGTAAAATTTAAAGAGAAATGCCAGAATATGAATATAATTTCTATGATGCTACAAAGCTACAGAGATTTTTATTACTGTTGTTCCTTTGCTTTTAAAAATTTTAACTTGGAAATAACAGGTAATATCTCAGACAGTTTCAAAACATTCTGAGCTCTGCAGAAAGAATTTTCAGAAAGGGTGCAGCCACAGGGTGGCAAGAGAATAAATTATGAAGTAATGAAATAAAATTCCCAAACAAGAAGCAGAGTTTGAGCTATAGTGGTTGACTTGCCAGGACTAGACAAACTGTGTGTGTTTGAAGAAACCTCAGTCATGAGATGAAGGGCTTTAAATTACTACAAAACAAACTTTCTTCACCCAATTACATTCACACAAGCTTATATTATAAGTTTCCTTTATACACAAGTTCTATATCAAAGACAGCAGCTAATATGCTAAAATATTTTAAAGTAATTTAGTCAGGCTCCAAAGCTAAACCCACACAGGTAAATATGATTAAATTTAAAAAAAAAAACCAAAACAACAACAACAAAAAAAAAAACTCCACGTTTAACTCTACTTACTTTATTTGGAAAACTAAGCAACCTCTTAAGTGAAAGATTAATGTGCTTGTCTAACACATAAAAACACATAAAACACGTATAA
The DNA here is from genome assembly GCF_029582105.1 of Oenanthe melanoleuca. Lineage (NCBI taxonomy): Eukaryota > Metazoa > Chordata > Aves > Passeriformes > Muscicapidae > Oenanthe > Oenanthe melanoleuca. The sequence goes on from NC_079333.1 coordinate 43,206,274, forward strand.
AAAAATAGAATTATTCCTGAATGGAATGGTCTTCAGCTTTTCTAACTGTACAAAGCTCACACACATACAAAAGAAAGAGAATGTAATGTAAAAAGGATGGAGTTTCCCCTTTGTGCCAAGTCCTGCAGCCGCACAACTGTGATCGCTGACAGCACAGACCTGCAGCCCCCAGGGAAAGCCTGAGCACCACAGGAACTTACTAAAGAAAGGAAGGACAAGTTCTGCTAGCGCACTGGACAGCTATAAGCTTACAGCAGAACACAGAGCCCTGTGCTTCCTGGGTTCAGCTCCAGCTTTCTAAGGAACAAGATAGTAGTGGCTGTTCCCCTTTTCCATATGCTCACCCTCTCCATTATTCTCCTTGTGTTATTCACACACTCCTCCTTTCATGAATGACATCAACCTTGTTATCCCTCTCCATTACAAGTTCCCATCTTGACCATTTTTTCCTGTTTCTTTTTAAGGCCATCTACTTGGTCCTCTGGTTCCAGCCCACCTTTCCTGCACACATCCACTTCCAACTCTTTTATTCTTCATCATGAACAGTTTGTTTCACTTCCCTGGTTTCTGATTTCACAATCCCCGCCTCTTCTTCCTTAACTCCAAATCTTAATTACCTGTTCTTTCTGTCCAGACTGTACAGATACTGAGGCAGCACAAAGTTTTGAAAAAGTCTAAGTTCCAGGTCTCAGCATCATAAATGCCTACATTCCCATGAAGAACCTGCCCCAGGTGGAAACACACTGATTTCTCAATGGTGGTAGCATATGAACAGTTTAAAAACATATTTCTAGACATCCAAAAGGCATTAAACTCATCATCATATTCCTTCCAATCAGCCACATTTGAGATTTCATGAAATTTTATTATTCATTTCTGATTGGTGATTAATGTATCTTTAGATCCAAACGGCCGGCAAACAAAGCTGCTTAAGGATGCTTTCACCCACTTAATTTTCTCTAAAAAATGCTCACCCATCAAGCAAAAAGTGTGATTGCAGTCTTCCAAATCAGATGGAGTACTATTACAATATACTAAACCCAGAAGAAACTCATATGTAGAGAAAAAATTTTGGTTGCAGAGTGGATGTCAGAAAGGAAGCACACCCTGGTCTATATATCACAGTATAACATCAAAGTAAGTCTGCAATACTGACATCATAATATTAGTGAATTGTAAATCTCTAATCCAGTAAATTTAGAAACAACTGTTAAAAAATACCGCAGAATTAATTAAGTATGAAACTATTTTCTACATAATTCTAATATTTCTCTGTTCATTCTGGCAAATTCTTTAAAACAAAAGTTGCTTTTTGTGGTTTTGGCAGGCGTTCTTTTGTGCAGACTTTGAGGTTCCCCCCGTCAGGTCTGAGTCAGTTTTCACTGAAATTCCCCCTTTACCTGCCCCCAGCACTCACAACTGGTCAATACCACAGCACTGATCAGCAATCTTACATCTTTACTGCGCCTGTAATTTTCAGATTTAGCTGCCAAACTCTAATAAGTCTCTCTATATAGCACCTGTAAAAATATTTATCTTTTAAAATTTGCTACACAACCACATTTACATTAAAATCAAAGAAATTTCTGATGAAGGGTGGTATCTGCTCCTTTCCTTTCTCCACGGGTACAATCACACAACATTTCAAATCAATATTGTCTTGCTTCTGCCAGGTGAACAGAAACTTTTCTAGCTTTTTCCTCTTTTCCCCTAGCTGGGCTGTCAACAGCAACTAAGTTGTTTAACTGGAAATAAACTCTTATTTCAGCACCAATGCAAAAATCTGGTAGAAGTGCATAAAATTGCATCGTTGGCTGATTTAATGGGAAACAAGCACAAAGCCAAGCAACCATACTACTGGCAGCTGCACAGTTCATATAGAGAATATAAGAATCATGTTGCAGAGGAAATCTATTAGATCAGTTTAGGAACTTTGCTACATGAAGTTATACCTTCCAGCTTTGAAACTGACAGAAATAAAACAAAAAAGGGCAGTAACAGGCTTCACCCTCCATCAAAAAGTACCCCTCATTACAATCAAAACTGATATTCATAGTTCCAGCTGCAAAAGAACAGCACAGTTCAGTTATAAAAGAATGTACATGCCTAATTAAATTTCTTGAAACTTACCCAAAATATGTTTGCAAACAGCAAATGGTGATTTTGATTTTCTAAATGATAAGAATATGTGCTCAGCATGTTGGCGTTGTTCATTGTTGACCATGGAAGGTGGTGCCTGAAAGAAAAAAAGAAAGTTGTCCAAGCACTAATCAAAAATATACTAAGAGCAATGTCATGAACTTACGTTTGCCTTGTTAAAAACCACAACCAAGTATTTCTTGGCAAAACTGCTTGCTCTCAGGCACTGCCTCCTCTTATATACCACTCTGTATTTACATTGCATGCACATAGGTGTGAATATCAAGAATCAATAATTTAAGTATAGTTTCCTAATGATGTTTCCAAAGAAACTTAGAAGTCAGATCTAAATTCAAACCAATCCTTTTTCTACTCAGACTAAAAATACCACTGCACATCACTAAATGCTGCTAAGCAAGCTCACAGTCCTGGAAGCAAAGCACTATTTTCTCTTTAGTTCCACATTTGTTTTAAAATATTTAGCTGTATAATAAATTCAGGGGATTTAAAAATTAGTACAGATACGTTCTAAAATAAAGTATTACAGGAACATACTACCCTCTAGTGTTTAATATTAAAGTTGACATCCTGAGGACTGGGTGTAATTGAAGAGACAAGGAAGCCCATTTGGGAATGGCTGTGGTGGTTCCTTAGCTTACACCCATCCCTGTATACACCCACCCCATTACATCCTGGGCACCCTGGCTGCTTAGGTAACACCTGCTGCTCTCCTGTTGAAAGCCAGGTCCAGGGTGGTTTCTACCTGAAAATCAGCTAGAGGTAAAGCATGAAATCATGCCATAACCTGGACCCCTGTGAGATACCTACAGGCAGAGAAGCTGCCTGCACTGCAGCCTCACCTCACTGATCAACCCCAACACCCCTCCACTGCCCTACAAGGTAAACCAGCCACGCAGAAAGTAGCAGCAGCTCACAGCACCATACTGCTCTCCACTTCTGCCACTAGTGTTCTCTGACTTCTGCTATCTGGGATTTATCTGCACACCACACAGCACAAGATACTCTTGGATTGATACCACAAACAGGGTAAACAAAACTGATGCTTAACCTTTGAGAAAGGAACATGCACACACGTATGGAAGATCACATGCAAACTGCAGAGCAGGATCATGGTGACAGCTTAGGTTATTGAACTTCAGCTGAACTTCCAAACTCTACATTCCAGCCCTATCCCTAGCAGTTTGAGAAGAACATGTGTGCCACCTCTCTTTCAGTCACAATTTATATCCACTGCTTTGGGAATAAAGCATCAAGACCTTAGCATCAAGACCAACACTTTTAACATAAGTGAAACATTTTCCAGTAAATAAACCATAAGCAATCTGATTTAACAGACATTTCTGTCATGTATGATGTAAACTCAGCTCTCCTGCATGCAGCAGTAGCTGTTCCTAATGGTAACAGCTGTTTGTAGCTTATTTTCTGCAGTGTGAAAGACCATCCTCCTCTGCGTGGACTTCAGCTGCATTCACTGCAATAGAACCAGCTGCACAGAATGCCAGAAGAATATTTGAAGCAGATTATCAAACATTCAGAAATGACCTACACAGCAACAACCTGATAAACACTTTAGTCAGTTGTGGCAGACAAACAAAACCAACTGAAATAAAGGTATTTCCCACCTTTTCCCCCTCATTGTATGGGCAAGCATTTGTGCAAGTGTACAGAGTACCAGACTGGGGAAGTGATTACCAAAAATGACCACATTTTTTCATCCAGATCAGTCTGGTTCACCATAACCTAACACAAAAGCCTAAACCAGCACAGTATGAGACATACTGGGTGCTGACAGACTGCTTTTTTTCACCACCAGTATGAGATGCAATTAATCTACAGTCTCTGCTGCTGTGCAATGCCTGGGAATAGTTTTAAGTCTCAAGGAACACACAGCTCTGCCCAATGATATTTCACAAGAACTAAGAATCTAATTTATTGAGACAAGTGACTTATTTTAATAACTTCCTGCTACCAAAAGGAGAGGTCCTACTCCTTTCTTGGTCCCACCTGCATGGTGCTGTTATCTCTTTGCGTGATACTTTCTATCAACTAGTGCACAAAAGAGGATAGAGGGGAAATCCAGGGCCAAAGGGAATGAACATTTGTTACTCTAACAAGCATCAAAAAGCCAGACAAGTGCCAGAGCCAGTGCAATGATGAGGAGAAAATGAATAAAGTGACATTTCCCTTTCAACACTATTGACCTTGCAGTTCACAGCTCTACAGACCCATGTTAGCCATGTTAGAACGAATCCTTTGGGTGTGACAAAGCATAACTTTTTGCAAGCCCAGGGTCATTTATATTCACACCATTAGAGCAAAAAGACCAAATCAGGGCTAATTGATCCAAAAATAATTTTGCATTAACACAATATATTTAAGTTTGCCTTACAGAGATCCTATCTATTTTCACTGTTCTGTAATACTTAAGGGCACTTTCAGGGATATCAGCTGTAAACTACAGCACCACTAAAAAAAAACAACCAGAGAAGTTTTATGGGAAATATCTCCTTTACAATTATAAAAACTAGAAAGTAGACCTCTTGCTTTGTACTATTTTAGCTCTTCTACTTCTCTGCAGTCCAGTTACAGAAGACCTTTGACGCTTTGGAAAGGCATATGGCATATCATATTCCTGTATTAATTTTTACAATGACAATAATTTAATAATAACTTAATAATTTTGCTAAGAAAAATCCTGGCCATGATCAAATATAAACATAACTAAGGATGGAGTGTGCAGCATTCATTCCTTGCAGGAAACAAAACATGCTAAAATTTTGATTTTTCACTTTTGCTATGGCAAGACAGCATAGAATACAACCCAAGTCAGCATCTTCCTACAATGCATTACAAACTTTGACTCTCAACACTGTCCAGAGCATACAAGTCCAACAGTTAAGGCTTGGACTATATTGTAAAGCCACCAGAGGGAGCTTAAAGCTCACAGTCTACTGCCTTTACTGCATTCAAACAATATTTATCTGTACAATGAAAGTAATGCCCAGTTAGTTTTTCCTTTAAAGAAAAGGCCAGCATATACATATTCTGTGGAAATTTCACATTATGAGAACACTGGCTTAGTGAGCCCAATAGCCCTGTACCCTGATGCTCAGCACCTCTTTGGCACAATAGGGTTAGAAACATACCCAAAGTATTCATCATGTTTGGAAGATCCTCTAGAGCACACACGCCCACTCATTGTGTTCTAATTGTCTCCTTCACAGTATTCTGTACTATCCAATTTACACAGTAAGGTAATGAGCAGGTTCTTTTGGCACATTGAAACTATTTGCAGCTATATCACTTTCCTTTAGACATTAAGTCTAACCATCTGTTCTCTCTTTTGTCCTGCAAGTTACCTACAAAAACTTCTCCAGAACAATGATCATCTTTCTGATTTTAGCATAACAAGATACTGTCCCATAAGAAGAGAGTTCCTATATGAAACAGTATTATAAATAAAATTACAACCTTTCAACTACCAAAGCTATCTGGATACAGAAAAGGACCAGATGCAGCAGTACCCACAAACAGGATCCAGCAGGACTACTGTTTCAAACTGCAGCTACCCACTCAAAGGAAAGGGAAACTGAAAAAAGACAAGATTAGAAACTGTAGCAGACTAGCACTAACACTTGCAGGACCACTAAAGGTACCTGGAAGCCTGGACAACTCCTTGAAAAGTAATGTTAACTGCAGAAGATGGGAGACCAATCTCATGGAAAGCACACACATGACTAGGAAACATCATGGAAAGTACACACATGACTAGGAAACGTCTGTTGACATACAAGTGGAAAGAATAAGGGCTTTGGGATTTTCTTTTATTTTCAATAGGAGTAGTTAGATGTATACAGAGGAACTGAACTTACCTACTCAGAAACACCTGCTTTATACAAGCATTTCCTACCTCAGTAACATACCTTTTAAAAATACAATGTAATTATGACTTACTTGCCAGGATGGAAAGCTACGAGAAGTTAAAGAATAGATACAAATAGACAAAAATGGAAGCAAACAGGTTGTAAATACAGCATGGTCATTAAGATTAAAGTTGAAGTCACGTTATATTTGCCACTAATTGTCTGAAGAAGTAACCACATCCACATTTGAAGTCTGCTTTTTTAGCTCCTTCCTCTTATCTGAAAACATCTTTTGCTTTAAAAAAGTAAATACATCAAATTCCACCCTCCCAAGTGATCATTGGCAGTTTCATGCCAATCAGATATCAAATGTGTATACCACAGATATACAAAACAAAACTTTTTTTTATCATATTTTAGAAGTTACATTATTTTCTTAACAGTTTTAGATCACAGAATAGAATTGCAGAATAACATAATAGTTGGAAGGGACCTTTAAAAGCCATCTAGTCCAACACCCCACCATGGGCAGACACACTTTGACCTTCCACACAAACAGGTGCTCAGAGCCCCACCCAATTTGGCCTTGAACATTTCCAGGGATGGGGCACCCACAGCGTCTCCAGGCACCCTGTGCTGGTGCTTCACCATCCTCACTATATAAAAATTCTATCTTCTTACAAGGCAAATAAAAAAAAGACTGAATTGGCTTTTGGCTATGAATTTTGACTTCTTCAATACCTTCAACACCTTGTTGAAGCTGATTGTTTAGTAGTTTCTTCTAATATTAATGTGGATTCCAGGGAATACTACTTATTGCTTACTTAAGACACTGATAGATCTTAAAAGTAAGAACTTCTACCACTGAAGTGACAATATTATCAAAATCAAAAAGGGAGTAGTTTTTTAAAAATATTTAGTTAACCAGCTTGCATTGGTACTTCCGCATCACAATTTTTCTAAGGAAATTCTTGGCCACAATCAAATATAAACATAACTAAGGATGGGCTGAGCAGTGTTCATTCCTTGCAGGGGAAAAAAAAATTGCTAAGACAAATTTTGATTTTTCACTTCTGCTATGGCAAGACTGCACTGAATACAAGTCAGCATCTTCCTACAATTACACTGGGGGAAATCTGCAAATTAGCATGTCACAAAGAACAGTCATGCACTCCTCCAGACTTTGCTGCTTGGAAGAACACAGAGAGAGTACACTGGAGTGTTTTGAGCTGACACCCACAGTATTCCCACCTACAAAAAAGTTCCCCTATGAACAGCACAGCCTAAACACTAGTAGGATTATGGAAAGGCAAACATGCCTGCTAAGAGAATTTTCTTGGTTTAAAATACAAAAAAAAAGGATCCGATTGCTTGTACCTGCTAGTACTAAAGCCAAGTACTAGGAGCCCTTCTTGCCAAAGGCAATGATTATGTCTGCAAGTGAAGTACATTACAAACTTGACAAGGGCAGAAACAACAACCTGATACTTCTAGTGAAGTGTGACATCATAAAATTCACCACAAACTCCCCAAACTGACCTTCCCAAATATGTAGGGGAATCAAGCCTTCCTTGCAGCCAAAAGGCACAATAAAACTGTTCCCAAACTTTGGTCCTCACTCTTGGCTTATGAAAACCCAGTTCAAGACATTTCTTGTTCTTCAGAATGATGTCTAGACTCTGTGCTGCAGAGAGCCTGGAAACCCAATGGGGAAAAATTTAGGAAACAGATTTCTATCAATATACCAGGATAAGCAAAATCCATCACAGATGGCAATGGCACTGCTGGGTCTGGACTTTGCTGACAGCCACCATCAGGCAAGACACGCTCAGAGAAACAAGGAATAAAGAAGCCCAGATGGCTTGCCAACATGTCCCAGCAGGCAGGGAAGCCAAGTAATAATGAGGCATATGCAAAGGAGAAAGATCATGAGTGAACTTGAGAAGCATGTGCAGGGGAACACCATGTGATGGTGATAACATAGCTGAGAAGTATAGGCAAAAATAGAAGGAGAAAGAAGAAAAAAGGGAGAAAATAACACAAGGGTAAGCAATAATTTTTAACAAGTGCACATACTGCATTTAGGACAGGGACAGCTAATTATATTACTCCACTCATGTAACCAATTGTTACAGCTGAAACATAACTAAATAATCAAAAGTCATTCAATTTTAAATTACTGTGCTCCTTTACCAAGACGACCAAAACCCACTAAAAACAGAGTTCTGTATCTCAAATAACAAAAATACTTTGAAAGAATTACTCCCCAAAACAGTTCTGCTGTATAAGCTACTTATATAAAAGAATCAGACTCTCAGAATAAGGAGATTTCCAAGTTTAACTCTACCAAAGTCATACCAAGCAACATGCCCCAAGACTGAATTACCCTGACTCATGTGGAGTCAAGCCATAACAAGTCCTCATTCCAGTTTTAGCAGTAACACTTTTCAAGTTCTCCAATTTTCATATTGTGCATGAAGAAGTGTCCTCTACTAATTTTTTCCTATAAGAGCACTGTCACCTGTCTTATTAAAGTAGCTAATCAAAGAGATTAAATGTAGAGGTTGAGCACAGAGAAGATATTGACACTTAGATATTCACCCTACTTCTCTAGCAGACACTGATACCTAATGATGCAAGGATGTCTTGTCCTTTCATGAAGCAGATGTTACAAGCAAACAATTCATACTAGATGAAGATGCTCAGCTCTGCTTTACAAGTAGATCAGACATTCTAGGCTTGGGGACAAGGCCAGAAGGAATTTAGACAACTGATTAGCAACAGCAGCTTCTGCTGCCCCAGTCAGATCTGTATGACATGACTGCCTAGCCTTGAGAAAACTTAGCTAGCACAAAAAACATCTTCAACTACATTCCAATGACTTCCTTTACACTTCGTTTTTTGAACAATCATTTAAATTACAGCACTAACTCATCCTCCAATTTAAAAGTTACTCAAGTTTATTTGTGAAGACTGGTAAGAAAGAGGCTTTATATATATAACTCCCAACCAGACCTGCACTAGAGACAACATGGTGGAGATTTTCTGAACAAAAACTTCCTTTGATTTAAAAAATAAAAATCTTCTCCAAAAGTAATTATGACTTAAATAATTCAAACCCCAGAGTGCCCAGTATTTTTCAGTATATATTTGGAACAAATGTGCGACTGCTGGAGGAATTGCCTCCTACACACCTACTCACTCACATCTTGCTTTCATGCAGAAACTTAACAATAGGGAAAAAAGACCACTTTTTTCTTATCAACTTTTGCTTTGTATTTCAAAGCTGAAGTATGTTATTAACTCTTTTGCAAGGAAAACAGGAGACAAATTGTAGTTTGTAATAAGAGCTATTCTCAGTTTAGTAATGTTCTTGCATAAGATACTATAAATATATATATATATTAATTGACTAAAGAGCCAAAGTAAATCATTACCATCAATAACAAAACATTTCCTGAGACTTCTCTCCAAGGCAAGCAACAAACACAACTGAGATTCTGCTTCTCTGCTAACAATTTCATCCACAAATATAGTCTATTACAGGCTCTCCATTGAAATTACCCTTCGTTTATGTGCACAACACAGCTAAATCTGAAAAATATCCCATAATGGATATTTAGCCTATAGTAGTTTGGCTGTGGACAGTGAAGACAAATGCTGATGTGAGGCTACAGTTCAGACCCTTAAATTAAATGCTATTTATTTTCTAATCTCTACATTCACTGTTCTAACATTTCAAAGCACAAATGAGGTCTGACCTGCAGTCCTGTTTGGCAAAATAACTCTTCTAAAACATCTGACTGACAGCAATGGGAAAACCCACATGGTCCCTTGAAGTCAGTAAGATCCAACAAAGCAACAAGAAGTCAATCCATGCAAGCCAAAGAAACCTCAATCAAGACAAAGTATATAATAGAAGGATAAAGATAAGAAAAACACTGTAAATACACAGAACAGTTAGAGAAAAACTCATTGTTCCAAATCCAAACCTTTTCAAAGCATTTAACGTTAAATAAAATCAACCCACTTTGACTTTAGTAAAAATGGCACATCACTACTGTAACAGCACAGGAACCCTAAAAATATGTTACTAAACGATACAAAAAGTCAAAGTGCCCTTACAATAACTGCACTCACACTAACCTCAAGTCCTGTTCTCCTGTTTCCTTTCATTGTTTAAAAGGTAAAATCTTCCTATTAAGAGATGAGCAATTTAGCAGAAAATAACCCCCCATGCATTCTAGCTACTCCTCAGGTATCACAGGGCTGGTGGTGGCTGGCCTTAAATCCTGACTGATAGCCAATTTGGCAACACCATCCTCTGATCATCTCCTGGAGTGAGCTTGGCCTCCTTATCCTGAAGCAAAAAAGAGAAAGTAGGTGGAAATTATCCAAACTTCTCCCTTAGCTCCCACCAACTCCAGCAGTTTCTCTTCTTCCCCACAAGGAGGCATGGAAGATACACGGGTAATAGGAGGAAAGGTCTCAGCATCAACACACCACAAACCTCATTGCAGGGTGCACTATCCCCATGACAGGTCCTGGTTCTTCAGCAAGAGATAGGATCCCAGCCTATCCACAGCCTCTGAAATCCTGATTGCAACTTGATCTAAAGATTCAAGTAGCTCACCCCTGTATTGCTCATTTCTGTGCCTATAAGACCGCACAGACACCACTTAAATGTGCCATGATAGTGACAGAGATTTTCAATACAAAGTTTGAAGTAAAGAAAGAACCATTGTGATCCCTCTTCTACTAGAAAGGAAATCATAATACTGGTAATGGCAATACTCATCTTCAAAAGTTCATAACTTGAGATGTACATATGACCCATTTATCAGGTTCACTATACATCAAATACAGTCAGCATCTGCTCTCCTGCTGCAAAAGAAATTTTCATATTGTGCATGAAGAAGTGTCCTCTACTAATTTTTTCCTATTGTCCAGTTTCAAATCATACTCGATGAAAGAACCACCCATTGCTGTAAGAGTGGCATTACTTTTACTTGCATGTAGCCTTCTACAGTAAGCACACACTGTGGAGTGAGGCATCACAGGGGTAGGTAACCCCCATGCACCTCAGACCCAAAAACACAAGTCAAAAGCCATCACTACATGAAATATTTAAACTGAGATAGTGATAAATTTTGATTTCTGAGCGTTTTAGGCTTTGACTCCTATCAAAAAGGCATTTCCTCCCACCAAGCTAATGAACAAAATCAGGCACACAGGGCAGTCAGTTTCCCTGCCAAAATTCAGAGTTTAGCACTTCCTCCATCATCAATCTTGTTGAAACATCAAAATTATTTTGTCCTACCATAGTTATTTAAGAAGAGTAGATTAAAAGCAAGATAAGGAAGCTTTTAAAGTTTATCTAAATTTGATGTGGAAAACTTCTCTGGTTTATTGCACTTCCAAGTACAGACAAGAAATCAAGGTTTAGCAAAAAAAAGAGCAGTCTAGAGGCCAGAAGAGGAAGTTCATAACCTGCATTAGGTGGAAGATAAGAAAGCCAAGAGAAATTGTGAAATTGAAATTAATTCTGTGAAGAGAATAACCTTTCACTCAAACCCAGAAAAAACGATGAACTTTCACTGAATACACATCAAAAAAGATCCTTCCTCAGTTTGTCCATACTGGGAAACAGCAAAAATCCATCTAGAATTGTACATGCTTGACCTATTCTACTTTTACCAGGTTTTACTACTTTGTCCCACTCCTGCAAATACAGCCTGAACCATGATACTAAAGAAGCTGCACATGACTGTATTCATTCTCTCATATACAGGAGAGCAGACACATTATACATATTTTGAGAAAGCCCCTTCTCAACATGAGTTTTCTATGATAAAGTTGTGTTGTTTTGTTTTTTTTTTTAATTTCATACATAAACGCTTTGGGATTTCATTTAGAAGACACAATTTTAGGACTCACAAAGTGAATGCCTGAGTTCACTCTAAGAAACTGGCACAAATTAGCCAAGTCTTAAGTTCTGAACAGTCACAGAGTTCCACATACTCAGGCTCCACTGAAAAAATATCATGAAGAAATGAGGTCATAATCATATATTTTATTATCAGCACTATTAGAGTAAATATTACTGTAAAATGGACAGGAGACTAGCTCCCAGAAACAATATTGTCATTTCTCTTTATTTTAGAATTTAATATTTATATATTCCCCACTAAACAATTCATTATCCTGAAAGTACCCAACATCTGTTCCTAATCCCACTTAAAACAACCTCGCAAGGAAGAAGCACATTTGTTTTTGTGCTTGGGCTTTGGTGGCTGTTGTTGACAGGTGAGGAAAGCACTATTCATCTCTCATCACCAGAGAGGAGTGTGCCTGTTTTGTAAGCTTTTTTGCACATTTCCTCAATAACAATGCAAGATGTAGCCATCTGGGCAGCTACCAAGACTATGGTTGAAAGAGAAGTCAAATAGCAGCAAGATTATTAGTAAAATAAACAGTAGAAGCCAGTGGCCCAAGAGAAGAAAAAGCTAACTAAATGTGAACAGTTAAGACCTTGATGAAAAGCAAAACAAAAACCAAAACAAAAAGATGATGCAGAAAAAAATACTAAATTCTCTTTGCACTTAAGATCAGTGAGGGTTATTTTAATGCTTTTCAGCCACTGCTTCAACAACACACAATTCAGCTTCAAGGCACCTAGTATCAAACCAGCAGCTAGCTGCACAGGGGGAACATTCCTGTCCCTGTGCAACAGAGATGCAGGCTCCCATTTGAGGATCTCCAGTTCCTGTATACACATATACATGGAGATGCTGCGGAGATGTGCTCATGAAATCTACCAGTGACAAATGTGTAAAATGTAGGTTTTAGGTGACGGTTGTAACATAAGAGGAAACCAACTGAGCTGTAAGGTGAAACCCAGAGCAAGCAGGCAGGGTCTGCCAGCACCAACAGTGACTGTGTGAAGTCATGGCAAGATGAGGGAGCAACTGACTTAAGGGACCATGTAAGTGCCAGGACCACCAATAAACAAGACCAAACTGTGGCATATCAGTTTTGGGGAAGTTCATAACAAAACTTTCAAGACCACCTATTTGCAGAGCTGAACAAAATAATCAAAAGGAGAAGCGCCTCTGCTGCTTGCCCAAGGCAGAGAAGTGACACACATGGATGCTGGGCCAGAGAGGACGATACTTAATCCCACATCACCAGCCTGGACACCTTCCACCTGTCCCCAGACAGGTAGGGCACAGAGATACGACTTCTCTTGTGCTGCCACAAGACACAGGTGGCAGTTCTGCTGAACTCATCAATGAGCCAGTGTGGTTTGTGCTTGTACAATTGTTTCTGCTGCTTATTAGCTCTGATACTGCTTGCACATCACCACTAATGCCACAATTAGTGATAGTTGGAACATTGTTTCACAGCAATAAAGAAAGGTGTAACTGAGGGTTGGTTGCCAACCAATTGCACCACTGATCTTCATGCAAAACAATGCTTAAGTCCCAGAGCCACAGATGCTCCATGGCACAGGTCAATGCACCAGCCTCTGCAGTACACAGCTACTGGATTTTCATACTGTGCTAATGATGCTGCAATGTTTTTTGAATTCTGCAAAGTGCTCCTGCCCTCATTCACAAACTGTTGAAGCAAAAACCCATGCAGCCAGGATATTTACTTGTGATGTGAAAGAGTCAAATTCAAAGTCCATCCAAAGCAGCCTGAAGAAGTGATAGAACATGGCTCAATCACTTCCTTAAAAACTATCAAATTACCCATTTCCAAAAATCTTGAAATACAAAGTTGAGGAACATACCACTCACTCCAATTCAATACCATGTAGCTTTTCTGCAGCTCTTTAAAATGAAGAGATTTCAAAACTCATTTGTAAAGGACACTGGTATTTTTATTTTCCATCATTACAACAGGATCCTAGTCTAACTTGACAGTAATGAAGAGGGGCTGCCTCTCCAGATGTCCATGGCTGTGGTGCTTGGAGATCTTCCATTCCTTCCAGCCATGTTAATTCCTCTTTGCTCCTAGACACACATTTGGCAACTGGCAAGTCCTTCTGACACCCAGTCCAGCTCACTAACCTAGCAGATAATCAATCCACCAAAAAGACAAGTAATGCTTTTTCTCTGCCACTTGGTGTTAGGCTGGTTTAGGCTCCTGGGAAAATATACCCAATGTCACATTTACAAGCCTGCAACTGCAGTTGTTCTTCACCTTACCCAAAGCTTTTGAAATCCCAGGGGTTGCCATCATCAAACTGTAAAATTCCATGGCAAATCACCCTTCTGTACGTCATTGATTTCACAGCCACAGATTAATTATACAAAGCCTTCCAGAGACCCTGGAATAAGGTGCATTTTCAACACTACCACAGCTGTGCCTCTAGCATTTTGCACAGCTACACATAACACAGCTGGCCAGAATGACAACAAAGAGTGAAATCCATAATTTTAGCATAAATAATGACATACATTTAGCCTTTCTTCATATTCACTTTTGTAGTCCTGTAAATTCTGAATTTGGTAGGCACCACTAAACCCACTTATCTGACTTAGAAAGTAACAAAGGCAAAAACTACTATTCACTTGCTCCTACTTAAATAACTTTAATGTGTTTTCTACTAAAAAAAAAAAAACAACAAAAAACCAATCTTGATTTGAAAAGAAAGAATTGTTCACACTGCTTCCTAAGTGGTTTAACAACATAATTTAACCAAATTTCTTCCAGAAGCATAGGCAAGCTCTCTCATCTCAGTCAAGGTAGTAGAATTGTCTCTAATACAACACAGTGAAAACAACTTTAATTAAAAGACTCCTTTCTCCCTGAATTCAATACCCAATCTAGTTCACTATGCAACAACTCAGGTAGGTGTACTATTATCCTATGTTTTAGCAGAGCCAAAACCAGTACTATACACCAGCAACTCATTGTTATGTCTCTGAAGTAAGAAAGTTTGGAGTTTTCCTTTTTGGGAGACAGGAAAGAAGAAGAAGAGGGACAATTTAATGTATGTCCTCCTGTCAGTTTTCCTTCATTCCCTAAAATCCCCATCTTAATTACTCCTGTTCAACAAGGTGTTTTAGACTTCAAAGTCCAAAGGACCAACATCTCCTACAGCTCCTACAGTCCCTTGTACATCACATCTCCCAGCACATTTATGGGTTTATGCCACTCATATACCCCACTATGCATCAAAATTGTGGAGATCTTATGTACACCTAAATTAGACTTTTTAGAATCAAAATACTGTCAGAAACTGATGAAAAGAAATATTTTACTTATCTGCTTGTGACAGGATCAGCTCAACTTAATAATCAAGAGGATTTCTTCCACCTCTCCATAGGGAAAGCTGTTAATTAACTAATGAACACAGATTAGCATAACAACGATAAGACTCTTAGGAAGCAGGTTAAAGGGAAAACAGCAGTAGGTAAGGCCTGAAGAAGAATAATCCAGATGGAATTATGGACTAATGAAGCTCCCCAGCAGATGAATATAGAAGCAAGCATACAGTATTTACATCGATTACTCAGACCAAAATATAGAAATATGCCAATGCAATGGTGACATGTCAAATGGGTGTGAAACCTAGTGATTCAAAGAGACAAATACTCCCTCTGTGAAACAGGCAGGGGAAATAAACCCTAAGCATGCACAATCCCATTTCACTAGATTTAATTTCATCAAACACTATGTTTACTTTTCAAAGTTATCAGAATCTCTATCAGTTCTCACTTCTCTAATCTCAGCTCTTCACTTTAGTACAGATAAGCTCCATGCACATTTGCTCTCAGCTCCCAGGTAAGAGTTTCACTTGCATGGTGCACAATGCAAGTTACTTATCTCCCAGGCTGTAATCTGAACTGTGTGCCTGTAAAATGCACCAACCATACCAGCTCTTAAGCAAAAGAAGAAAAAAATATACATCTTTATAACGGACTCCTAAGTTACTTAGTATTGCTCCAAAAAACCATCTGGACAGCTTGGGTATGGTTTTCTGAAAACATCCCCTTGCTGCTCTGAAGCAATTAAGAAAAGTACAATGTTAAGTACTATTAGGAAGGAATACAGAAGAATATAAAAATGTACAACCATCTAAAATCCTCAAGTACCTACATCACAATTCCGGTCAGTTAATTCAAAAACAGTATCATAAATCTAAAAAATTACAGAGGGATGATTTGATGAGTGGGGGAACATCCCACATGAGAAAAAGACAAGATCCTTCAGTTTAGCTAAGAGATGACTGGATGATACAATATGATAGAGAACTATAAAAGTCACAAAGGATACTAAAGAAGAAAAATCAGAACAATTAATTTCTCATAATTTAAGAATGAATTAAATTACCAAACAGCAGACTTCACTCAAAGAACTACATTGTTTTTATCCAACAACACTTGCAAACCCCATTACACTCAGACAAGCATGTAGTATAAATATATATATGTATGCATATATATATAAAAGGACTAAACAATATATATAAAAATAAAAAGAAAAAAAAAGAATTCCAAAAACAACTAGACGCATTTGTGGGAGAAAATGATAACACTTCAAGCTTTTGAAATTGCTAATTCAAATGATAGAAAGTGTCCACTAGAGAAAGGATCATCCTTATTTTTCAGACCTCTCTAAATCAGCAGCTAGAGGCCATCACTAGAAAAAACTCAACTGAGCAGAAGTTTTGTCTATTCTAGCCATAAAATAGCACACATCCTGCTTGTTTTAGGGTTGACAGCTTGGAGGACTTTCACAAATCTCAAAATTGAAATGATTCATTTGTCTCATTTCTTCCAACAGGCAACCTGCCATAACAAAAGCAGAGCTAGTCCATCTCTCCCTTTCACCCTTACTATGAGCCATGCTTCACAGCCTGAAAAATTCCCTCACAATGAAGACATATTGCAACAAGAAACAACCTCCTTGAGAAATAAGGATTGCCATGGCCTTTGTAGAAAACAGACTGGCTAGTTATGCCAAAATGTGAGATAGTGGAGAATTGAGGAGGCTGATTCAGCAAAACCACAAGCTAAGCCACTTGTTCATCTTGAACCTGGGCTTGAGCAAGGCTTAACAACTGAATGGTGCCTGGGCTGAAGCAGAGACCCCACAGCCCAATGCTGTCTCAGTGAAGGGCAGAAGAGCACCCACATCTCTGTGCCAGCCCTCAGCCTCACTGCCCCTTCACTGTGCACAACAAGCCTTGGTTTAGATCAGTTCCTCTGAGGAGAAACTCCCCAGAGTTTCTCTGAGGGAGACAATGATGGGAGTAAAGCCTTGGCAGGGGTCAGATGCCACCACCACTGCCTCAGCCGTGGGGAGGAGCACACTGAAGCACCACACGCTTGTGCTGTCTGTTTTTCAGCCACAAGATAGGTAGTTTAGTTCAATGAAGGTAACCAAAGACCCTCATTAAACCCTTGTTTATGTATTAGAAACCACACCAATAAGAAAATAAGAAAACAGTGTCCCCCTACCCCACATCTGTGATGGCAGCAACAGGCAGCCAATGATTTTTAACTGCAGTCATTCATCCATTTGTCCAAGAAGTATAAAATTAATATTTGAAATCCTCCACTATGGAAGGACAAGAATACAACCCCACCCTACAGACAGGTCCTCTCCACAAAGCAGGGACAACTCTGTGGTAAGATTTGTAACTGCATTGGAGCTTACCTGGGAACACTTGTACACAGAGCTATGCACTTATATTTTGTAGATCTAGTGCAGTTATCAGAATCTGCTGCTTCAATAAAACAGACCATTCACAACTCCACAACCATGCAAGTTCTTATTCAATATGACCAGACTTTAGTACCTAACTGGTTATAAATGAGAAATTAAGCCTATCTGCACCCAGCCCCTCTGATGTCTGAAGACTAGCTAGAAGAAAAGGGGGTTTATTTCCTGACAGTTTCATACACTTACCACAACAGGCTTGATCTCCAAGAAAGGTAGGTCAAAAAGAGCCAACTATACAAACTGTCATGGTTAATGGTATAAACAACCTGGTTTTACTAATCTGTTCCCTTATGTTCTTATTCTGTAAGCTTATTTGAACATCTGAAAATGAAGTCTGTAGAATTACTGTCAGACTACCTAACTTTATCCTGAAATCTCCCCCAGAATAGCAGGAAAAATCACAAACTAAGTGGTACCCTGAGAAGGTAGCCCTGTGAGAATCCACATCACCTTACACACACACCCAACACACCCTTTGAAACAGACCACAGTCAAAGCAGAACATTTACAAACTTTTTGCTCAAATGTTCTTTGAACTTTCTAAGAGCCACTCCACATAGAATAGCCTAACACAGACCTCTGGAACTACTTTGCTTAATCCACTGCCCAAAAAAGACCTCATTTCAAAGTTAGATCAGGTTGTTCAAGGACTTGGTCAGTCAAATACTAAATATCTCCAAGATGGGAGATCCCATTGCCTCCCTACACAGTCTGCTCCACTGCCTTCACCAATCACACTTACTGTGATTTTTTTTTTTTTTGTCTTCTCTCCAGCTGGAATGTTCCCTTCTGAAACTTGTAACCTCTTCTCTTTTCAGTGTGCAGCTCTAAGTGAAGTCTGGCATTTCTAATATCAGGAGAGTCTGAGTTAGTAAGTAAATTGTACAGTGAAGGTATATTGTACACTTGAGCCACCTGACAGCTCACCACTAGCAGGGGCGGACCAGCTCTATACACATCCAACAATCTAATTTCAGTGCCCCTCTACTAGCTCTGCAACCTAAATGGCTGCACAGATAGCCAATACATCTTGCTAACCTGACAGAAATCCATTCCCTTGTTTAATTCCTATGTCATCTCAGAAATATTAATACCTTCTGCACAGGGTCAAAAGGGAGAAAGCAGATCTGCAGGTAAGAACAGAGAACCTCTTTTTGGAAGGAGGTGGGTGAACAAGCAATAACCTGTGAATTCACATTTAGGTGTTAGAGAATATCATAAAATTTCAACCTGCCTTAATATACTCTCAACAATAACTAGACGATGTCAGGAATGTTTCCTACTTCATTCTCTCACTTTTGGGATAAAATTTACATTTCTTTTCTTAATAATACAACCAGTGTCCTCTTTAATCCATGAAGACAGCTATTAAAACAGTGCTTAAGTAGTACTAATTATACTTGGCATTAATTACCACTTGAGCAAAACAGAACATAATAGATAAGAGATACATGGTCAGGGAACACCATGCCAGTAGGAAATGGAGGAGGAGTGAATTAACTCAGTTCATACAGATATTGATGTATGGTCTTTACCAAGCCGAAGTCACACAGGCCAAAGGTGGCTACCAGTCTGCGGCATGGACAAACTTCACAGCAAAGCACCAGTGGGGATCTTACTTCAGGTAAACACCATGTAGCTTTACTAAAAAGGAATTAGGTACCCAATTTTTGTACTGCAAATACTTTTACACACATTAAAGAAAGTTGTCACAGCACCAGCCTTCAAAGTCATATTTGGCAGTTAATGACAACATAAGTTTCATCTTTTATAACAATTCTTCCATTTATAACAAATTCCAATCCTTTCTCAAATTAAGACTTTTGAATGTGAGCTACCTAGAACCTGTTGAAAGGCATTACTGGTAACAAAGGAAAAGCATTTCCATGCAGTTGTAGAAGAGCTTGGTGAGAGAAAAGACTGAACGTTTCCAGTTTTCAAACACGGCAGGTGATGGTTTGCAAAATCCATAAAGATCAGCAACTTAAGAGATCAGGACTTGGGCATACTTTATTTGATATCTAAAAAGTAATTTTTCAAAGGAAAACTCAACTAACCCAGAGCAACGAAAAAAAAATATGAAAATACTTATCAAAGATTTAGAGAGCTCACACTAATCCATGCTTATCCTCAAGGACAGTTAATTAAACACATTCAGGTCTTTTTATTAGCAAGCCATTATTCTCTTCAAGGCTCAGTATTTCTGTTTGAAATTGAGACAAGTATCAAGTAAACCACCACCACTGCCTGCTGAGTGCTTGAAATGCTGAAACATTGATGCATCTCTAGCCATCTGTATTTTGCAAGGATTGTCACTGTCTCAGCTGCAACAGACTGCCACAAGAAAACCTTGCTGAATCCCTCCACAGCTCCCTGCCCAGTTAAAACCTTCTGCCATCTATTGTCAGACCATCCACAGCTCTGCCTTTTCCCATTGCTTCAGGTATGGCTCCACTGCAAGGTGCCAACCTTGACTCATGACCTCCAACCCTAGCCCCAGATTTATCACCCTTCACCCCGCAAGTCCTCAGATTTTTACATAAATGCCTTTCCAAGT